>NC_053431.1:19423098-20035936 GCF_007990345.1 Gossypium hirsutum | reverse complement strand
AACATTTGACATTTCTAGTATGTCTCTTCACTTATTCTATCATTTGAGCCCATGCCCTAAAAATTATGGTATTAGATTTTGGCTAGATCAAGATAAGTTGGAAAAACATTAAAATTATTTTAAAATTTTGGAGGAAATGATAAATTTTAGATTATTAGTATTTTTATAGACATAGACTTATTCGAAAAATTAGGTTAATTTTGAGATCAAATTGAATTTCTATTTTGTTTTAAGGATATATTTCTATTGAATTATAATTGATGGAAATCATGGTGGATGTGAAAGAATGACTTACATATATTGTCTTGTACAAATATTAGTGCGATAAATAATTTATTAAAATTTAATTTATGGGAAGATAATTTAATAAAATAAGGTTAACTTAGGAAAGTTAATTTTATCTTTGAGATAGAATTATCTTTTTAATTTATTTATTTATATCATACTTTCACATAATTCATAAAATTATTTAAGTTTAAATTATTTTAAAATTTATCCAATTAAATTTTAAACTAATTTTATTTCAAGTGCATATTGTATATTTAAATTTTACTTTAATTTAATCATTTTAATTTTAAAATGAATAATGCATTAATTTATTTTTTTAAAATTAAAATATTTAAAAATAATAATAAAAATTTTAATAAAACTAAATTTATTAAATAAAATACAAGGAAAATATTAAATTAATAAAATTTGTATTTATTGTAGATAATTTGATATGAATCAAATCTTACAAAATTAAAAAATTAGATTTTAATTAGTATACCTTTTAGGATAAGATTTTACATGCATACATACATGTATATTACTTCTAAATTTCAAAAATCATATTCTTTAAAATCTTATAGAAAAATGTCAAATTGGCACCTAATTTGAGTAATATCCTCTAAAAAAAAACTCTACTTCTCTTTGAAGGTAATTTGTGCTATAATTTAAAAGATGAAGTAATAAAAATACTGACAATTGAAATGTAAAAAAGAAGTAAATATCCCCTATTTGGTTAGAATTTTCACTATATGACATAATAAGAGTAACACAAATCAAACATCTCTTCTACCCTTCCACAATTCTCCTTCACTTCTAATGATTCTAATACTACTCATCAAACCTTCCTAAATTAGAAAAATAACAATCACTAACATTGCTACAAAACAAGTTAATAAGTATACCAAAATGACAAAAAATTTGTCCCTCTCAAAAGGATGTTCTACTACTATTATTACACACTCCAAGTACTTCAAAAATTTTCCTTTTTTGAGTATTCAATCCCATGCACTAGTAATATATGTGCCAATAGTTCCCCCGCTATATCACCTCCACTAATGTTGACCCCACCATACTAATCTAAACCACCACTATTGAAAGATGACTCCCTCCAAAAATCACGCCGACCAAATCGACCTCCCATAGGTCAATCCCCACACTTAAGCGTTTGCTTGTCTTCAAGCAAAATCCTCAACTTATATTGAAATTAAATTTATCAATTTGTCATTTTCATCAATAATGTTTCAAGATAATTCACAAACAATTGTGCATTGGAAATTCAACCAAAAGACATTAAGATTCAAATAGTCCAAGCCGAAATTTTTAAAGCACCTAAACATAGTTGTTTCCCCTTATCTAAATAATTACCTTAAATTTAAAATGAACAAGAATTGACATTCTCACTAAAGATTCCCTCAAAGCACTCAAAGTGTTTAAGGCTCAAGTAATATGCACTCAATAGTCGAACAAGAAATGCCATTACCATAGGCTTGCTTAAAAATCAAATCTCTACCACTATAAAGTGAGGACACACCAATCAAGAGGTCTTTAAAAGGTTGTCATGGAGCTTATGTTAAGGGTGTCGAAACCATTTTTAAATCGAGTTTTAGGAAAATGGGAATCGACTTTTAAAAAAAATGAGAACGGGAGTCGCCACCAATCTTTTACGTGTGATGGATCACCTTAAAAAATGTTTTGTTTTAAAACATTAATTTTGGTCTACGAAAGTCTAGAAAACGGATTTGGGAGTCGGTTACATACGAGGAAGGGTTAGCACCCTCGTAACGGCCAAAAAATTGGTACCTAATTGATTATCAAGTGTCTTTAATGTCGAAATTTAAAATTTTTAAGAGTAATTACTTTAAATATTTTGATTTTTTTGTAATTAGAGCACTCTATCAAAGTATTGACACTAAGTTAGCTTTAGAAATCTATTCGAAATAAAAACGTATACAAATAAGTAGACATATTGCTTTGTAATCCAAGACATTGCTCAATTTGAAAACTTTAAAAACTAAGAGGGGACTTGATTATTCAAACTCAACAGAAAGCGCAACCCAATAAGTTAGGGACTACTTTCTCGAAATTTCCAATACCAGCATTGCCTTTAATTTTTTGAAACTTTGGACCTTGTTTTTTTTTTTTTAAATGATGCGTGGGGAATTGTATGTATTATAATTATACATAGTAAACTTTTTGTAGTAGTAAATAACGTGCATTTAATCAAAATGATGTAATATAAAAGATCGTGATTAGAACTCATAAAAATAATATATAATAGCAAATATTAAACAATATGCATACAAAGATATATATAGCATGTATTGAGAAATGAATAAACAAAACGTACAAACCATACAAAGTAATAAATTAAATAATGCATGATATACAAAAAGTATAAATAAATGCATGACATACCAAAAAAGAATAATACAATATCAATGTACATGTTCATGAAATGTAATATTAAATAATAAATATAAATAATAATAACACACGATATATGCAATATATATAAAAAATGGAATGAGTATTATTAACAAAATATCATATAATACAAATAAAGACCTAATATTTAATAATAATCTAAATAGTATTTGCTATACAAATATAAAAATAATAAAAAATATTTATAAAAGAATAATAATTATATAAAATATAATGTTTAAAAATATAAAATAAAAAGTATGTGAACGAATTTATAAAATAACAAATAACATAAAAATATCATTTTAGAATAATACATAATAAATATAATATAAAATAATTTAATAGTATAATATGAGTAAAAATATAATAATTTACAAATTAAAATTTTATAATATATGAATAAATAAACATAATAATAAAAAAAATATATAAGAATAAAAGGTAAATAAAAAAAAAAACAATAAATTATAAATAAAAATAATAATATAATAAATAAAAATATAATAGAAATATAATAACAAAATATATATGTAAGAATAATATAAATAAATAATTAAAAAAATAAAAAAATATAATATAAAAAATTTAATAGATAAAGAGTAAATATAATAAACAAATTTAAATTAATATATAAAATAATATAAATAAAAAATATAATGATATATATGATAATAACAAAAAATAAAATAAAAATAAAAAAAAATTAATAATAAAATATAATAAATATAATAGAATAAATAATAGAATAATATATAAGATATAATAAAAAAAAAAAAAAAAAAATAATAAAATAATAAAATAAATAATAAATAATTGTGAAAAAATAAGATATAATAAATAATAATAATAAAATGATCTTATAATGTATAATATAAAGTAGGTAAAAAATATAAAAAAATATCAATATATAAAAAATATATATATAAAAAAATAAATATAGGGCTAAGTTTAAAGTTCAGCAAAATTATAGGGCGAATTAAAAAGAAATAAAACTGAATTAAGGCCTTAATTAAAACGCGCGCAAAACAAAAGGGACTCATTGGGAAAATTTCCCTATTCCCAAAACGGCTGCGTTTTAAACTTAGACTTAAAGCAGTTACTTCAGGGGATTAAATCATAATTAAGACAGATATTAGGGTTAAATCATAATAAATAAAACTTAATTATAAAAAAAGTGAAAGGATCGATTGGGTAATTAACCCAATTCCAAAAACACGCGGATCCTCCCGGGTAATCGGGTCAACGCACGGATCCTGGGGCCCTAAAACGTCGTCGTTTTAAGCTTATCAAATTAAGTTAAAATGGTGCCGTTTTTCTTGGCTATATAAGCCAACTTTCGACCAAAAAAATCATTTGGAAGTCTGGTTTTTTAAAAAAAAAACTCAGAAAAATCCTCCGTGGGAGGATTTGGGGTCGGCCTTAGAGCCTTATTGGGCCCCTATTCTTAGTCGTCACGTGCCCACGCGCCACTGCGAGGGCCTCCGTGCACGGTGATCAGAGGGCAAAAACCCTCGTCCTTTCTGGGCGATTAAAGGTATTGCTTTTTCCTTTCATATTTGCAATATATATATGTACATATAAAAAAAAATTCACCTTTGTGTATTCAATCGATTGAGACGTTTGCTGTGTATATGTGTGCGAAAACAAATTCTTTGCTGAATCTCTAAATTTTTTATTGATTCTCTCTGTATATTTTCGAACGTAAGTCCTTTACAAATCGGAGGAAAGGCTTTATAGCCTTAGACTATACATGTTTAGGAAAGAAATCTTTGTTCTTTCTTTATTGGTATTTATTCACTACTATTCGGTTTCCTTTTCTGCTTCGTGCTTTTTGTCTTGTTTGCAGGTATTCGCGAGAAATCCGGCGGTGGAAAAGGCTGACGATGGTCCACTGGTGTGCTGATCTCGGCGTGACCCAGAGCCTGGAATTGTGCTCTTGATGGGGTAGCTGGAACGACAGAAATCGAAGGGTCATGAGGCTTGGCTCTGGAACCTTCTGTTTGCGGCGCGAGGAGAAAGAGAGGCAGAAACCCTAGGGTTCCTGCCTCACTGTAACGTTTGGCCAATGGGCCACTTTAGCCTTGGGTCCATTTGGGTCTGTTGTAATGGGTCTTAGGAGTAGGATTTTAGAAATGGGCTAGTAATGTAACGGGTTTGGGTCTGCTGAGTTGTAACCGGGCATAAGGTTTAGGCCAATGTTTGGGTACAGTTAGTGGCCAATGTAATGATTTTATTGACTGTTTAAAAACAATTATTTATTTATTTGGTTTACAGCCCGGTCAATTTGGGCTTACAGCTGCCCTTTGCTCATGCTGTATAACAGGAACGAGCAAAATTAGAAAGACCAAATTGACTGGTCCTATCATATCTTATATTCTTTTCATTATATTTCGTCTGCTCTCTGCAACATAGAGACGAATTGCTTCTTATTTGTTCTCTGACATACAGAGATGACAAATCATCTTATTTGCTTTATGTAGCACGTAAAGCCAAATCAGCTATGTCTTCGATTTGTTCCTTGTAAGCACAAGGATGCCAAATCATTTTGGATCTTGCTTCAGTCTAATCATCTGAAGGTCAGATCTGCTATGTATCTGCTCTCCATTGAAGTGGAGATGCCAGACTTCAATTTGTTCTCTAACAATACAAAGACGGCAAATCATCTTAGATTTGCTTCAACGTAAGCACGTGAAAGCCAAATCAGCTATATCTTCGATCTGCTCCCTGCCGAATACAGAGAGATAAGATCTGTTATCTTAGATCTGCCCCGATAAAGGTCAGATCTGCTATGCTGCGGCCTATTACCCTACTATTTTAGGGTTTAAAGCGCTCTGTCTTCGATAACCTGTAGAATGATTATGCCTGATAATTTAGGATGCTATGCTCGAAGTGAGTCGAATGTTCCTAATTAAACATGTTATGATGCAAAATGTCGTGAATATGACCCCTATCCTAGACGTCATCATCCATTCCGTCATTTGTCTTTTTCTTTCTCAAAGTTTTATTCATGCTCAGCCTGTAAGCCATCCTCCAATGCTACGATCTACTGAGAATGTATGTGAGAACTGAATTATTGGCTTTGTCTATTTTCCTTTTGGACTGGAAGAAAGGAATTCCTCGAGTTCTTTCATCCCTTACTTACGTGAATTTCTCAAACAGTTGTCGTCTTTTAGTTTCTTGTGTTATCTAGAAATTTCAGAGTAATGCGCAAAATTTCATTTGTAAACATATTTAGTTCATCTATCATTATTTCAATGCAACATACTAAAGAATAGTGAAAGACGAATAAATTTTTAAGAATAATTGGATTTGAATGAATTATCAAAAAGATACAAAAGGGAATTAATATGCTAGCCTATCTTCTAGAAGAAATAGAATCTAAAGATAGCAAACAAGATAGAAGTTAGATCCTGTAGATATCACCGCTTGAGTGCCTATACACCAGCTCCATAAAGTCTTTTTCAAATTCAACATGTGTTTAAAAGATCCCAAGTACTCTGTTGATACCCCAGTTTGCAACATTCTTCGCTCCTTGTTGCATCAAATATAGCAAGTTCATTATGTACTCTTCAAAATTTGAGCTACCCTTTTGGGTTTTCAACTCAAAACCCCTTTGGTCACAAGGTGCCCTTTGCGGGTTTTCACCTTGGCCTCTCTGTTTTTTTTTGAAATCTCAAGGCGCCTTTTGCGGGTTTTCACCTTAGGTTCTCTTCTTATTTAGACAAAGTATTTTTTAACTGAGTCCAAGTTCACTGGATTGGGTGAACTTTTTCCATCCATTTCCACTAAGATCAATGCACCACCAGAGAAAGCTTTCTTCACGACATACGGCCCTTCCCAATTCGGCATCCATTTTCCTCTAAAATCCTTTTGAATAGGAAGAATCTTTTTCAGTACAAGGTCTCCCTCCTGGAATTCTCTTGGTCTATCTTTCCTGTCATAAGCTCGCATCATTCGCTTCTGATACATCTGACCATGTCGAATGGCTTTTAGCCTCTTTTCTTCAATCAAGTTTAACTTGTCATACCGGGATTGAACCCACTCAGCTTCATCTAACTTTACCTCCGTCAAAATTCGAAGAGAAGGTATTTCTACTTCAATAGGTAATACTGCTTCCATCCCATAAACTAGCGAGAATGGGGTTGCCCCAGTAGAGGTTCTGACAGATGTTCGATAGGCTAGGAGTGCAAATGGAAACTTCTCATACCAATCTCTATAGGTCTCAGTCATCTTCCCCACTATTTTCTTAATATTCTTGTTGGCAGCTTCCACTGCCCCATTCATTTTGGACGATAGGGAGAAGAATTGTGATGCTTGATCTTGAACTGGTCGCAAACCTCTGCTATCCTTTTGTTATTTAAGTTCAATGCATTGTCAGATATGATCTTCTCAGGCATTCCATATCGACAAATGATCTCCTTCTTCAAGAATCAACTCACTGCTGACTTAGTAACATTCGCATAAGAGGCGGCCTCTACCCACTTTGTAAAGTAGTCAATTACCACGAAGATAAACCGATGTCCATTCGAAGCTTTCGGTGATATTGGTCCAATAACATCCATGCCCCACATGGAAAAGGGCCATGGAGAAGTCATAACATGCAAAGGTGAAGGTGGAACATGAATTTTGTCCCCATAAATCTGATATTATGGCACTTCTTGTGTAGTTAATACAGTCTCCTTCCATAGTGGCCCAATAATAGCCAAACCTCATGATTTGCCTTGCCATCGTGAACCCATTTGCATGTGTCCCGTATACACCTTCATGAACTTCTTCTAAAATTAGCTTAGCTTCCATAGCATTGACATCTCAAAGTACTTGGTCTTTCCGTCTCTTGTACAGGATATCTCTATCTAAAACATAGTCGCAAGCTAACCTCCTCAAAGTTCGTTTGTCATTTTCACTGGCCTGTTCAGGATATTTACGATCTCTCACATATCGTAACATATCTTGATACCAGGGGTTTTTGTCATTTCCTTCCTTCTCAATATTACAACAATGAGCTGGAGCCTCGTAAACACTCATTTGAATTGGCTTCATTTCTTTATTCACCATGATCATTGAGGCCAAGGTGCTAAAGCATCTGCCATCTGATTTTCGTCTCGTGGGAGATAATTGAAGGTGATGTCATCAAACTCCTCAAGTAACCCTAAAACTACCTTTCGATAACTAATTAATTTAGGGTCCCTTTTCTCCCATTCGCCTCTAAGCTGATAAACTACCAACGTCGAATCTCCATATACTTCTAGGGTTTTTATACCTCGCTCTACGGCTACTTGAAGTCCCATGATGCATGCTTTATACTCAGCCATATTATTTGTGCAATCAAAGTCCAACTTACACGTAAAAGGGTAATGATCGCCATTCGGAGATACCAAAACTGCCCCAATTCCATTTCCGACTGCATTAGAAGCCCTATCAAAATTGAGCTTCCAAAAGAATTTTCAATTATTGCTATACACATCAATTCCTCATTTGGAAAATCAAAGTTCAATGGCTCATAATCCTCTAGAGCCCTACTGGCCAAGAAGCCTGCTACCGCACTTCCTTTTATAGCCTTCTGACTTATGTAGACTATATCAAACTCTGAAAGCAAAATTTTCCATCTCACCATTCTCCCATTTAGAGCCATGACTCCATCATGTATTTCAACGGATCAAGTTTTGAGATGAGCCAAGTGGTATGGTGTAGCATGTACTGTCTTAATATCCGAGTTGTCCAAATCAGCGTACAACACAACTTTTCAATTGGGAATATCTCATCTCACAGTCAGTGAATTTCTTACTGAGATAATAAATTGCCTTCTCCTTTTCCCTGACTCGTCATGCTGACCAAGCACGTATCCCATAGAATTACTGAACACTGACAAGTACAGTATTAACGGTTTATCTGGGCTTGGTGGAGATAATACCGGAGCATTCAACAAATACTGCTTGACCTTTTCAAAAGCATTCTGGCATTCTCATCCTAAGTTCCTTGATTATGCTTTCTGCGGAGGCGAAAGATAGGATCGCATTTTTCGGTCAGTTGTGAAATGAACCGAGCGATGTAATTCAACCTTCCTAGGAACCCTCGAACTTCCTTCTGAGTACGTGGCGGAGGTAACTCTCGTATGGCTTTGACCTTGTCTAAGTCGACTTCAATTACTTTTTCACTGACTACGAAGCCTAATAACTTTCCTGATCTGGCTCCAAAGGTACACTTTGCTGGATTGAGCTTCAACTGAAATTTTCTCAACCTCAAGAACAATCTTCTCAAAACCTCAATGTGTTCTTTTTCTATACGCGACTTGGCAATCATATCATCAACATATACCTCAATATCCTTATGCATCATGTCGTGGAACAAGTTCACCATGGCCCTTTGGTACGTTGCCCCTGCGTTTTTTAGTCCAATGGCATTACTTTGTAGCAAAAGGTGCCCCACAAGGTTATAAAGGTGGTTTTACCCATGTCCTCCGGATGCATCTTTATCTGGTTGTATCTTGAGAAACCATCCATAAAGGAGAACAACGAATATCCTACTATTTTGTCTACTAAAGTGTCAATGTGTGGTAAAGGAAAATTATCCTTTGGGCTTTCTTTGTTCAGGTCTCTGTAATCAACACACATTCGTACCTTCCCATCCTTCTTAGGAACAGGCACAATGTTAGCTACCCATTCGGAGTACTTCACGTTTTGCAAGAATCCTGCATCGAACTGCTTCTTGACTTTATCCTTATTTTCAAAACGATATCTAGCCTCATTCTTCGCAACTTCTGTTGAACTGACTTACAATCTTGTCTTATCGGAAGACGATGTACCACAATGTCGGTACTCAATCCGGGCATATCCTGAAATGACCAGGCGAAGATATCCTTGAACTCTCGAAACAACTCAACCAGACCATGCCTTGTGTCTTCGCTAATTAGGGTTCTGATTTTCAACTCCTTCCCTTCCTCTAGGGCTATATTCTCTATTGCCTCTTTCTCATGTGGCATGATTTGTTTCTCCTCTCGCTTTACCATTCTTAACAGATCGAGAAATACGTCACAATCTTGAACATCTTCAAAATCCTGAAGTTCCTCTAAACACATGTCTTGCTCACCAGAGAAATTTAGAGCTGCAGTATCAGCGCTCATATCATTGATATCTAGGGACCTATGGGGGTATGAAAGAATATACAAAGAATGAATGAATCGAAGAATGACTGTTTATGTGCTATGAATAAAGGAATAAGAATTGCCAAAATTTAAAGGAATATTGGTCGATAAAAATGAAACAATACTCGTTTAAATTGATAAAAGTTATATTTTATTTAAATAATTATAGATGAACATAGGCCTCTTTTCACAAACATAATCTTACTACTCCTAGGCCCTAGAGTAACAAACATGTTTCGAGAATTACTCTAAAAAATTTCTAAAGACTACAGGAAGGTCCTCCGCAGTCCAATTATTCAGAGAGCTCCCTGGTTCATAAGGGTGAATTCCCTCGAGGTTTCCTTGCTCCGATCCCTCATTGTGTATAGCATTAACTTGATGACTTTCCTTTATCAGCAATCCTCCTGACTTAAAGGATTTTGATATAAGTGGGAATGTCATCGGTTCCCACTCCACTTCTCTTCCATTCAAACGCGCCTTTCTTCTCGCTTGGCGCTACTCTATTCCTGCCTTTTGTGCTTGTGGTCTAGCTTGAAGCCCAAGCCAAAGCGGTCCTTCTTCTCAATCAGTTTTGGGATTTGAACCCTCATTGCAACTGTCTTCCTAACCATTTTCCTGGCAATGCTCCCTTCCCCATCATCATTTGTAGGGCTATCCTCGTGGCTCTAGACATTTTGGGTACCGGCATCTCGCTTCCTTCCAAATGAAGGTGGCATTAATTACTTCTAAAGAGCAGAAAGAACACTCGATAGCCTCTTCATTGACCTCAACATAAGGGGCCTTGCTGGCGAATGCTGCTATGATATCCTCCTCCGCATTGATGGTTATTAAGCGTCCATCTATCACTAACTTTAACTTTTGGTGCAATGAAGAGGGCACCGCTCCTGCCGAGTGTATCCATGGTCTCCCCAACAAACAATTATAGGAGGGCTTGATATCCATTACCAGGAAATCAACTTCACATGTATTTGGCCTTATCTCCAGAGGGATGTCAATTCATCCATTACTTTCCTTTCAGTTCCATCAAAGGCTCTTACCACATTGTGACATGCTTTCATGTGCGAGCTGTCAATGGTAATTATTTAATGTGGGCTGTTGTAGGCCAATTTAACCCATTACACCAAAACCCAATTAACCTTACCTAACCCACCAAAATTAAACCCCAAACCCAAAATCTTAACTACCCAAAGCCCAGTTTACATCAAAACCCCAATGGCCCAAACCCTAAGCCCAAATCAAAATAAAAAAAACCCTCACCCACAACCTAAACTTTTCTCAACTAAATCCTAGCCTTTGCCACCACCAACTCCACTAGCCACACTTGCTCCACCACCAACTCCACTAGCTACACTTGCTCCACCACTTACACCACTAGCCACACTTGCTCCACCACCTACTCCACTAGCCACACTTGTTCCACCACCACTTGTACCTTCAAATGAAGACATAAACAATAAAAAATATTTTGTAAATGGCTATATAAGCCTTCTCATATTTTGTATTTAGGAGAGGAAGAAGTTTTGGGGGAGAAAGTTATTGTAAAGGATTTTTGAGAGGTTTTTTGAGAGTAATCAAGGAGAAGAATTATTGTAAAGACTAGTTTTTGGAGAGGCTAGTTTTTTTTTTGGAGATTAATCAAATATCAAAGCAAAAGAGGTTTCTTGGTCTATTCTCGTTTTAAGTTCTTTGTTTGCTTATTGTTTTCCTTTCAGTTTTATTTTGTTTCTTTTATACGAAAGTAAAAATAAAAGGAGGAAGCTTTCCCATTTTTACCGAAAAAGTCTTTTGAGGTCTGGCTGCCATGTACGTGGCACCGACGGTGGCTGGCGGTGGTCAGGTGACCGGAAGTGGTCGGCCTTGTGGCCGGAAATCACCCACTCTCTCCCTCTCTTTTTTTTGATATTATTATATTTTTAACATTATATTATATATATATTCTTTAATATATTAGGTATATTCTAAATTCTATATTACGTATATATATATTATACTATTTTATGTATATATCTTTAATACTATATTATTTATATATATATATTTTTTCTACATGTTATCTTATGTATATATTTTAATTATATTATGTATGTATTTTTACACTATATTATGTACATATTTTTTTTATATCTATTTTATACATATGTATATTATATATATCTTAACATTACTAGTTATATATTCACTATTTTATGTATATACTTCAAACACTATATATAGTATATTTCTAACACTATTACTATTTATAAATATATATATTTTACGTACATACTCTTAATATCTTTATTATGTATATATTCGTTGTTTTTATTTCACATTGGATACTATTATTATGTTTAATATATCGCATGCATTGTTATTGTTTTAATATTGTTGTCATATTTATTATTTGTTTCAATGTATTTCCAACTCATTTATTTTTGTCTCCCGCCTATTTTATATCATTCTCTTGTTCATTACTTTAAAGATTTTTATTCATGTTTTTACTAATTTCAATAAATAAGACAATGTTTCGCATTTTGGAACATCGAAGAATTGTGCCCTAACTTACGGGGGTTCAGTTCTCTTGTTGGTTCTAAATAGCTAAATATCCTTTTGAGTTTTGAAATGCACGGGTTTCCAATTTAAATTAAAAGATGACCTTGTGCTCGGGAATTCATGGTATTGTGTCCTAACGTACGGGATGTGATACTCCGATATCTCGAGATAAGGAAATCTTTAAACAAATCGATTTAAGCTAATTCAAGAATTTTAAAATTAGTATGAATAGAAAAGATCGTATTTCAAGTCCCTTCCTGATTTTTAATTTTCGACATTAAGACACTAACTAATCAATTTGGTACCAATTTTTTGGGCGTGTCGGTGCTAATCCTTCCTCGCACGTAACCGACTCCCGAACTCAATCTCTCAAGTTTCGTAGATCAAAGGCCCTGTTTTAGTAAACTAAAATTGATTTATTAAAACAACGGTGATCCGATCACACCTGATAAAAGATTGGTGGCGACTCCTGTTTTAATTTTCACTTTCAAACAAAGTCGATCCCCATTTTCAAAAGAATGGTTTCGACAGCTTGGCGACTCTGCTGGGGAATTCGAGAGTCGAGCCTTAAATTGATTATTTTTTTGTCTTTTTTCAAAAATCGAAAATCGATTTTAAATTTACTGTATTGCATATTGTCTGTTATTTTCGCGACTCTCTTCATAATATGCTTGCTTTAAGTGGTTTAATTCTTTGAGGTATCTTTGCATATCGCATCGCATTATTGGTCGATTTCACCCTCTTAAGTGGAAGTGAAAAACTACTCCTTCGTGAGGTCTTCACCTCCGTATAGGATAGTGGATCGCTTTCGGGATACATCCGTACCTGCGTCTTCGTGGGGTTTTCACCTCCGTATAGCCGTAGGGAAATATATTCCCCTAAATCGAACTCGGTCTGTATGAACCTATAATGGGTGAGGATCGAGGAATCTGCTGGTTCAGGTACCTTTACTTTAGAACCAAACTACATGTAATGAGCCCTAGGAGCCTACCCTAGGTAGAACCACACCAAACCCTAGTGGTTACCTGATTAGGTGCTTATTTACTCACTATTTGCTTTGAATTCTATTCTTTTATATAGTACTAACTTGTTGTATTTTGATCATTTTCGCATGACATTTCATCATAAAAGGGTGTTGATTTACGTTCGGTTACTAATTAGAAGAGTTTAGCATGGAAAAAGGATTTCTTGATAGAATGGAGGATAATGCGGCCGTCCGAGTGTGGTCTGAGAGAACGCAATAGGAGAAAAGAGATAGTTTGACCGAGGGATATGAATCGGAGTTGTGGGATTTCACTTGCATCAGTGTGACTCAGAACGACCTGCAAGAGTTAAGGGATATATGGAATAGTTGGAATGGCGAAGTCAAACAACTCTTTTACTGTAACTACGGCGACCTACCCTATTTGATCAATGTAAAGGTGGACAAGTACTTGTTCCGAGCCCTCGCACAATTTTGGAACCCCGCTTACAGTTGCTTCACTTTCAGAGGAGTTGATTTAGTACCTACGGTGGAGGAATACATGGCGTTACTTAATTGCCCGAAGATTCAGGCCGATAGGGCCTATTCAAGACCTGTTAATGTCCCTCCCTTTTTGAAGAAATTGATGAATATCACGGGGATGAGCGACCAATGGGTTGCGACCCGCATCAAGAAAAAAGGGGATAGTAAATGTATTCCTTGGAGGAATTTGAGGGATTTTATTCTTGCGCACCCGAATTCGAAGAAAAGGGTTGATGTTTTTGCCTTAAGTCTCTACGGTTTGATTGTCTTTCCTAAAGCACTTGAACACATAGATGAAGCCGTCTCAGATTTATTCGATCGACTTGATAAAGGTACCAAACCCGTCCCGGCAATCCTAGCAGAAACTTTTCGATCCTTGAATACATGCCGGAGAGCGGGCGAGGGAAGATTTATTGGTTGCGCACAGCTTCTTTTGGCTTGGTTCCACAGTCATTTTTGGAAGGTGGAGAAGGTCTCCTATTGGGTATTCTCTAAGGATTATTCCCCATTAAGAGAATTAGTGGCCACATCGAGGTGGGACGACATCTCCGAAGAGAGGTGGATAACTATTCTCCAAAATTTATGGACTGAAGACGTTGAATGGAGGGCTCCGTGGTTGATTCCTAATGAGATCTTATATAGGTGCGGTGATTTTGACTGAGTCCCTCTGGCTAGAATATGGGGAGCCATTGGATACGCTCCACTGATGGTGTTAAGGCAGTATCGATCAAGGCAGTTTATACCGGTGACACAAGGGTTGGCCCAATGTGAGTTCCCCTATAAAGACAACAATTATAAAAAGAGGGTTCGCGAGATATCAGATGCATGGAACCAAACTCGAAGAATGAAAGGATTCACTGCAGGCCCGATGACGACCCCCGAGTATGAATGGTGGTGGGGTAGGAGAGTCAACGACAAGATCCCTAGGCAGAATCAAGGGAACACACAACCGATAGAGGAGCATTTACAGGTCATCCCATCCGAGTTAGAGATCATTAAGCAAGATTTTGAGAAAAGAAACTCGGAGTTGGGGAAGAAGATAGAGTAGCTAGAAGAAGATAAAATGAAGTTGGGGTTAGACGTTGATATCCACAAGCTAGAGGCCGAGAAGTTAAGGAAAGGAAAGAACAAGGCCGAGGAAGATTTAGATAGTCTGAAAACCGATTACAAGAAGCTTCATATAACAATAAAAACTGCTGGATTAGGTAAAACGTCGGAGCAATGGCGTCAAGAGATTAAAGAGGAAAAGACTAGAGCCGACCATTGGGAGAAAAGATTTCAAGATGCCCGATTACGAGAGGACACTCTGAAGAAGAGTTTGTTAGAAACCCAAAATGAAAAGGAGAAGTTACGAGCTCGGGTGGCTGAATTGGAAAGATTACTTCAGCAACATCGTAGCCATAATTCGATAATTAAGCTAAAGGCTAGTCTGAGCAGGATTGAAGAGTTGAAAGGGAAAATAGAAGAACTCGAGACCGCACTGCGAGATAGCAAAATTCGAGTGGAACTTCTTGAGACAAACAACGACCATTACAGAGAACAGCTTCACCACTCTCAAAACCAGATTAGAGATAGAGACTATGTCATGAGCGAAGCTATAGCTCAGGTTCGGGAGATAGCTGATCACTTGCAAACCTTGGTAGTTTAGGCTGATATATTGAGCTTAAAGTACGAGTCGGAATCAGACCGAGGCCGAAGCTTAGCTTAGCTTCTTAGAAAAGTTAAGACTTTAGGCATTTGGGTGAAGTCGTATATGTAATCATCCGTTCTATGTAAAGAAAATTTTCTTCTAGTGAAGTTCTTCTAATGAAATTGAATTGGAATCAACACCTCTTTTTGCATCCATTGATCCATTCATTGCAAATAAATATCCCATAATCATTCGCTTAGGTTAGAATCATATAATTTGCAGTTGCAACACTTCAAATCTAGAACCACGCCATTCGTATAAAACGCGCCGACAAGCTAGAACAATGGAGGCTGAGTTCAATGAAAGAATCGAAAGGATGGAAAGGGTCCAGAAGGAATTACAAGAACAACTGGCTAAGTCACAGCAAGAAACGAGGGATTTGATAGCAAGATCTCGAGAGGAATCACTTGAACAAAAGGATCAAATGGCTAGAATGATGGAGATGATATCAGTTTTGGTCAAAGGAAAAGGACCCATGCAGAACCCCGACAGTATGGAACCTCAATCAAGAATTAATCATGACCAGGATCCACTCTATCCCCTAGGATTCACTCCACCACATGCCCACGTAGCACAAAGAGGGTATACTCAAGGGGAATCCACAGGCTTGGAACAACGACCTATGCCATTTGCTCATCTAGGGCAAGAAACATTTATGTCAAATCCCGGAGCAACCCCTGCCAATCCTGTAGTTCCAGATTTAGATGATCCAGTCGAAATAGCCAAGTTGAAAATAGATGATCACAAGGCTCAAGAGAAGTATAGGAATTTGGAAGAAAGAATCAAGGCAATAGAAGGCACTGAAGTTTTCTCAGTACTTGGTGCTAAAGAACTCAGTTTGGTACCTGACCTAATCCTGCCTCCGAAGTTCAAGGTGCCTGATTTCGAAAAGTACGATGGGACAAGATGTCCAAAAGCACATCTTGTCATGTTTTTCCGAAAAATGACCGGTTATGTGAACGAAGATAAGCTACTTGTACATTATTTTCAAGATAGTCTAGTAGGACCAGCTCTTTGGTGGTACAACCAGCTCAGTAAGGAAAGGATCCGATCTTGGAAAGACTTGGCATCGGCATTCTGTGAGTAGTACAAGCATGTATCAGATATGGTGCCTGATCGGATGACTTTACAAATGATGGAGAAAAATCTGTCAGAAACTTTTAGACAGTACGCGCAGAGATGGAGGGACGTCTCAACCCAAGTCGAACCCCACTAACGAAAACGGAGATAACCGTCCTTTTTATCAACACCTTAAAGACTTCGTTTTATGACAAACTAGTGGGAAGTGCCATGAAGGACTTCGCGGATATTGTAATATCCGGTGAGCTTATAGAGAACGCCGTCAAGAGTGGTAGAATGGAAGGTCAAGAAAGTTCAAGAAGGGTAGCACCCATGAAGAAGAAAGAACCAGAAGCCCACATGGTGGGAATGGGAAGTCGTTATGCCCCTAATCCATATCCAAACCAACCCCGACCTCGAAGTTATCCACCTCTAAATTTCTATTATCCCCCTCAAACCCCTTACTACCAAGCACCACCTCCTTCCTACCCCGTATACGCCACGAACAACCAAAGACCCGTCACCACATTCCTACAAAACATGGTACCCGCTCAAAGCCAGCGCAGAAACGAACCAAGACCAGCAAGGCCTAATCCCGAGAGACCGTAATTTACTCCTATCCTTGTGTCGTATGGGGAATTGTACCCAAAAATTCTAGAGAAACAACTAATTTCTCCCCATTACATGGCACCCCTTAAACCTCCATACCCAAAATGGTACGATCCAAACGCTAGTTGTGCATACCACGTGGGGAACCAGGGGCATTCCACGGAGAATTGGTTAGCCTTTAAGAGGAGAGTTCAAGGACTCATTGACTCGGGTATCCTACGGTTCGATAGTGCCAGTAACGCAACTGGGAACCCGTTCCCTAACCACGCTGAAGGGAATGTGAGCACAGTGGGGAAAGAGGACGAATGGAAAGTCAGAAGATGTGTTTCGGAAATAAGGACGCTCTGCAGAAAATCTGGGAGGTACTGGTTAAGAAAGGATTGCTTTGTCACCCTGATAGAATTCTCGGAGAAGAAGGTCAAAGTTTTTGGAATTGTAGGACACGACATTCAGTCGTGTAAGGAATTTAAAAGGTTGCTTCAAGACCGGATGGATAATAAGGAGATTAAGGTCCTTAACAAGAGGGAAGAGACCAATGAAAGAGAAGTATGCACCTCTGACAACCAGTCATCAGGTCTCCCTTATAGCGCGGATCGACCGTTAATAATTTATTACGACGCGACGAGAGAGCCGATGAAACCAAAAATGATAATCAAAGTACCGTCTCCTTTCCCGTAGAAGGACGACAAAGTCGTACCATGGAAATATGACATCAATATCGTCGCACCGGAGGATGAAAAGCTCAAAGCCATAACTGGAGATGTTGGAGAGGTAGGTCATTTTACCCGAAGTGGAAGATGTTATTCGAAAGAGGTCGAACCAGTGAAGAAGAACAGTGATTGGAAGCAAAAAGGGAAAGCAGTGATGCATGAGGCCGAAGTCGAGCAAGAAATTCCACCCGTGCAAGAAACTAAAAAGCCTGTAGATGAGGAGGAAGCACAGGAGTCTTGAAATTTATCAAACACAGTGAATACAATGTGGTGGAACAATTGAGTAAGCAACCAGCATGAATCTCGGTTTTATCTCTGCTGCTAAATTTGGAGCCACACCGGAACGCTTTGCTGAAGGTGTTGAATCAAGCTTACGTGGCAAACAATATATCCGTGGAGAAGCTGGACAGATGGGTGAACAACTTGAATGCGGATAATTTCATTTCTTTTAGTGATGACGAAATACCACCCAATGGTAGAGGCTCCGTGAAAGCACTGCATGTTATGACGCGTTGCAAGGGCTACATAATACCGAATGTGCTTATAGATAATGGCTCGGCACTCAATGTCATGCCTTTGGCCACGCTTTCCAGAATTCCGATAGATCTGTCCTATTTAAGGCCCTGTCATTCCATGGTAAGGGCATTCGATGGGACAAGGCGTGAAGTTATGGGAAAGATTGATATCCCTTTAGAAGTGGGCCCTTACATTTACAATGTCGAGTTCCAAGTCATGGACATCACACCCTCGTATAACTGCCTTCTGGGAAGGCCCTGGATCCATTCTGCTGGAGTAGTTCCATCCTCTCTCCATCAAAAAGTAAAGTTCATCATGGATGGTTGTTTGGTTACTGTCGAGGGAGAAGAAGACATTATCGCATCTATCTCTACTGATGCGCCATATCTTGAAGTAAGCAAAGACGCTGTGGAATGTTCCTTCCGATCCCTTGAATTTGTCAATGCCACTTTTGTCACTGAGGGAAATAGAATTTTGGTGCCAAAACTGTCGAGAAATACGAGAATGGGTGTCAAGTTGACTATAGAAAGGGGAGCTCGAGCGAGAAGAGGTTTAGGGAGATATCTGCAATGAATAGTCAGGGCTCTAAAGCCAGTACACCACAAGGCTCGATACGGTTTAGGGTTCCAGCCGGACATGCGTCAAAGAAGAAAGCAGTGGAAGAAAGATCAGGAAAGAAGTATCGCGAGAACATTAGGCCGAGAACCAGAATGGGAGCCCATGGAATTCCCTCATTTGTCAAGAACAATTACGTCTGTAGGAATGATATACCCAGGGTAGTATAGTGCACAAAGCACAATGTTAATGATCGAAAAGGGTTTTCAGAATATCAGTATAAATGTCATTGACAAAGGAGTTGACGCGAATAAAGACGTCTCAAAGATACGCCCTTGTCCCCCGGGTTTCATGTTGAACAATTGGACTACCGAGGATCTTCATGTAGTTTATAAGTCTTCAGAGTAATGCTCAAACGTTAACATTCTGTTATGTCCTTAGATATAATAGAATTCTTTTGTAAGAGCTTGCATTTGCTCTTTATCATTTAAATGAATATTAATGAAGATGCATTTTGTCACGATTTTTCGCATTATCACTAATTCCAAAATCATTTCATAGCCTATCTTTACATTTGCCTTATGCCATACCATAACATTCAGTTTGTTGGTTTCAATACTTGGATGTCCCTCTATAGTTTCCTTTTCCATTCAACTTTCAGGTGCTCAGATATCAATTGTATGAACAAACCCGTTACGAGTCCTGAAATCGATTTTGAGAAGGCTGTTTGTTTAGGAGAATTCGAAGCCGAAGAAAATGCTAAAGACTATGTCTCGTCTCCTGACTTGCTAAGAATGGTGGAGCAAGAGGATAAACAGATTTTGCCTCATTAAGAATTTGTTGAAACAATAAACTTGGGAGTTGAAGAAAGGAAGCAAGAAGTGAAGATTGGGACCTCTATTTCAGGGGGCACCAGACATAATTTGATTGCTTTGCTCCGTGAGTACAAAGATGTATTCGCATGGTCATATCAGGATATGCCAGGATTGGATGAAGATGTAGTGGTCCATAAGCTCCCATTGAAGCCAGAATGCAAACCCATTCAACAAAAGCTAAGACGGATGAGACTTGAGATGTTGTTGAAAATAAAAGAGGAAGTTAAGAAGCAATTTGATGCTGGCTTCCTACAAACCTCCAAATATCCAGAGTGGGTAGCCAACATAGTTCTGGTACCAAAAAAAGACGGCAAAGTACGAATGTGCGTGGATTATCGAGACCTAAATCGAGCAAGTCCCAAAGATAATTTTTCCTTACCACACATTGATACGTTGGTGGATAACACAGCAAAACATTCATTGTTTTCTTTCATGGATGGATTCTCGGGGTATAATCAGATCAAGATGGCCCCTGAGGATATGGAAAAAACTACCGTCGTAACAATGTGGGGAACATTTTGCTACAAGGTGATGCCATTTGGGTTAAAGAATGTTGGGGCAACATATCAGAGGGCTACGGTGACGTTTTTCCATGACATGATGCATAAAGAAATAGAGGTCTATGTCGACGATATGATTGCTAAATCCCAAGAGGAAGAAGAGCATGTAGTGAACCTGAAGAAGTTGTTCGACAGACTGAGAAAGTTCCAGCTAAAGCTCAATCCGGCCAAATGTACGTTTGGGGCTACCTCAGGAAAATTGCTTGGCTTCATTGTCAGCGAGAGAGGCATTGAAGTTGATCCAGATAAAATAAAAGCCATTTAAGAGTTACCACCCCCGCGCACGCAAAAGGAAGTCAGAGGATTTTTAGGGAGATTAAACTACATCGCCCAATTTATCGCTCAACTTACCAACCAATGCGACCTAATCTTTCGACTCCTTCGAAAACATAATCCCGGAGAATGGAACGAGGAGTGCCAAGTGGCTTTTAACAAGATAAAACAATATTTGTCTAGTCCTCCAGTGCTAGTACCACCAATGTCGGGAAGACCATTGATATTGTATTTGACTGTGTTCGAGAATTCAATGGGTTGCGTACTGGGGCAACATGACGAGTCCGGAAAGAAAGAAAAGGCGATCTACTACCTCAACAAAAAGTTCACTGAATATGAGGCAAAGTATTCGTCCATAGAAAAATATTGTTGCACTCTGGTTTGGGTAGCTCGAAGACTCAGGCAATATATGCTGTATCATATGACATGGCTAATTTCAAAGTTGGACCCAATAAAGTACATGATGGAATCACCTGCACTCTCAGGAAGAATGGCACGATGGCAGATCTTAATATCAGAATATGATATCGTATATGTGAGCCAAAAGTCGATAAAAGGGAGCGCAATAGGTGACTTCTTAGTAACTCGAACAACGGAGGAATACGAGCCATTGAGATTTGATTTCCCAGATGAAGACTTGATGTGCATTACAGAAGAAGAATGTGAGTCATCAAAAGAAAAGTCATGGAAGATGAGCTTTGATGTGCATCGAATGCATTGGGGCATGGGATTGGAGCAGTCTTAGTATTACCAGAAGGAAACCATTACCCACTCACTGCCAGGCTGAACTTTTTCTGTACCAATAACATAGCAGAATATGAGGCTTGTATCATGGGACTTCATGCAGCAATTGGACGAAACATCAAAACTTTAGAGGTATACCGAGACTCAGCCTTGGTGATATACCAAATCTGTGGAGATTGGGAAGTGAGAGATTCAAAACTAGTCAAATACAGTGATCTAGTGGCAGAGCTGATTAAAGAATTTGAAGAAATAACTTTTAATTACCTCCCACGAGAAGAAAACCAATTGGCTGATGCCCTGACCACTTTGGCTTCAATGTTCAAAGCAAACAGAGAAATAGAAATAATGCCTCTTCAAATGAGCATATATGAAGTCCCTGCACATTGTTTCAGCATTGAAAAAGAGCCAGATGGACGGCCATGGTTCCATGATATCTTAGAATATGTCAAGAACCAAAAGTATCCCGAACAAGCAAATGAGAATGACAAACGAACAATCAAAAGATTGGTAGCGGGATTTTTTCTTGATGGGAACATCCTATACAAAAGAGGAAAAGATCAAGTGCTCTTGAGATGCGTAGATGCTGTTGAAGCCAGGAAAATACTTGAAGATGTCCACGAGGGAATTTGTGGGACACATACCAATGGTTTCACTATGGCCAGAAAGATTATGAGACTCGGTTACTACTGGCTGACGATGGCAAGCGACTGCATTAGTTTTGCAAGAAAATGCCACAAATGACAAATTTATGACGATAAGATTCATGTAGCCCCTTCGCCCCTTCATGTCATGACTTCTCCGTGGCCCTTTTCTATGTGGGGCATGGATGTTATAGGGCCAATTTCCCCAAAAGCTTCTAATGGACACCGGTTCATTTTTGCGGTTATTGATTACTTCACAAAATAGATAGAAGCTGCTTCGTTTGCCAATGTGACAAAGACTGCAGTTTGCAGATTTTTGAAAAAGGAAATCATTTGTCGATATGGTTTGCCTGAGAGAATCATTTCAGATAATGCCTTGAATCTGAACAACAAAATGATGAAGGAAGTGTGTGAGCAGTTTCAAATAAAGCATCATAACTCGTCACCCTATCGCCCGAAAATGAACGGAGCTATTGAAGCAGCCAACAAGAATATTAAGAAGATTATTGGGAAAATGACTGAGACATATAAAGATTGGCACGAGAATCTACCATTTGCTTTGTATGCATATCGCACATCTGTACGGACATCTACGGGGGCAACTCCTTTCTCTTGGTCTATGGACTAGAAGCTGTGCTACCTATCGAAGTTGAGATCCCCTCTTTACGAGTCTTAATGGATTCGAAACTAGAGGAGGCAGAATGGGTTCGAGCTCAATATGACCAGTTAAACCTCATCGAAGAAAAACATTTAAAGGCAATTTGTCATGGACAGATGTACCAGAAGAGAATGATCGTGGCCCATGACAAGAAAATATGGCCAAGAGAATTCCACGAATGAGAACTCATGCTGAGAAAGATTCTTCTAATACAGAAGGACTTATGAGGAAAATGGGCACCAAATTGAGAAGGACCATATGTCGTAAAGAAGGCATTCTCGGGCGGAGCTTTGATTTTCACTGAGATGGATGGGAAGGAGTTACCGAATCCAGTGAATTCAGATGCTGTGAATAAATATTATGCTTAAAAAAGGAAAATCGAGATGAAAACCCGAAAAAGGGCATCTTAAAAAAAAAGAGAAAAGAAAAAAGAAAAAGAGAGAGGGATCAAGGTGAAAACCCGAAAAGGGCGTCTTGATTAACACAAAAGATTAGGATGAAAACCCTAAATGGCATTCTAATGAAGCAAGCACTGGCTTAAAAAGCAAGGCGTTTTGAACGGTGGGTCAAACAGAGAGACTACAGCATTTGAAGCATTTCTGAAAACTCGAAATCTCTTACGCAAGAAAGCCATGCTCGAAAAGATTCTTGATTGAGGAACGTGGAAGACTTCATGCGTTGAATATCTAGAGCATTTGTATTTGTTGAAATGCGATCCCCTTTCTCTTTATGACACTTTTTTTTACTATCATTGATTAACTTTCTTTGTTTGCTACATTTGAAATGAATAAATGTGAGGTATCCTTTTGTCCCTACCTAACCATTTTCATGCATCTCATTATGTGGTTCATTTACATGATAAATAGTGAAATGACATACTCTAAACAAAAGAAGTGCATACATTACCCGGACAAGAATTTGATAAGTACAAGAGCCTCAAAGCAAGGACAAAGTTCAACCAGGGGCAAAAGAGCGATATCTGAGAAACGCAGATTAGTTGTGAAGCTAGAGGATGGGTACAGGGCCTGAAGAGAAAGTCAAAAGTTAAAGCAATGAACGCAGATCATCAAAAATCATGACGGAAAGGGACATATGACAAGCAAGCCCAAGGCACATAGCATGATCATGTAGGCATAAAGGCATTTAAGGAAAACATGTGCACATCATGCATGACATATACATGTATTTCAGCAGAACAAGAGATTTCAATGATAGCTGTACTGAATCAAAGGAAAGGACACCTAAGTTCCACCAGATGACATCTTTTGGTATTTTGATGTTTTTATTTCTATATTTCAAAAAATCAACTCATATTGCGAGAGGTGAGTTGGGCCTCAGGTCACACGCTGAGGTATTTTCAATTTCTGTTTTTTCAATTTATGCTTTTAAAAAATAAACTCATATTGCGAGAGGTGAGCTGAGCCTCGGGGCACGCCGAGGTATTTTTAATTTTTGTTTTTCAATTTCTGCTTTTAATTTCTATTTTTTAAAAATCAACTCATATTGCGAGAGGTGAGTTGAGCCTCAAGGCACGTTGAGGTACTTTCAATTTCTATTTTTCAATTTTTGCCTTACAAATTCTGCTTTTCAAATCAACTCATATTGTGAGAGGTGAGTTGAGCCTCAGGACACGCTGAGGTATTTTCAATTTTCATTTTTTTAATTATGTTTCTAAAAAAATCAACTCATATTGCGAGAAGTAGTTGAGCCTCAGGACACGCTGAGGTAATTTTAATTTTTTTTGTCAAAACTCAACTCATATTGCAAGAGGTGAGTTGAGCCTCAAGACACGTTGATGTATTTTCAATTTCTATTTTTCAAAAAAATCAACTCATATTGCGATAGGTGAGTTGAGCCTTAGGACACGCTGAGGTAATTTCAATTTTTGTTTGTCAAAAATCAACTCATATTGCGAGAGGTGAGTTGAGCCTCAAGACACGTTGAGGTAATTTCAATTTCTGTCTTTAAAAAAATCAGCTCATATTGCGAGAGGTGAGTTGAACCTCAAGACACATTGAGGTATTTTCAATTTCTGTTTTTCAAAAAAATCAACTCATATTGCGATAGGTGAGTTGAACCTCAAGACGCTGAGGTAATTTCAATTTTTGTTTGTCAAAAATCAACTCATATTGCGAGAGATGAGTTGAGCCTCAAGACAGGTTGAGGTATTTTCAATTTCTGTCTTTAAAAAAAAATCAGCTCATATTGTGAGAGGTGAGTTGAACCTCAAGACGCTGAGGTGTTTTCCATTTCTGTTCTTCAATTTCTGTGTTTCAAAAAAATCAGCTCATATTGCGAGTGGTGAGTTGAGCCTTGACTCACACGCTGAGGTATTTTCAAATTCTATTTTTCAAATTTTATTTTTCCAAAAAATCAACTCATATTACGAGAGGTGAGTTCAGCCTCAGGACATGCTGAGATATTTTCAATTTCTTTTTTTTCAATTTATGTTTGTCAAAAAAATCAACTCATATTGCGAGAGGTGAGTTGAGCCTCAGATCACACGCCGAGGTATTTTCAGTTGATTTTTATTTTGATTTTTTTTCAATTTATGCTTTGCAAAAATCAACTCATATTACGAGAGGTGAGTTGAGCCTCGGGTCACATGCCGAGGTATATTCAAAATCTGTTTTACAAATTTTGTTTTAAAAATCAACTCATATTGCGAGAAGTGAGTTGAGCCTTGGCTCACGTGCTAAGCTATTTTCGATTTCTGTTTTTAATGTTTAGTTTTAAAGAGTCAATTCATATTGCGAGAAATGAGTTAAGCTCAGGATCACATGCCGAGTAAAGAATAAAGACTGGAATTAATCGAAGACACAGATTTTATATCCCTGAAGTTACAGTGAAGCTAATTGAAGTTGCAGTGGAGCTGATCGATGATATCAGATCTTTCCTTTCTAAAAGTTGCAGAAGAGAAGACCACAAATTTTATCTGACTAAAGCGATGGAAGAGCAGATTGAAGCTGTAGATCTTATCTTTTTGAAGTCACCTTAGAGTAAATCGAAGCTACAAGGAATATATCAGAAGATACAGTGGATTTGATCAAGACAACAAGATACAGTGGTTTGGAAAGAGACTACCTGGATGAGAAGAGCACCAAAGAAGTCCATACTTAGTAAGACCGGGCAAAATTGGCCTTTCTTTGTGTCTTTGCTTTATTCCCGTTACACGATAATAAGCAAAGAGAGGCAGTTGTTGTAGGCCAATTTTTACCCATTTACACCAAAACCCAATTTAACCTTACCTAACCCACCAAAATTAAACCCAAAACCCAAAATCTTAACTACTCAAAGCCCAATTTACATCAAAACCCCAATGGCCCAAACCCTAAGCCCAAATCAAAATAAAAAAAACCCTAGCCCACAACCTAAACCTTTCTCAACTAAATCCTAGCCTTTGCACCACCAACTCCACTAGCCACACTTGCTCCACCACCTACTCCACTAGCCACACTTGTTCCACCACCACTTGTACCTACAAATGAAGACATAAACAATAAAAAATATTTTGTAAATGGCTATATAAGCCTTCTCATATTTTGTATTTAGGAGAGGAAGAAGTTTTGGGGAGAAAGTTATTGTAAAGGATTTTTGAGAGGTTTTTTGAGAGTAATCAAGGAGAAGAGTTATTGTAAAGACTAGTTTTTGGAGAGGCTAGTTTTTTTTTGGAGATTAATCAAATATCAAAGCAAAAGAGGTTTCTTGGTCTATTCTCGTTTTAAGTTCTTTGTTTGCTTATTATTTCCTTTCAGTTTTATTTTGTTTCTTTTATACGAAAGTAAAAATAAAAGGAGGAAGCTTTCTCATTTTTACCGAAAAAGTTTTTTTGAGGTCCAGCTGCCGTGTACGGTGGCAGCGACGGTGGTCGGCGGCGGTCCGGTGACCGGACGGTGGTCGGCCTTGTGGCCGGAAATCACCCACTCTCTCCCTCTCTTTTTTTGTTATTATTATATTTCTTAATATTATATTATATATATTCTTTTAATATATTAGGTATATTCTAAATTCTATATTACGTATATATATTATACTATTTTATGTATATATCTTTAATACTATATTATTTATATATATATTTTTTCTACATGTTATCTTATGTATATATTTTAATTATATTATGTATGTATTTTTTACACTATATTATGTACATATTTTTTATATCTATTTTATACATATGTATATATTATATATATCTTAACGTTACTAGTTATATTTTCACTATTTTATGTATATACTTCAAACACTATATATAGTATATTTCTAACACTATTACTACTTATCAATATATATATATTTTACGTACATACTCTTAATATCTCTATTATGTATATATTCGTTGTTTTTATTTCACATTGGATACTATTATTACGTTTAATATATCGCATGCATTGTTATTGTTTTAATATTGTTGTCATATTTATTATTTGTTTCAATGTATTTCCAACTCATTTATTTTTGTCTCCTGCCTATTTTATATCATTCTGTTGTTCATTACTTTAAAGATTTTTATTCATGTTTTTACTAATTTCAATAAATAAGGCAATGTTTCGCATTTTGGAACATTGAAGAATTGTGCCCTAACTTACGGGGTTTCGGTTCTCTTGTTGGTTCTAAATAGCTAAATATCCTTTTGAGTTTTGAAATGCACAGATTTCCAATTTAAATTAAAAGATGACCTTGTGCTCGGAAATTCATGGTATTGTGTCCTAGCTTACGGGATGTGATACTCCGATATCTCGAGATAAGGAAATCTTTAAACAAATCGATTTAAGCTAATTCAAGAATTTTAAAATCAGTATTAATAGAAAAGATCGTATTTCAAGTCCCTTCCCGATTTTTAATTTTCGACATTAAGACACTAACTAATCAATTCGGTACCAATTTTTTGGGCGTGTCGAGGGTGCTAATACTTCCTCGCACGTAACCGACTCCCGAACTCATTCTCTCAAGTTTCGTATACCAAAAGCCCTGTTTTAGTAAACTAAAATTGATTTATTAAAACAAAGGTGATCCGATCACACCTGATAAAAGATTGGTGGCGACTCCCATTTTAATTTTCACTTTCAAACAAAGTCGATCCCCATTTTCAAAAGAATGATTTCGACATGGACAATGCAAGGATGTTCAAAGCAAACCCATTATCAATGAGTACACTTGGAAGTGTGTATCCTTTGCACCGAGTAGTGATGTGCAGGGCCTTGGTTGACCCTATGCCCCCAGGTGGAATTTCATCATCATTAAAATAGATGAAATTGTCAGCACTAATGTTGTTTACTAACCGGTCTAGCTTGTTAACAGATATGTCATGAGTGACATATGTTTCATTAAGCACCTTTAACAACGCATCTCGATGCACCTCAGAACTCAGGAGTAAGGCTAACACTGATATACGCGCAGGCTGCTTGCACAATTGCTCGACCACACTATACTTGCTATGTTTCAGGAACTTTAGAAACTCCTTAGCTTCTTCCTCCTTTACCGGCTCATTGATGGGTACTTCGGTCTCCTTCTCCCTTTCAACCTTGACATCTTCTGTCTTTGCGGGCTCCACTCTGATATTCCTTCTGTCATAACGTTTCCCACTTCGTGTATGGGAACCTTCATTTTGCATGCCCTTGGCCACGCTGGCTATACTCTTCCCCTCAGGTATTGTTATATTGCAGTCATAGCTCCATGGCACCCTCTTGTCATCCTTGTACGGGAAAGGATTGAGTTTATGGACGACTATTTTAGGCCCAGTTTGCGGCCCCGCCTCATTATTCCCTGGCAAGGAAATAATAATTCTTGGTTGGCTGGTTCTTTGTCGTTCATTCTCCAGCATACATATTTGTCTTTCACAAGAACTACCCTCAGAAACCTGTAGTTCTTTATTAACCATATGACCTTGTACCATGGCCTTGAACTCTTCACAATTTTGGATCATATGACCCACCTCTCTATAGAATTCACAATGGTTCTCTATTCCTTCTCTTCTTTTTCTAGAAGTCAGCATACCTCTCTTCACCATCTCCTCCCATATTACTTTCATAGGTGTCTTCACCTCAGCAATATCGTCCTTGATTTTTCCTTTCTTTGTTTCATTAATGGCATTCACTCCTTGATTGCCATGATCTGGTAATCGATTTTCAGTATTAGGGGTACTATCGAATTTCACAACCCCCATTTTGATGAGCCTCTCAACGACCTTTTTGAACCCAGTGTAGTTTTCAATTGAATGCCCCGATATTCTCTCGTGATATTCGCATTTAGCATTTGCATCATACCATTTGGGGTACGGTGGCTGCAGCGGTTTCAAGTGAAACGGAGCAATGGCATGTGCATCGTATAAGCTTTGATAAAGCTTACAATATGTCACAAGGATAGGAGTGAATTGCATCCTCTCCGAATTCTGTCTTGTACCCGATTCCTGTCTTTGAGTACTTTTTTGCTCACCTGTAGCTGCTTTAGGTTGTCCAACTGTGATTGCGCTAGAGTTGAAACTGTTCATGTTATTCATCTCATTGTCTTTTCTCCTTAAGGCCGATCTTTTAGCCACTTCCCCCTCGATTTTGCCGCCCCTCAAGGAATTCTCAATCATCTCACCCGCCATAACTATATCCGCGAAAGTTTTTGTGGTACTTCCAATCATATGAGTGATGAATGGCGCCTTCAAAGTGTAACACCCCAAACCCGGCCCAGACTTTATGACCGGATCCGACATGCCACATCGAAGCATTCAAAACATTTTATATTGTTGATCCAGAAAAACTTACTTAGCGTTTTAAAAGATAATTTCATTATAGGTTAAAGTGAATGGAAGCTGTGCACCAGGTAGGAAACCAGAAAAGATGTGGTGAGTCCATCGGACTGCTCAAGTACCAAGCTCCCTTCGGATCCAATCCTAGACATGCATACTGCCATTGCCATACCTTAACGTCATGGATATTTCTAGGAAACCGATTTGATTAAGTCATTTTTAGGAAAAGTGATTAATTTTGGAAAATACTTTCATTGAGGAAGCTTTGCTTGTTGTCGCGTTATTTTGAAATCAATTGTTGTTTTTGAAAACGCGCCCTAAAGCTATCCAATTTCAACAGTTAAAATAAGTAATACCTATCTTAGTAATACATATTAAAACCATCAAAAATAATTAAGCGGCCTTATTACATTCAAAAACCCAAAACTTCAAACGTAAATAAAAGGATGTCCAGTTCACCAGAAGAAAATCAAACTTTCAGAACGGGTGGCCACTCCGAATTCCCTCACAGCTCCAAGCCCACTATGGTTGGGGATTACTTGCGTGGATGAAAATAAAAAGGGTGAGTTTGGGGAAACTCAGTGTGTAAATTAACCTAACCATAGCCTATATCAGCTCAAACCACAGAAATAGAATAAGTTGGCCTTAGCCCAGAACAGAATTTAGGATAAAGCCCATAGGCCCATAACAGAACAGAACAAATATTACATGTTTATTCAGAAACCCAACCTAGATTCATCCATAACACCGCCGTACCAGCCTTACACCATGTGGGGAGACTACTCGACCCACCCAACCGCTACACACCAAAGAAATCGCAGCGAGGCTGCCAGATATTGTGATGAAGTCACCAGATACAGATATTGTGGCAGAGCCACCAGAACAGATATATGTGGCAGAGCCACCAGATCAGATAATTGTGGCATAGCCACCAGGACAGATATATGTGGCAGAGCCACTAGATCAGATAATTGTGGCATAGCCACCAGGACGCTTCCTCCATAGTATAACCCAAGTCCCCATACAACAGATATATAATCATGGCATACATCATACAGAATCAGATTGTCATGCTTTTCAGTCAAAGGAACCCTAGGGGTATAATGGTAATTTTGCATACATAGGGGTATTCAAGTAATTTAACTATTCTTAAGGTTTTCATACATAACATAGCCATTTACGTACGGTCAGAAACACTTACCGCGTTTTCTTACCAATTTGGGCCCGTTGGCCCATTATCCTGTTTTTGGCCCATTAAGCCCAAAAATATCGAAATGCACAGAATCGCGCACTCTGCAGTCTTATCACTTTAATTTACCATATACATCAAACTATTAATCCCATGAGCATTCACACACTTGCAAGATCTCAAAATACCAGCTTTTCGGCATTTCGACTTTTCGGCTTGTGCCAATCTAGTCTATAAGAGGGTGTTAGTTACACACCTGTTTGCGACGATATGCTGACGAGATCCACACACGAACCGCCTACAATTGGATTACTAACACGTTAATCTAACTATTCAAATACGAACTACGTATTAACCCCTTACAATATTCGGCCAACCACACCTACAGATCAGAGTAAGCTTATAAGAAATCAATAAGCAACTCATTAACAAATTTTTGTCAGTGTTTACCACATAATCGTAATTTCACTGCAAGCTATCTTCCTGAGCAACAGTACTAAATCATTTATAACTGGAGCTACGAAACTTCAAATCAAGTGCCGTTAATTTTCCCTGAAGATAGACTCATATATCTTCTATCCATAAAATTTTCAGAATTTTTGGTTTAGCCAATCAATACCAGATTTTTCTCAAAGTTTCCCATGTTTCACTGTTTGACTAATCTAACCACTCTTCATTACGAATCAAATTTATCATTGTATAGAATTCAAAATATGTTCTTGTTTATTTCATTTAAAACTAGACCCAATAAGCTTTAATTATATAATTTATTAAGCTTCTAATTCATCTCCCACAATTTATGGTGATTTTCCAAAGTCACGTTACTGCTGCTGTCCCAAGCAGATTTATTACCAAATCACTCTTTCACACATACCTTGCATGCATGTTAATTAAACATGTATATCACCAATCAATCATCACATATCTATGATTTTACATAATTATAATCTCCATTTCATCATTTTAAAGCACAACATGTTAGCCGATTTTTCCCTTTAGCATCTAAGGCACATGCATGCTCATTTGTTTGGGTCAACTTCACCTATCTTCCATTTTTCATCAAAAGAACATGAAGCAACAACCATTTCCTTCATTTTAATTCATGACTAAATGCTCAAAACACAACTAAAAACCAAAATATGCTTCAAGAGTTAAGGTAGAATCAAGAAGAACTCATGAACCTCAAAATAGAAGCAAGGTACCAAGAACTTACCTTCACTTTTCCTCCTCCTAGTGACCGAATACTCAAGAGCTTTCTCCTCTCCTTTCTCTTCACTAACTTTCGGCTATGATGAACAAAGATGGAAAAAACTTTGTTCTTTTCATCCTTTTGTTATTTTATTACCCAACATTTTATGACACAAAATAACCTATATTATTTGTGCCATACCTATGCCATAATGTCAATAAAAAAAATGCCCATAATGCTTATCATGCCCATCATGGAACATTTACCTAACCCATTATCAATTTTTTTATCAATTTGTACCATAAATTATGGATATCAAGTGCTCATATTGTCTTCAACAACATGATGGCCGGCCACTTCTTGTAAAATGGGAGGTTTGACATGCGAATCCTCCTATTTTGCACTACTATATTTGGCCACTACAAATTACCCTATAGCATTTTCAAACATTTTCACATAGGTCCTATTTCATAATTTCACTCACAAATGACAAAATCAAAGTATGAAATTTTGCCAACATTCATAGAATTCTCGAAAATTGGGGCTTTACAACTCTACCCCCTTAAAGAAATTTCGGCCTCGAAATTTACTTGATCCAAATAGATGAGGGTATTGTTGACGCATAGTCTCTTCAAATTCCCAAGTAGCTTCTTCCCTTCCATGATTACACCAAGGCACTTTCACTAACGGGACAGATTTCCTTCTAAGAACCTTAACATCTCGAGCCAATATTTGCACAAGCTCCTCCTCAAAGGTCAAATCAGTCTGAACTTCAATTTCTGCAACTGGCAGGACATGAGCAGGGTCAGAACGATAACGCCTTAACATGGAGACGTGAAAAACATCGTGAATCCTGTCTAACTCTGGAGGCAATTCCAACTGATAAGCCACTGGGCCTACTCGCTTCAAAACCCGATAAGGCCCAATGAACCGCGGACTCAACTTGCCCTTCTTACTGAACCTTAATATCTTCTTCCAAGGAGAAACCTTTAAGAAGACCATATCACCTACTGAGTACTCAATCTCCTTATGCTTCAAATCGCATACGACTTTTGCCTATCGGATGCTTCTTTTAACCGGTCTCTAATTATTCTGACCTTATCCTCAATATCAGCTACCAACTCTGGTCCAAGAATTTGTCGCTCTCCTAGTTCAGTCCAACAACTAGGTGTACGACACCTTCGTCCATACAGTGCTTCATACGGTGCTATTCGAATACTCACCTGGTAACTGTTATTGTATGCAAATTCTGCCAACGGCAAGTAATCCTCCCAACTACCTCGAAAGTCAATCACACATCCCCTCAACATGTCATCCAGAATCTAAATAACCCTCTCTGACTGACCATAAGTTTGGGGATGGAAAGCCGTACTAAAGTTCAATCGCGTCCCCAACGCCTCATGCAACTTTTGCCAAAACCGAGATGTGAATCTGGGATCCCGGTCAGAGACAATCGAAACTGGGACTCCATCAAGTCGTACAATCTCCGCCACATACAGCTTGGCTAACTTTTGAAGTGAAAAGTCAGTAAGTACAGGTATGAAATGGGCTGATTTGGTCAACCTATCCACAATCACCCACACCGAGTCTTTCTTTGATGGTGTTAAAGGAAACCCACTCACAAAGTCCATGGTTACCCTCTCCCACTTCCAAAGTGGTATCTTCACCGGCTGTAACAGTCCAGAAGGTAATTGATGCTCAGCTTTCACTTGTTGGCATGTCAGACATTTTCCTACAAACTCCGTTACTTCTCGCTTAAGTCCAGGCCACCAGTACAATTCTCACAAGTCGTGATACAACTTATTCCCTCCAGGATGCATGGCACATAGTCCCCCATGAGCTTCTTTCAATATTGTCTGCCTTAAATCAGAGTCCCTCGGAACACAAATTCTTCCTCGGAAACACAGAACTCCATCACCATTTAAACCGAACTCAGAAGTTTCCCCTTCCTTAACTTGTTGAAAACGAGCAACCAAAAACTCATCTTCAAACTACTTTTCCTTAATCTGGTCCACCCAGGTTGGCCTTACTTGCAATTCAGCCAACAAACTGCCATCATCATACAGACTCAAACGAGCAAACATTGCTCTCAGATCAGATACGATTCTACGACTTAAAGCATCGACTACCACATTAGCCTTGCCTGGGTGATACTCGATCAAACAGTCATAATCCTTAAGCAACTCAATCCATCTTCTTCGCCTAAGGTTCAGCTCCTTCTAAGTCAACAAATACTTAAGACTCTTGTGGTTTGTGTATATAATACACCTCTCCCCGTACAAGTAATGTCTCCAAATCTTAAGTGCAAATATCACTGCCGCCAACTCCAAATCATGAGTAGGATAGTTCCCTTCGTGAGGTTTAAGCTGTCTTGATGCATATGCAACCACCTTACCCTCCTGCATTAACATGCACCCCAAACCCACGTGTGATGCGTCACTGTACACAGTAAAATCCTTCCCAGACTCCGGCTGAATCAACACAGGTGCTTCAGTCAGAACTTTCTTCAACTTCTCAAAAGCTTCTTGCTGCTTCTCAGTCCATACAAATGGTACTCCTGTCCTTATGAGTTTTGTCAGAGGTGCTGTCATCACAGAAAAACCTTCCACAAACCTTCTGTAGTATCCTGCCAACCCTAGGAAACTTTGAATTTTCGACACCGTCCTAGGTGGCTTCCACTCCAAAATTGCTTTAATCTTTCAAGGGTCCACCTTAATCCCTTCGATAGAGACCACATGTCCTAAGAAGGTTACCTCCCTCAACCAAAATTCACACTTGCTGAACTTCGCAAAGAGTTCCTTTTTCCTTAACACTCGCAGCACTATACGGAGATGCTCATCATGTTTCGCTTTAGTTTCAAAATATACCAGGATATCATCAATGAAGACGACTACGAATCGATCCAAGAATGGTTGGAACACCCGATTCATCAGATCCATAAATGCTGTAGGAGCGTTCGTCAGTCCAAATGGCATAACCAAAAACTGGTAATGACCATACCGAGTCTTGAATGCCGTCTTATGGATATTCGCCTCTTTGACCCTTAACTGATGATATCCAGATCGGAGGTCGATCTTAGAAAATACAGAAGCCCCTCTAAGCTGGTCAAACAGATCGTCAATCCTTGGCAGTGGATACTTATTCTTAATTTTCAGTTTGTTCAATGGGCGATAATCAATGCACATCCGCATTGTACCATCCTTTTTCTTCACGAATAGTAGTGGTGCTCCCCATGGAGACACGCTTGGCCTAATGAAGCCTCTATCCAACAACTCTTGAATTTGTGCCTTTAGCTCCACCAACTCATTCGGTGCCATTCTATACGGTGTGATAGACACTGGTGCTGTTCCAGGCAATAAGTCGATTCCAAACTCCACTTCTCGGTTCGGAGGCAATCCTGGAAGCTCCTCCGGAAAACATCTTGGAACTCCTTTACAGTCCTAACCTTATCGATTGACAATCCCTCCTCTTCTGACTGACTTACAAATGCCAAATAGGCCTCACAACCTTTCCAAATCCACTTTTCGGCTCTTAAAGCCGACACCACATTGGATAAATAATTCCTTCGCTCACCTATCACCATAACCTCCTCATCCTTTGTGGTCCTTAACACCATTCGTTTAGCAGCACAATCCAAGGTCACCATATGCTTAACAAGCCAGTCCATTCCCAAAATGAGATCAAACTCTCTGAACGGTAACTCCATCAGATCTCTAGGGAAAATCCTACCTTGAGTTTCTAAGGGTACATCCCTATACAGTTTGTCTACCCTAACCGAGTGACCCAAAGGACTTAGTACAGATACCCCACTCACAATCTCTTCAGAGCAGTCCAAGTCATCCATAATCCGTTCTGTGGCCTCCAACCAATATTCCGCCACATTCGAGGCTATACTAGACACGCCCCTAAAGATCTCCGCTCCGTTAGCCCGAAGTCGTTCAGAAATAGATCCCCGAACTCTATTGCCCACACTTGCCCCGGTAACCCTTTCCAGAACACGAAGTATTGCATGTGACAGGGCATCATCCCTGGCACTGGATTATGAGACTCTACCACTGTTGTCGGTGGTATCGGTGCATCCACCGCCGGCATATGTCTCAAAGACGAAGATCTCGCTCGAGCACTTCCTCGGCTCCGTCCACGGCCTCTTGTACTCATATAATATTATCTTGATTACGAATTTTTATGCATCAATTAATATTCCAGTGTTTATTACTGATGTTTTATGAATCAGACAGTAGTTCAGAGTTTATTTTCGCAGAATCGAAGTCTAGCTACAGTTTCAGTCTCTTACCAGATTTTCCTATGGTTTCAGTATCATCCTATCTAGAGTATCCTAGCAGGATTTCAGTACAGACAGATAAGTCAGAAAAATATTTAGAAGAGTTCAGAGTAATACTTACAAGTTGGGCTGGAGATTCGGAATGCCACCTTCTAAAGATCTAAATTTTGAAAATCGCGTTTTTCACAATCTTTATAAAATTTTTTTGTTTTTGAAAATCTTTTTTTTTGTAAACCCATTCCACAGCCGAGTTGTTGCAATCTAGGCTCTGATACCACTAAATGTAACACCCCAAACCCGGCCCAGACGTTATGACCGGATCTGATATGCCACATCGAAGCGTTCAAAACATTTTATATTGTTGATCCATAAAAACTTACTTAGTGTTTTAAAAGATAATTTCATTATAGGTTAAAGTGAATGGAAGCTGTGCACCAGGTAGGAAACCAGAAAATAGGTGGTAAGTCCATCGGACTGCTTAAGTACCAAGCTCCCTTCGGATCCAATCCTAGACATGCATACTGCCATTGCCACACCTTAACGTCATGGATATTTCTAGGAAACCGATTTGATTAAGTCATTTTTAGGAAAAGTGATTAATTTTGGAAAATACTTTCATTGAGGAAGCTTTTCTTGTTGTCGCGTTATTTTGAAATCAATTGTTGTTTTTGAAAACGCGCCCTAAAGCTATCCAATTTCAATAGTTAAAATAAGTAATACCTATCTTAGTAATACATATTAAAACCATCAAAAATAATTAAGCGGCCTTATTACATTCAAAAACCCAAAACTTCAAACGTAAATAAAAGGATGTCCAGTTCACCAGAAGAAAATCAAACTTTCAGAACGGGTGGCCACTCCGAATTCCCTCACAGCTCCTAGCCCACTATGGTTGGGGATTACTTGCGTGGATGAAAATAAAAAGGGTGAGTTTGGGGAAACTCAGTGTGTAAATTAACCTAACCATAGCCTATATCAGCTCAAACCACAGAAATAGAATAAGTTGGCCTTAGCCCAGAACAGAATTTAAAATAAAGCCCATAGGCCCATAACAGAACAGAACAAATATTACATGTTTATGCAGAAACCCAACCTAGATTCATCCATAACACCGCCGTACCAGCCTTACACCATGTGGGGAGACTACTCGACCCACCCAACCGCTACACACCACAGAAATCGCAACGAGGCTGCCAGATATTGTGATGAAGTCACCAGATATAGATATTGTGGCAGAGCCACCAGAACAGATATATGTGGCAGAGCCACCAGATCAGATAATTGTGGCATAACCACCAGGACAGATATATGTGGCAGAGCCACCAGATCAGATAATTGTGGCATAGCCACCAGGACGCTTCCTCCATAGTATAACCCAAGTCCCCATGCAACAGATATATAATAATGGCATACATCATACAGAATCAGATCGTCATGCTTTTCAGTCAAAGTAACCCTATGGGTATAATGGTAATTTTGCATACATAGGGGTATTCAAGTAATTTAACTATTCTTAAGGTTTCCATACATAACATAGCCATTTACATACGATCAGAAACACTTATCGCATTTTCTTACCAATTTGGGCCCGTTGGCCCATTATCCCGTTTTTGGCCCATTAAGCCCAAAAATATCGAAATGCACAAAATTGCGCACTCTGCAGTCTTATCACTTTAATTTACCATATACATCAAACTATTAATCTCATGAGCATTCACACACTCGCAAGATCTCAAAATACCAGCTTTTCGGCATTTCGGCTTGTGCCGATCTAGTCTATAAGAGGGTGTTAGTTACATACCTATTTGCGACGATATGCTAACGAGATCCACACACGAACCGCCTACAATTGGATTACTAACATGTTAATCTAACTATTCAAATACGAACTACGTATTAACCCCTTACAATATTCGGCCAACCACACCTACAGATCAGAGTAATCTTATAAGAAATCAATAAGCAACTCATTAACAATTTTTTGTCAGTGTTTACCACATAATCATAATTTCACTGCAAGTTGTCTTCCTGAGCAACAGTCACTAAATCATTTATAACTGGAGCTACGAAACTCCAAATCAAGTGCCGTTAATTTTCCCTGAAAATAGACTCATATATCTTCTATCCATAAAATTTCCAGAATTTTTGATTAAGCCAATCAATACCATAATTTTCTCAAAGTTTTCCATGTTTCACTATTTGACTAATCTGACCACTCTTCATTATGAATAAAATTTCTCATTGTACAGAATTCAAAATATGTTCTTGTTTATTTCATTCGAAACTAAACTCAATAGGATTTAATTACATAATTTATTCAGCTTCTAATTCATCTCCCACAATTTATGGTGATTTTCCAAAGTCACGTTACTGTTGCTGTCCCAAGCAGATTTATTACCAAATCACTATTTCACACATGCCTTGCATGCATGTTATTTAAATATGTATATCACCAATCAATCATCACATATCTATGATTTTACTTAAGTATAATCTCCATTTCATCATTTTAAAGCACAACATGTTAGCCGATTTTTCCCTTTAGTATCTAAGGCACATGCATGCTCATTTGTTTGGCTCAACTTCACCTATCTTCCATTTTTCATCAAAAGAACATGAAAGAATAACCATTTCCTTCATTTTAATTCACGACTAAATGCTCGCAACACAACTAAAAACCAAAATATGCTTCAAGAGTTAAGGTAGAATCAAGAAGAACTCATGAACCTCAAAATAGAAGCATGGTACCAAGAACTTACCTTCAATTTTCCTCCTCGTAGTGACCGAATACTCAAGAGCTTTCTCCTCTCCTTTCTCTTCACTAACTTTCGGCTATGATGAACAAAGATGGACAAAACTTTGTTCTTTTCATACTTTTGTTATTTTATTACCCAACATTTTATGACACAAAATAACCTATATTATTTGTGCCATACCTATGCCATAATGTCAATAAAAAAAATGCCCATAATGCTTATCATGCCCATCATGGAACATTTACCTAACCCATTATCAATTTTTTTTATCAATTTGTTCCATAAATTATGGATATCAAGTGCACATATTGTCTTCAACAATATGATGGCCGGCCACTTCTTATAAAATGGGAGGTTTGACATGCAAATCCTCCTATTTTGCACTACTATTTATTTGGCCACTACAAATTAGCTTATAGCATTTTCAAACATTTTCACATAGGTCCTATTTCATAATTTCACTCACAAATGACAAAATCAAAGCATGAAATTTTGCCAACATTCACAGAATTCCCGAAAATTGGGGCGTTACACAAAGTATTAATAAATAACATGGTGGTCTCCTTTTCCAACAATGGTGGTTGTACTTGCATTGCCACCTCCCTCCATCATTGTGCATATTGCCTAAAACTTTCATTAGGCTTTTTCTTCATGTTTTGAAGTGTGATCCTATCTGGCGTCATATCAGTCACATGGTTATACTGTTGCATGAAAGCCTGTGCAAGATCTCTCAATGAACCGATTCTTGCACGGCTCAACTGATTGTACCACCTAGCCGCTGCTCTCACTAGGCTGTCCTGAAAACAATGGATCAATAGTTGATCGTTGTTCACATAACCAGTCATTCTCCTACAAAACATTGTTATGTGTGCCTCTGGTCAAGTAGTCCCGTTGTACTTTTCAAACTCTAGCATCTTAAATTTATGAGGAAGCACCAAATTTGGGACCAAACTTAAGTCTTTGGCATCAATCCTATGATGATTGCCAGCGCCTTCTAAAACCCTAAACTTCTTCTCTAACCACCTGCAACGATCTTCCAATTGTTTCGCGGATTCAGTGGCCATTCTTTCCTTCTCCATTAAATCCAGATCAGGAGTGATAGGGTTGATTGAGCTATCACCCAAATTATTTCCCAACCCAGATTGGAAATTTACGAGGATTCCAACATCCACTGGCCCATGTTGAGGCCTCACCGTGACAGATGGCCTTCTAGGAGGTGCCTCGGTTTGCAGTGGCACAGAGGCGGAGTAAAACCCGAAGGAGGACCTTCATTCTCCTCTTCAGTGATCGCCATGGGAGCTTTTCCTTTATCAGTGGCTCTCAGCAGTTGAGCCATTTCAGCCATCATGTTCCTCTGAGCCTCTAGCATTTGCTCCCTCATTTCATTCTGCAGTTTGGCCAACTGCTCTTGCATTTGATCTTGCATATCTTTTTGTAATTGCTCGAACCTTTGATCCATACTCTTAGTTTTAGTACGAGTGCCGTAAGGATATGTGATTTCCAGATTTTCTTTTCTACCTTTTGAAGTAAACTTTAACTAATCAGGGTCTTTCTATAACTTTAAATGCAAATGATGTGATGAAATGCTATGAGATGCAAATGCATGAATGCAAAAAGGATATCGATTCTGGTTCAGCTTCATTTAGAAAATTTTATTTAGAAAAAGAATATCTTTACATATAAGAGGATTACAAATACGCTTTCACCATAAAGCCCAAAGCTTTAACTCTATCTAATAAAAGGGCTAACTCTCGTCCTACATCTGACGATGATGAATACATCAGACTCAATACATCAGCTCGAATTGCCAAGTCTTGCACATACTCAGCGACCTCTGGAATCTGGGCTATGGCCTCACCAATGACATGATCCCTTTCTCTGACCTGTCCTCTAGCCTGGTGTAGCTCTCCTTTCAGATAATCTTCTTGCGCCTTGAGCTGCTCAACCCGGAGTTCACCATCATGCAATGCCACTTCCCAATCCTCAACCTTGCTTTTTAGCTCCTATAACTCAACTGCAGAATTATGGTTTTGGTGCCGACATAGGGATCTTCCAAGCTCAGTTACCTTAGTTTTCAATCATCTATTCTCTACCTCTAATGCCAAATTCTGCCCCTGTATCTCTTGAAACTTCCTCTCCCAATACTCGGCTCTAGCCTTTTCCTCTTGGACCTCTTTCTGCAACTGATCTGAAGATCCTCCTACTTTTGCTCTCCTCAAGGATACTTATGCCCTTTTGTAATGCTCTTTTAAATCATCTCGATCTTCCTCAATCCTCCTCTTCTCTTTCCTCTCTTTCTCGACCTCCATCTTTTGAACATCGATGTCCAAAATCAAGTATATCTTTTCTTCTTCGAGCTTTGCTACCCTCTTCTCGAGCTCCAAGTTCTTTCTCTCAAACTCTTGCTTTATAATTTCTAACTCCGAGGGGCGTACTTGCAAATATTCCTCTATTGGTCGAGCTTCTTCCACACTTGGCTTAGGGATATTATCATTAACCCTTCTACCTCTCCATTCTACTTATTCTGGTGTCGTAGCAGGGCTAATAGCTACTCCTTTCAAAAGACAAGTCTTCTTCCAAGCACTAGAAATTTCGCTAACCCTCCTCTTGTAATCGGCTCCTCTGTATACAAATTCACTTTGAGCCAACCCATGAGTCGCTGGCACGAACTGTCTCAACCCATGCTGCCTTAGTACAAGCAATGGGGAATAACCAATGGCACCCCAAATTCCCAATAGAGGGATCCAATCGAAACTGCCACATCAGTACAGAATCTCACCAGGAATCATCCACAGGGCGCTCCACTCAACATCCTTCAACTGAAGGTTCTGAAGTAGCGCTATCCAATTCTCTTCTGGAACATCAACTTTCCTAGTTGAAGTTATTATATCTTTCAACGGTGAATAATCCTCGAAGAAAACCCGACAAACCACCCTATCTATCAACCGAAAATGACTGTAGAACCAAGCCAAAAGTAACTGAGCACACCCTATAAACCTGCCAGCACTAGCCCTCCTACATGCACCTAAAGACCTGAATGTTTCCGCCAAAATTGCAGAGACAGAAGTGACCTTTTCACTAAGTCGATGAAAAAGATCCGTGGCTGCCTCATCCACATATCCCAAATCCCTAGGGAAAACCATCAATCCATACAAACTTAAGGCAAAAACATCCACCTTCTTCGTCTCATCAGGGTGTGTCAGAATCAAATCTTTCAAAGCGTCCCACGAAATGCACTTGCACTCACCCTTTTCCTTAATTCAGGCTGTGGCCCACTGCTCGCTCATCCCCGTAATAATCATCAATTTCTTCCAAAAAGTAGGGACACAAGCAGCTCGAGAATACAAACTTGGGACAACGAAGCAAGGCAGTATACTCCTCCATAGTAGGTACCATGTCTACTTCCCCAAAAGTGAAGCAACTGTACACCGGGTTCCAAAACTGAGCAAGGGCTCGGAATAAGTGCTCGTCTATCTGAACATCAAGCAAGTAAGGTAATTCTCCTTAATTACCGTAGAATAACTACTTGGTCTCTTTGCCCCACTGATCCCAAATTTCCTTAAGCTCTTGGAGATTATTCTGTGTGACACTAATACGAGTGTAATCTGACAACTCCGACACGTATCCCTCAGCTATATTATCTCCCTTTTCTAGTTGAGTTTGCTCAGACCATCTATGGACGTTGGCGTTGCCTTTCACTCTATCAAGAAGTCCATTCTGCATAATAAAACTTCCTAACTTAGAAACTGATCGTGAACCGATATCTTTGTAAATGCAAAATGACATGCAAACAAAAGAAAAGAGATAGTCAGTATCACATGATATCAATAAATTTCAACGATAACTTATAAGGGTAATATCTAAAGTTTAAACCTAACTAAGTTGGGCTCATACGGTCTTTCGATATGAGGTTGGTTGTAAAGTTTGAGGTACCCGAACCAGTAGATTCCTTGATTCTCACCCATTATAGGCTCATTTGAATCGAGTTCGGTTCAGGGGAATACATTTCCTTATGGCTACACGGAGATGAAAATCTCACGAAACCATAAGTACGAATGTATTTCGAAAGTGATCCACTATCCTGCACGGAGGCGAAAACCTCACGAAGGCGTAGTTTCTCACTCCCACTTAAGGGTATGACCACAACGGTCATGCAAATGCAATGTGTATCATAATATAGCAACACATGCAATAATACAAACACATGTAATGCAAAGAGGATTAAATTTTAAAATTTTTAATTTCCGACATTAAGACAAGAGGTAATCAATTATACGGCTTGACTCTCTTATTAGTCCCCAGTGGAGTCGCGAAGTTGTCGAAACCATTTTTAAATCGAGTTTTAGGAAAATGGGAATCGACTTTTTAAAAAAACGAAAACGGGAGTCGCCACCAATCTTTTTAGGTGTGATTGGATCACCTTATAAAATGTTTTGTTTTAAAACATTAATTTTGGTCTACGAAAGTCGAGAAATCGGTTTCGGGAGTTAGTTACATACGAGGAAGGGTTAGCACCCTCGTAACGGCTAAAAAATTGGTACCTAATTGATTATCAAGTGTCTTTAATGTCGGAAATTTAAAATTTTTAGGATGTAATCCACTTTAAAATATTTTGATTTTTTTTTGTAAATTAGAGTTCACTCTATCAAAGTATTGACACTAAGTTAGCTTTTTAGAAATCCCTATCTCGAAATAACAAAACGCTACACCCAATAAGTTAGGACATATTGCTTTGCAATTCCAAGACAGTTGCTCACATTTTGAAAACCTTTAAAAACTAAGAAGGGTACTTGATTATTCGAACTCAACGAGAAAAGTCGCAACCCAATAAGTTAGGGCACTACTTTCTCGAAATTTCCAAATACCAAACATTGCTTTTATATTTTTTGAAAACTTTGGAGCCTTGTTTTTTTTTTGAAAAAAATGACGCGTGGGGAATTGTATTGTATTATAAATTATACATAGTAACATATTATTGTAGTAAGTAAATAATACGTGCATTTAATCAAAATGATGGTAATAATATAAAGATCGTGCATTAGATACATTCATATAAAAATAATATATACATAGCAAATATTAACAATATGCATACAAAGATATATATAGCATGTATTGAGAAATGAATAAACAAAACGTACAAATATACAAAGTAATAATTAAATAATGCATGATATACAAAAAAGTAATAAAATAATGCATGACATACCAAAAAAGAATAATACAATATCAATGTACATGTTCATGAAATGTAATATTAAATAATAAATATAAAATAATATATAACACACGATATATGCAATATATATATAAAAAAATGGAATGAGTTATTATTAACAAAATATACATATAATACAAATAAAGACATAATATTTAATAATAATCTTAAAATAGTATTTGCTATACAATATATAAAACATAATAACAAAATATTTATAAAATAATAATAATTATATAAAATATATTGTTTAAAAAATATAAAATAAAAAGTATGTGAATGAATTTATAAAATAACAAATAACATAAAAATATCATTTTAAAATAATACATAATAAATAAATAATTAATAATTTAATATGTGTATAATATGAGCTAAAAATATAATTTAATTTATAAATTTTAAAATTTTAAATAATATAATGAATAATATAAACATAAATAATATAATAGATAATATATAATATAATAGATAATATATGATATATATGACATAAAAAGGTAATATAAAAATAAAAAGACAATAATATAATTTAAATATATATAGGAAATAAGAAATATAATAGATATAATATAAAATAACGAAAATAAATATGTATGAATAATATAATTAATTAATTAATAAATATATAATACAAGTAAGATATAATAATAATATAAAAATAATAATGTAAAACAATAATAATAATTTGTGAAAAAATAAGATATAATAAATAATAATAAAAAATGATCTTATAATGTATAATATAAAAGTAAAGTAAAAAAAATATAAAAAAATATCAATATGTAAAAAATATATATAAAAAAATAAATATAGGGCTAAATTTAAAGTTCAGCAAAATTATAGGGCGAATTTAAAAGAAATAAAACTAAATTAAGGCCTTAATTAAAATGCGCGCAAAACAAAAGGGACTCATTGGGAAAATTTCCCTATTCACAAAACGACTGCGTTTTAAACTTAGACTTAACGCAGTTACTTCAGGGATTAAATCACAATTAAGACAAGATATTAGGGTTAAATCATAAATAACATAAAACTTAATTATAAAAAAAAGTGAAAGGATCGATTGGGTAATTAACCCAATTCCAAAAACACGCGGATCCTCCCCGGGTAATCGGGTCAACGCGCGGATCCTGGGGCCCTAAAACGCCGTCGTTTTAAGCTTATCGGATTAAGTTAAAACGGTGCCGTTTTTCTTGGGCTATATAAGCCAACTTTCGACCAAAAAAATCATTTGGAAGTCTGGTTTTTATAAAAAAACTCAGAGAAATCCTCTGTGGGAGGATTTGGGGTCGGCCTTAGAGCCTTATTGCGCCCCTATTCTTAGTCGTCACGTGCCCACGCGCCACCTCGAGGGCCTCCGTGCACGGTGATCAGAGGGCAAAAACCCTCGTCCTTTCTGGGCGATTAAAGGTATTGCTTTTCCTTTCATTATTTGCAATATATATATATATGTACATATAAAAAAATTTTCACCTTTGTGTATTCAATCGATTGAGACGTTTGCTGTGTATATGTGTGCGAAAGCAAATTCTTTTACTGAATCTGTAAATTTTTTATTGATTCTCTCTGTATATTTTTGAACGTAAGTCCTTTCACAAATCGGAGGAAAGGCTTTATAGCCTTTAGACTATACATGTTTAGGAAAGAAATCTTTGATTTCTTTCCTTATTGGTATTTATTCACTACTATTCGGTTTCCTTTTCTGTTTCGTGCTTTTTGTCTTGTTTTGCAGGTATTCGCGAGAAATTCGGCGGTGGCAAAGGCTTGACAATGGTCCACTGGTGACGTTGATCTCAGCGTGATTTGGAGCCTGGAATCGTGGTCTTGATGGGGGTAGCTGGAACGGCAGAAACCGAAGGGTCATGAGGCTTGGCTTCTGGAGCCTTCTGTTTGCAGCGCGAGGAGAAAGAGAGGCAGAAACCCTAGGGTTTCCTGCCTCAGTGTAACGGTTTGGGCCAATTAGGCCACTTTAGCCTTGGGTCCATTTGGGTCTGTTGTAATGGGTCCTAAGAGTATGATTTTAGAAATGGGCTAGTAATGTAACAGGTTTGGGTCTGCTGAGTTGTAACCACGCATAAGGTTTAGGCCAATTGGTTTTGGGTTTACAGGTTAGTGGGCCAATGTAAATGGACTGTTATATGGACTGTTTAAAAACAATTATTTATTTATTTATTTATTTGGTTTACAGCCCGGTCAAATTTTGGCTATTACAAAGGGTATGGAAAATGTCAGAAAAGTCTATTAAAATTGAGATCGAGTTGATAAGTTACTAAACTAGAAAAACAATCAGTTGCTGAATTAACATAATTAACATCAACAAGACTAATCAAGAATAGAAACGAGCTTTTCAATAGAATATGTAACTAACAATTCAAGCTCAACTAAATATATTTTTTCTTCTTTTCATTTTTTTAATTTTTTAGAACAAGAATAAAATTCAACAATTCAGAAAAAAAAACATAGTTAGACAACTAACCAAATAAAATCTCGATAGAAAGAGAGTCAATAACAAGGATAATTTTACAACATACATATGGGTTATGGGTTAGGAAAAAATGTGTTAAGATGAAAGGGTTTCACTAAGAGTTAATACAATAGATAAGCTTTTTACGGGTTAAATCCTAAGTGCCTCAATCATCTCAGTATACTAAATCAATAATTTGGTCTTGACATGCATAATCAAAGTAAGTTCTAGAATAACAAATCAAGTTGACACACTCTCAACCAAAAATAAAATGAGCATGAAATAAAATATATGTTCTATAGGCTCAAAAGCTCACAAAAAATTATGGTTCTGATGTCAAACTTGAAAATTTAAAATTTTAAAATAATTTTTTAGTTTAGGGAGACAACCTAAAATAATAATTTCTGAAAAAATAACTTATCATGCTTGACTCTCTCGAGTCTTAACGTATAAATCACATAATGCACAAAAATCCACAAATTATTCCAAAACTGAATCAATAAAATTTCCAAATTAAAAGAAATTATTGCAATGTTAGGTTCGAAAAAATCATTTAAACACAAACAATAATTCAGGGGCTATAACGCATAAACATATAAAATCCTCCCCAGACTTAAGATGTGCCTTGCCCTCAATGTACAAACAATTAAAATCACAGAATAAGTACAATATCATAAAGAGGAAGAGGACTGAAACTGCACTAAATATAAATGAATTTGTCAGAATATTGAAAACTAGAATTGTGAACGATTATAAATGAACTACATGTTTCTAAGTAAACTAATAAGAAAATAGACAAAAATGAATAAGAAGATAAAGAGATAACAAAATAGAAAAATAATTAACAAAACAATAAAAGTACAGTGCATAATAATATATAAAAAAAAGAAAAAACAAAAACAAAAACAAAACAAAAGTAAAAACAAAAACAAAAATAAAAAACAAAAACAAAAACAAAAGTAAAAGTAAAAGTAAAAATTAAAAAAATATAAAACTAAATGAAATAACTTTGGTTAGGGTAGGAAGGAAACAAAAAAAAAAAAGAAAAAAAAGCTTTAAAAGGAAAAAAGTTACATGGCCATGTGCCAGGCCATGTGAGCCACATAACCGTGTGGCCAGGCCGTGTTGTGGTTAGGCCATGTGGAATCACCTAGATCATGTGTGATTGAAAAATAGATAAATATAAGCCCAATAACCATACGATCTAGAACACGCCCATGTGTCACACACTACAGTGTGCGATGTTTTTTCGCTTCTTCCACGCTCATGTGGGAGCCCGTGTGAGTCACATAGTCTACCACATGATCATGTGTCCAGGCCGTGCATCCCACACGGTCATGTGTCCAGGTCGTACGTCCCACACGGCTGTGTGTCCAGGCCGTGTGTCCCACATAGCCAAGTGCCCAGGTTGTGTGTCCCACACAGTCATGTGCCCAAGTCATATAACTCTCTATGCTTATGTGGGTCAAATTAAAATTGAAAAAAATTAGCTCCAGTATGCACACAGCAGTGTAGATCACCCCAGACCATGTGGACCACTTTTTTTTTCAATTTGTTTTCAATTTTTAAGGTAATAAAAATTAATGTACTAAATTTTTTTTTACAATTTTTTCATTAAAAAATAACATGAAATTAAAATAAATAAATAAATAATAAAAACACGCAAGATGCCTTCCGAGAAGCACTTATTTAGAGTCTAAGCTCAATTTTCCTTTTTAAGCTCATGGTTAAGGTGGATCTTGGAGTTGAAGCTCTTCTCTCTCGTTATAAATTCAAAATAAGTTTGAGATGATGATTGTTTACCTTGAATGTGTCGTAATTAGGGTGTGACACCTCAACGGTTCCGTATGGAAATACGATTTTTACCACAAATGGGTCAGACCGTCTTTACTTAAACTCTGAAGGAAATATCCATGGATCTGATTTGTCTAACAGTACTTTGTCCCCAATTTTGAATTGGTTCATTCTCTTTACATGCACATCATGGCATTGCTTTGTTACTTCCTTTTGCTTTTTCAGTTTCTTATCAACCTTTGTTTGCTATTCATTCTAGTTCGTCGAGCTGCACCATTGGCTCTTCACTTGTCGCTTGAGTTCTTTCACTTTGAATAAAATATGGCTCCAACACATTTTCGTGAGAGATTTCCTACAAAGAACGTTAAGACACATGATTACTAACATTAACAGAACAATTAGTATCATCCCGCTCATTAGGGACTCTCACAAAATCACGTGCTTGAAGAGTAATCTTTTCATCACCTACACGAAGCACAAGTTCACTAGTACCAACATCAATAAAATTTCTAGCAGTGGCTAAAAAGGGTCGACTTAAGATAATAGGTATCTCAATATCCTCATCCATGCCTAGTACATCCTTAATAATACCCTTAGGATATCTAATTGATCTATCCGCTAATTGAATACTCATCCTAGTGGGTTTGGGTTCCCCAAGACCAAGTTGTTTGAACATCTTTTATGGCATAACATTTATACTAGCTCCCAAATTAGGCAAAACTTTTTCAACATTTAAACTACCAATGAGACAATGAATAGTAAAAATCTCTAGATCTTTAAGTTTGTTGGGTAATTTGTTTTGGAGAATGGCCGAGCAAACTACATTGAGCTCTATAGTTGACAAGTCGTCTAACTTCCTTTTATTTGTTAACAGCTTCTTTAAAAAAATTACATACTTTGACATAAGCAAAAAGGCTTCAACAAACGGTAAGTTATTGTACAATTTTTTAAGAGTTCATGAAATTTACCATATTATTCTTTTATGTGGTCTCTCTTCAATACTGCTAGATATGATATTCAAGGTTTATATTCTTTAACCACTAGTTTATCCTCTTTTTTACTCTCCCCAACCTCATCATTTTTCACACCAGCTTCTAGCTTCAATTTCTTTTTAGGCTTAACTAAACTTTCTACGTTCTGAACAGTGATTGCATAGACTTGCTCCATTGGGTTAGTTTCAGTGTTGCTAGGTAAGCTCCCTTGTGGTCTTTCCGAAATAAGTTTGGTAAGTTGTCCAATTTGATTTTCAAGTCTATGAAACGATGCTTGTTAATTTTTCAGTGTTGTTTCAGTGTTATGAAATCTAGTTTCTAACACCAAAATAAATTTAGCCAACAACTCTTCAAGGTTTGGTTTTTTCTCTTGCTGATAAGGTTGCTGAAAACCCGAAGGGGGTTGTGACCTTTGATTTCATTGACCACCCCAAGAGAAATTTGGATGGTTCGTCCAACCTGCATTATAGTTATTACTATAGGGGTTATTCTAGATTTAGAATTATTACCCATAAAGTTGACTTGCTCATACTCTATACTAGGACTGAAAAGTAAACATTCTAGATTGTTCATCCCCTCTCCATTTACATCATATTTCCTTATCAGATTCACCTGCTTAGAAAAATTCAAACCATCAATTTTCTTACCAAGAGCTTCAACTTGATTTGCTAACATAGAAACTACATCAATATGAAAAACACCAGCTACTTTAATTGTTTTCATTCTCATGACTTGCCACTGATAGTTATTTAGTGTCTTCTCCTCAATAAACTCTTGAGTTGCCTTGGATGTTTTTATTTAGTGTTCCACTAGTTACTGCATCAATTAGTCACCTAGTCGAGGGATTCAAACCATTGTAGAAGGTTTGAACTTGCAACCACAAAGGTAATCCATGATGAGGACAACTTTTCAAAAGATCTTTAAATCTCTCTCATGCATCATATAATGTCTCGAAATCAATTTGAGCAAGAGAAGAGATGTCTCTCAACTTAGCTGTTTTAGCCCGTGGAAAGCACTTCAATATAAACTTCTCGGTCATCTGATCCCAAGTCGTGATAGAACCTCGTGGAAATGAATTCAACCACTCTTTTGCCTTGTTTCTCAATGAAAATGGAAACAATTGTAAGCATATGGCATTGTCAATAACGCCAATGATCTTGAAAGTGTCACAAATCTCTAGAAAGTTAGCCAAATGAGTATTTGGATCTTCATCTTGCAAACATCAAACTGATACTATTGTACCATCTCAATTGTGTTTGACTTTAGCTCAAAATTGTTTACATTAATAGTCGGTCTAACAATACTCGATTCAACCCCAATCAGAGTGGGCTTAGCATAATCATACATAGTCCGAGGGGCAGGACATGTAGGAGGTAGCTGATTATTTTGATTATCACCCATCACCATAGTAATATCTTTTTCCTCTTGATCATTTACTAAATTCTATTGACTTTGCCTTTCTTTTCTAACCTCTCTGCAATTTCTACAAGCAATCTTGTCGATCTCACTATAAAAAAGTAATGGATCTGATGTAACACCCTAGACCCAGCCTAGAAGTTTAGGCCGAATCTCGGATGTTACATTAATCATCGAAGTGATCGTAAGTAAATTTTTTTACAAATAAGTTATCACGTCAAACCGAAACATTTAATCATTTAAAATCAATCAGCAAAAATACAGTTAAATTTATTATAAAACTGGAATTAAATGAACGAATAAAAATTTGAAACGGATATTGTACCACAGTTTTATAAAATCTTACAATCCAACAACCGAATAACAAATAGAAACTGGAAATACACACTGATAATTTTATTTTTCTCCGAGACTGTCCGAGACCTCCATATACCAAGCCCAGCGTCAGAATTCAGAAAAGGTACCTAAAAGGAGAAACATTAAGAGGGGTTGAGCTTCATGAGCTCAATGTCAGTTCGAATCAAGACAAAATAAGAATCACATAATTTAATTCAACAGACTTACGGATATTTACAGAGACAGAAATAAAACCTGGAACTAGTTCCCCAACAGAACATGTCACTCAAGCACACAAATTCACACACAAACGATTAGAGTACAGTCAAATAGTCTAACACTCAAAACACACAAATAGATGCGTATGTAATGCAATCAAATAGAACCCAGCCATTCAGCTAGCACACCTCTCCGTCCCCCGATTACACCCCATAAGAGCTATTTAAGCTCATCCAACTAAAACACACCACACAAGACCTCGAGGGCCCATCCAACCCTACACGCAATACATGTGGACTAAGCCACTCAGATATCAATACGCAGAAAAGCTGGCGTAAGTGCTGTACAGTGCAATGCGGCATTTCGCTATACAGACACGCTGCAGTTTTAAACTGCCAGATCAGATAACAGTACGTAGCGAAGTCGATGTACATGTAGTACCGTGCGATAAATCGCTGTACGAATATGTTACAGTGAAACTGTCAGATCAGATCAGATCAGAATTAGACTCCCTTCTCTTCGCAATCCCACCCAAAACTTACTTTATGCTAGTGTATGCATGCACACAATCTCACAAAACAGTGACACTTTATCAAACAGTCAAATAGATCAAATATAAATACACAACCCATAGATCAAATTCAGAACCAAACATCTTACACAACAATTACACTTAACACTTAAGCCACAGCACAAATCAGAGTCTTAACTATCCTTACTAAAGCTTAGTCAAGGGTTGAAGCACACATACTACCCTTACTAAAGTTTAGTTAAGGGTTGAAGCACACAGACACAATTTTAGATCTGAAACACACGCAGAACCAAAATAAGTGCCTTAGAACCACACGCCGTGTGCTCTAGATGTGTGGAAATGCCTAGGTCGTGTGGGAGATCAAAATTCCATGTGAAGAGGGGCATGCAGTCGTGTGATTGAGGCACACGCCCATACAGACTAGGGACATGGCCATGGGTGCAAACTGTGTAACTCTCTGCCCATTTGTACTAAAATAGAGTACAGGGCAGACACGGCCGTATGTCCAAAACACACTATGACAGCCTTAAAGTGACCCTAGTAGGAAAGCGGTCTCGGGACCGCTAGACCGAGTCACCAAATTATTTGAATGTGATAATTATTGCCTAAAATATGTGAATATAAATGTGTGAAAGTTTTAAGCTTCGATTTAGTTAATTGCATGTGAATTTAGTTGATAGGACTTATGTGAGAAAATTTAGAAATGTGCTAGGCAAATACAAGTGGCCTAATAGTGCATGTAATCAAAGGGGTGGACTTGCATGTCAATTTCCCCCCATTTAAGTACTAGTGGCCGACCATGACAAGGAATGATGGGCAAAACATGTCATGAAACATGTTGTGTTAATGGAAAAATAAAATAAGAAGCATGGGCAATAAACTAATAAGAAATTGAAGGAAGAAAACAAAGAAAAAAAAATGTGTTCATCATTCTCATGCATGACCGAAAAAAAAAGAAGGGAAAGGCTTCATACTTTAGTTCTTCTTAGCCGTGTAGAAGGGGGAAAAGGGAAAAAAAAGAGAACAAAAAGTCTTTCTCATTTTGTTCTTCTTGGCCGATTATGAAGAGGAAGTAGGGAGGGAGGCATTCGATCATCCTAGGCTAATAGCAAGGTAAGAAGTTTATATTAGTTCATGAAATATTGGTTAATCTTGAGTAAGATATCAAACAACTTTTGTAACCCATGTAGAAATTTTGATTTGTGTTATGGACTAGGGCTTTCGGCTATGGTATTTGACAATGGTGAATTTTGTTGTTCCATGTTAAATTTAGATGAGCAAAGATAGATGAGTGTTTGAACTATACAAATAATCATATGTGAGCAATGGGTGCTAAAGGGAAAGAAATCAACTACCGTATTATGTACCAAGGCCGAATGTGTACTTGGTAAAGGAGGGGTTGTTATTGAACATTAGGTCATGTCCCTAGTGAATGGATGAATTGATAACCATTGTGTATGAAGATTTGCTTTACTATGTTTTGCTAACAAGATGAGAAACGAGTTAAGATGGTCTTGGTGTAATTGCCGAATGCATGTTTAAGGAATTGGTTAAGTACATTGTTATTAAATGCTTGTTGTTAAGGAGTTTTGAGTTGGTTATAAATTGGGTTTAGTGTTCGAGGAACATTGGTTTGGACACCTAGTGCCGAATGTGTTCAAACGCAACTTACCAAGTGCATAAATATGATAATGCTATGATGGTAGACTTAATTGGAATTCGGCATTGTAAGTGATGCTTTGGGCTCTTGTGTTGGTTAGGGACAAAATGTATGGTATGAGGAACTAAATGATGTATATGAATTCGAAAATGCAAGGTATTAAGCTAGTCCTATTATTCGGTGGTGCATGAGTAGAGCACATGTATAATGCTTGAATAACTAGTCAATAAAATTATTCGCACCAAATTGTATAATATAAATGTATTTAATCGAATAGTTAAATTGATAAATTATTAAATAAGCTCTATCTATTTGAATTAAGCTCAAGAGCTTAGAGGACCAAAGTTGGATAAGGGGAAGGAAAAAGTGATCGAATAGCCGTCGAAACCGTTCGACAACATCCGAGGTAAGTCTTCGAGTAATGACCGTACTTGAATTATATTGAAATGATTAGTCATACTATGACGGATAGCCGAATGTGCATAGAGACTATGTTATAAAGCCAATTGAAATCATGCTCTTTGTGTGTGGCTATTGAGCCGAAATTGGAAAGGTTTAATAAATGTTTTGTGTTTGAGCCTTAGTAACGAAAATGAAATATGGATGTGTCATGATTATTGATATATGTGTGCATGAGCATTTGAATGATATCCGGGCTAAGTCCCGAAGGCATTTATGCTAGTGATTTTATCCGGGCTAAGACCCGAAGGCATTTGTATGAGTTGATATATCCGGGCTAAGACCCGAAGGCATTTGTGTGAGTTGCTATACCCGGGTTAAGACCCGAAGGCAATTATGCTTGTGGTTATATTCGGCTAAATTCCGAAGAAACTTGGGTTTGAAGGTGAGCGTTTTGTGCTGTAATAAATTTAATTAATACGCTCGAAAAACCCAAACGATAAGGTATGTTTGCATGTGCATCGGAAAAGTCAATTCGTTTTAAATAGTATTCGTTCAATCGACTAACGAACTTTCGGCTTTTAGATAGGTTGATACCTTGTGTGTGTATATGTTGATGAAGTGTGAAGTAAGTATGATTATGAGAATGTGTATTAATAAAGTGATTCATTTAGCTATGTGAATGTAATACTTTAGTCAAAGCCGATTTCATTACTTGAAACTTACTAAGCTTTAAAATGCTTACCCCGTTGCTTTGGCTCTCTGTTTTATAGATTTTGTTCGTTAGCTATCGGATTCGGGATCATCGAAGTCGAAGTCATCCACACTATCAAAGCCCTTTTGGTACTCTTTTAGTTGAACTCTGGATATGGCATGTATAGGACTACCCTTTGTTGTTTTTCAAGTACTTTTTGTGATGTATGTGTGTACAGCCATGCGAAAATGGCTCGTAGAAGTGGAGTATGGCATTAGACCTTTTGTGTTTATGTATATATATATGGTTTCATGATGTGACTATGGACTGGAATGGAAGTGTTGGGCAAATGATCAGCCATTGGAATGGCTAAATATGATCATATGTGGACCTATGTATGACAAAACTCTAGTTGGTCCATGGTAACCACGAAATAGGTAAAGTTTACCTTGAAAACAGATGCTGACAGCAGCAGTGGTGTGGATTTGAAAAATCACTAAAATTTGTAGGAATGAAATTAAATAGTGAATAAACTATGCAATCGAACCTTGATAAATCTATGTTCATATGAAAGTAACAAAACGATCATATGAACAGTATATTAAGAGATATTAAAGTTCTCGTGAAACAGGGCCAGAACGGTTTCTGGATCCCCTATTTCGACATTGAAAATTTACATAAATTATCCAGAGACAATTAGAAGTCATGCCTTATATTTATAGATTCCCCTTTGAGTCTAGTTTCTAAAGAAACAAACGGCATCAGTATTGAAGCCCTGTACAGGTAGCTATCCAAATCGTAATGCATGAAGGTCAGTGTAGTCGCACCCTGTAATAGGGGAGACTTTAACTAATAAACTGTACTAATTGGCCCAACCAAAAATTCTAGAAAAAAAATATGTAGATGGACATATGAGTCTAGTTTTAGGGAAAAATTACGAAACTGATTTTCGAGTTTTAGAACTCAAGATATGATTTTTAAGGTGACAGTGACACAGTTAGCCAACTGCCTGGAAATTTTTAAAATGGACTGTAAAAGTAAATGAATTAAGTCGGTTAGCACCTCGTGTTCGACTCCGGCAACGGTCTCGGGTACGGGGTGTTACACACACGCCCGTGTGGGATCCCTAAATCCCCAAATTAGCTAACGACCGTGTGGCCAGGCCGTGTGACACCAAATCACTCAAACCCTAATTCCCAAACACACATGCTGGTGTGCCTGAGGGACATGGCCATGTGAAAATCGAAAAAATCCCCAAATCGGCCACACAACCGTGTGGTACCAAAACTTGCTGGAAAACCCTAATTCCTAAAAGCACATGGCCGTGTGAACTAGCACATGCCCGTGTGGCAACCTAAGTGGTCACAAAACCACTTCAAAATAAGCCAAAATTACCGATTTAGCCATCGAAACAACCCCATCCTTTGCAATGTCAAGAATATATCGAGATATGTAGTATTCCCCATAATATTTCAACAAATAATACTCAAAACCAACAACTAGAGAACACTCAAGAAATGTTAAAACAATAATTCGCAAAAAAAAAATAGTCAAGGTTTGAATCCTATACCTGTTTCGACGATAGAGGAGCGAGATTATTAGATACACGTGTAGCAAAAACTGTTTTCCCAAGAGAAAGAAAGGAAAATCGAAGAAAAAAGCCAAGGACCAAATAGAAAGAAAATAAAATAAAATAATAGGGAAAAATAAAAGAATGTCCTAGCAAAAGAAAAATGAAAACCAAAGACAAAATAAATAAATAAATAACTATATATATTAAATTAAAACAAAACAAAGCAAACAAAAAAAAAACTATTCCTCCAAGAAGTACACACAAGGACTTGAACTAAGGACCTAGAGACAAACTAACACACACTCAACCACCAGACAACAGGCCCATTCTGACACTTAAATCCGCGACTAAACACTATAGCACACCCCTGTCTTTGACCCTAACCACAAAATCTAATATTCCTAGCTATAAAGGTTTTACATCTAGCGGGTTTCCTCTAGTCATAAACGAAAAGAACCTGCCAGAAGTAACAAATGAAAAATTAGAATGTGAAAATTAAACAAAAATAAAAATAAAAATAAAAATAAAAATATTAAAATAAAAAATGACTAAATTAATAGAAATCTCGACAATGACACCAAAAACTTGATGCAGTCGTAAACTAACTAAAAATCAGAAAAATGCAAGTGCACCTATAATTAATAGTATAGCTACGATGAGCAAAGATATCATTCCCACGAGGACTAAAAGTACTAGTAATTACTGTTTTTTATTATTTAACTGATAAATTGGAGTAATTTATTAAAACTAAAATTTACTAAATTAATTAACAAAAGAACACGACAAAGAAAAAATCAAGAAAATAATCGATTAACAACCAAGAAGTGAGACAATACCCAGGAAAGAATCCACCTAGACTACATTTGTTATTATCAATCTAAATTACGTAATTTTTTCACTTAGTATCTTGATCTGCAAAAATTCTTAAATTATGCTAATATCTCTCTTCAAGACTAAGAGCAATTGACTCTAGGATGATTAATTGAAATTTCTTTCTAATTAAAACCCCTATTGTTAAATTAACTCGATCTATGCATCTCCCTATTAGATTTGGCTCTAATCTGGTAGATTTATGTCATTCTATTTCTAGGATTGCATGCAGCTCTACTCAATTACACTAAACAGGGTCTATTCCTCGTCTAATTTAAGCACATCAAACATGGATTAATAATTTAGAAATATTAAACCAAGAATTAAGCACACATAATTGAGAACAAGATCCAAATATTTATTGCATAAAACATAAATCAAATGACAAAATTCATCATAAGGTTCGTCTCCGCTAAGTATTTAGAAAATTAGTTCATAATCGCAAATAAAAACATCCAAAAGATGGTATAACCACAAGAAACAAAGAAACCTACAATAAACTTCAAAGGAATCAAGAGGAAATCTTCAATCTTGATGGAAATCTGCTTCAGAGTCGACTTCAATGGTGCTTTCTGAGTTGTTTTCTTTAGTATTCTCTAATGGTCTCCTCTCCTCTTCTTATTTGTGGTATATATAGGTCTTAGAATGCTCGAAAACCTAAAAATTACGTTTTTGTATGTATTTGGAGTGTAGTTCATGAAATCCACACAATCTAGCACATAGTTGTATGGTAGCTTGTGTGGCTCACATGGCCGTGTATCCGTCCTGTGTGGAATAGCTTAGCCGTGTGGCTCCTGAAACTTGTTTTGATTTTTTTATTTTCGCTCCTTTTGCTACCAAATGCTTTTCTAAGTATAGAAACATGAATTTAAAAGATTAAGAGCATAAAATTCACCATTTTAAATAGTATAATCATCTGAAAACGCATTAGGAATGAGGCTAAAACATATTACTTTTGGCATTTACCAGTCAATGATTCCTCCCTCCAAATGGACGAGCTGCATATCAAGTGAGCCAAGCAAGCACCTCTTGATTTGCTTATTGCATTAGGCCTGCTAATGACTTCACTGTAGAAACATTGTTATCATTAAAGAAGGCTATGGCTAAACTAGTTTCACCTACTCACCCCTTCCATCCACTTTGATTCAATTTCATTAGGAAAGTCAAAGTTCATATGTGTAAAATGTGGTATATAAAGACCACGGGCTGGCACATCAGCTGCTACTAAGATTTTGGTAGCACCAGTTTCAAATGAGCATAGCGCTTGCTCCCTTTCCTGTAATTGCACAATAATGGAGGAATTTTAACAACATGCCAATAATTGTATGGCCAAATAACCAAAATAATTCACCTTCCAAAAGTAGGAAGTAATAGGTAAAACACAGTAAGTTACAACAAGCAACATAAAGCACAAGTTATTTTATGTATTACCTCTACCAATGTAACCGCTACTCAGGTTTTTGCAAGGCCCCTTGCCTTCAGTGTGCTCCTATATCCTAGTAAGTAGGGACCCATGCCAAAGATATGTTGGTATGACCTCTAAGGAGATTATTCACCTTTCACAAAGAATACATAAATAAAGAGTTTCCTTCTACCCATATGATAAGATTAAAGAATTAGAGGATTCTCTAATTTTAGATTATATTTTAATCTTTAATAATACAGTCATGTAGCATAAGAACTGCTCAACAAATCAAAGCAAAAAAATATTAAATTATTTATAAGTCTTCAAACTTAATCATAAAGAAAACAAAACCATCTTAAAATTTCTAAACTAGGAAAAGAATCATGTGTTAGGTGTTAATGGATATTGGATTAGTTTATTACAAGATTCTATTTATGAGTATTTTATATCTTTAAGAGATTTTTTAATGAAAAATATTTTAGAGAAATATTAGGAATCTTTCTTTAATTAGAGAGATATTATGAGCCTTTCTTTTTTTAGACTTATTGTTTTAATTTATGCAGCTTATAAGTCTTTTATTCAAAAAAAGTAAACCCATCTAACCTCTAATTAAGAGGTTGATTGCTAGAATAAAATTAAGCCAGAATTTATTCCAATATTCAAAGGTTTAAGACTCTCTGTAATACTCCAAACCCGACCTAGACGTTATGAAAGACTCTGGAAGGTTATAGTAGTATGTTGAAATCTTTACTTTCCAAAATGTGACTCGTTACGAAATCAAAAATCAAAGTTTTATAAAACTCGCCACAATTCTTTGATAGAAAAATTTGACACCATTAAAACACCTATGCGAATTTATCATTTACTAATTTCAAATCCTAATTTTTTGGAATCATTGCGCTTATGTCGTTTGCTTCATAAAACTTGTAATTTTGAATAAAACTTTGCAGCAAAAATTTTAGAGTTGATAATTTGAAAACTGTGGTCTCAATAAGTGAAAATGTACAGTTCGCAAACTGAGTGTATTTTGAATCATTCATTATAATTTTTCATAAAACCCATTTCAAATTTGCAGTGGAAAACCCTTAGCTTCTTTTAATTTTGAAAATAGAAATCTAATTTGTTAATTGGTGTGATTTGCAATTTTCTACTTGAAAATATTAAATACCGATGAATAAAACAAAAAACAAAAAAAGGCCAAAAAAAATTTGGAAAACTTAGTCCGAAAATCAAAAGTCCAGAAATCTTGATTTACTAACCAAAACAGACCATTTAATGTGGAAACCAATCCGAGCTCCTGCACGCCATCTCCTGAGTCTAAAGATCACCTGAAATGAATTTAACAAACAAGTGAGCTAGAAGCCTAATGTATGACTTGGCCCACAAATTGAATTTATCTTATAACATGTACAAATGTAATTAATCAAAAAAAAAATTCTTATAATGTTTACATATGCAAATAACAGATAAAGATGTCATATGTCCAAAAACAAATATCATATTAGAATGTCATATTTTCTCGAAATGTATATTAGATGCAAATCCACATTCATATTCAGATACAAATGCGGACACAGATCCTACCTCCATTCGCTACACACCAACTTTGACCAATCAATCACACCAAATAAGACTATAGGAGCCTATCCAGCAAATCACTCCGAGTCGTGGTGGTATGCCATTCATAAATATTTTAGCTGAGCTGCCAGACAGATACTGCTATTTAACACCCAAAATTGCAATAATACTGCTAGAATACACTTCCTCTATCATATATCAAATCCCACCCCAATGCACATGCACTTGTAATAGCCCAAATTTGACTGGGCCTTAAAACCAAAAATAAATGAATGTTTATTTTTAAACAGTCCATTTACAGCCAAGGCCAGTTAAGCCCAAATACTTCAAACCCGTTACACACACCCAAATAGACCAGTTACAGCCCAATAGCCTAGACTACCAGTGTACCGAAATACACCCGTAGCCCAAACCTAAACCAGACCCAAATAACAGAGGCCCAAAACTAAAAATTACCAGCTAGGGTTTCCAACCCTAGCTCTTTCTCCTCGCGCCACAAACAGAAGATTCCAAAAGCCATCCCAATGGACACGTCTGTTCATCTCTCACGACGTTCCAGTGACCCCCCATCAGCGCCGTGACTCTGCCTCCGTAATCAGCGTGCGAATCCACACCAGCACATTCACTGCTAGATTCTTCGTTGATACCTGCAAAAGAAGGAAAGAACCATAGCAGCAAACAAAACAAATATGGAAAGAAATAAAAAGATTTCTTCCCAAAATATGTAATAACAACGTGGCTATAAAAGCCCGAATCAAAACGTTGTAAATGGGGGGGAGATTTTTACAGAAATAAAGTACATACAGATATTATTCACAAAAGAAATAAGAACCAGAGTTCATTTTAGAAGGTGATTATTTTTCATATTTTGTTTTCTTTTCTCTCTTACGAATATACGAATCTTTTTTTTTAAAACAGTAACGTTTAAAAGGAAAAAGGAATTACCTGTGAAAGGAGGAGGGTTTTTAACCCTCCGATCATCATGTGTGGTGGTGTTCACGGTGGCGCGTGGGCGCGTGGATGCTGGAGGATGATAGCTCGACAGAGCTCTGAGGCCAAACCCTAGTCCTCTTCGGAGGATTTTCAAACTTTTTTTTGAGACCGGTGTAATATGAATTCTAGGCTTTAGTTTTGGTTTATATAGCCCTAACGAAACGACACCGTTTTAGCTTAGTCTGATAAGCTTAAAACGACAACGTTTTAAGGCCCCAGGATCTGCGCGTTGACCCGATTACCCAGGGAGGATCCGCGTGTTTTTTAGGATTGGGTTAATTGCCCAATTAGTCCCTCTACTTTTTTATGTTTACAATTTTGTTTTATTTTATTTATGATTTAGCCCTGATATTTCGTTTCAGTTTTAATTTAGTCCTTGCAATAACTGCTTTAAGTCCTGAATTAAAACGATGCCATTTAGGGACAAGGGAAAATTTCCCGATGAGTCCGTAAGGTTTTAATGGCCGTTTCAATTAGGTCTGATCTCAGTTATTTTCTTATTAAATTAGCCACTGACTTTTATTTACGTTCAGTTTAGTCCCTTTTATCCCTTCTAATCTATTTATAACCTATTTATTTTAAACTTTATACATATACTATTATATGAATATACGTATTATATAGTTTATAATTATTTATTTATATTTTATTATATTATATTACTTCATATCTTTCTATTATCATATTAATATATATTTTAACATATATCATTACTTATTATTTATTATAGTATATATTTATCGCATAATGTTTATATATTTTTATACTATTATATTATTTTACATTTTAACAATATAGTATTTCATATTATTATTATCTATTATATATTTTTTATGTATATTATTGTTTACAATATTATTTTCATATTAAATTGATATTAAATTTTATTAATTATTTCCTTTATATTTTTTAAAACCTATGTATATTTTTACTCAAAACTATTAAACTAGTGTTTTATATATTATTATACTATTTCAAAATTCATCATCAATTACTATGTTTTCATATATTAATAATGTTCATTATCTTATATCCGTATATATTATTAAATGTTGAGTGTTGGGCATATTAGTTTTTTTATATATATATGTGTCAAATTGTATATCATGCATCATTTTTATTAATATGTTTAAATATATGTTGAATTACATGTTTATACGTTTTTTTACCTATTCTTCTTAAATATATATTGTGTTTTATGTATATTTTACTTATTTAAGATTTGCCATGCTTTATTTCTTATATAAATGTTAGTTAATATATGATATTTTTGCTATTGTGTTTTTATTTACCTATTATTATAACATGTTATCTCGTATGTTATGTTAATGTGCCTCTTCATGCATCGATTTTAAAAACGACACTTTAAAGTTTTCAAAAATAAAGGCAATGCTTGGTGTTTGGAAATTTCGAGAAAGGTAGTGCCCTAACTTATTGGGTTGCAACTTTTCTCGTTGAGTTCGAATAGTCAAGGACCCTTCTAAATTTTTAAGTTTTTCAAAATGCAAGCGACTATCTCGAAATTTTAAGGCGTTGTGTCCTAACTTACTGGATATGGCGTTTTGTTGTTTTGAAATAGGGATTTCCAAAAAGGGCTAGCTTAGCTTCGAATGTCTTAAAAATGTTACTTCCTAACTTATTGGATGTAATATTTTGATTCATTTGATACAAGTGAACCCTAATTTTCAAAATTAAAATATTCTAAAGAGGATTGCATCTTAAAACTTTTAAATTTCCGACATTAAAGACACTTGATAATCAATTAGGTACCAATTTTTGGGCGTTAGAGGGTGCTAACCCTTCCCCGTACGTAACCGACTCCCGAATCCGTTTTCTATACTTTCGTAGACCAAAATTAATGTTCTAAAACAAAACATTTTATAAGGTAATCCAATCACACCTAAAAAGATTGGTGGCGACTCCCGTTTTCATTTTTTAAAGTTGATTCCCATTTTCCAAAACTCGATTTAAAAAATGGTTTCGACAGCACTAATTTGTTAACATATAATCGTAACAAATAAAAAATATGACATGCTTAAGTTAATGTCATTATAAAGAATTAAATCATGTAGCCTACACCGAATTTGTTAATCCGAGTCATGCATATCATGTGTAATCATGCTTTCAAAAGTATTAGAAAACTGAATGTAAATGTATTTTTCACATGCCTTACTCATAGCACGTATCAATAGATGTCGTATATCAAGTGTTATTTACCAAGTGGACCACATAGAAGGTCTAAATACGAATTTCGGAGTCATAAGGCCTAGATGAAATTTTCCAAAAAAAGGGCCTAGACGACCTTTCCATTCAGACCGTGTAATCACACACGCTTGTGTGCTCTATAAGGACTGGTACATAGCCAGCAACACACCCGTGCAGTGCACACATCCTACCAAAATTTCCTGTGTAATTAGACATGCCCGTTTGCTACACACGACCGACCACACACACGACCAGCCACATGGCCATGTGACGCAATGCAGTTTTAAAACAACCACTGTTTCTCAAGTTTTTTTCAGTTGTAGTCACATTTTTGGGTTAGTGTCACACACCTAATTTTCTCTCAATGAAGATTCACGAACGAGCAATCTCGTAACCTAAATTGATAACTACACAAATTAATCAACACGATTGATCAAATCAATAACACCAATGTCAAAAGAACCTTTAATTTCAAAACAAAAACAACTTCTACATGGCAAAACTACTTACCTTCGAATGTAACAGTGACTTAAAACGAGAACTTAGTTTACCAGGGCTTCTACCGTCTCATGATCTTCTCCTATTTGCATCAAAGCATAAACACTTTCATAAAAAATTACTCTTTTTGCAAAGCACCTAAGAAACACACAATAAATAACAATAAAAAATAAAAACTTACCTAACCTTAAATATGTACTGAATTCTGATAAAAAAAGAAAGAATAAAAAAGAAAAGCTTTGAACGATAGCCATCTTTAGGAAAAAAGGGTAATGAAAAAGACAAAATTACAAATGAAATTTTGAAGACAAAAAAGAAAACAAAACAAATTATTATTATTATTATTATTAAGAGAATAAAATGAAAATTAAAACTAATTAAAACTACTTACAACCCTACTACCTGATCCTCATCTAGACAGATTTTCCAAGAGTTCAAAAATAAACCAAAATACCACTACATGGGTGACACACACTAAAATAATTTTTCTTTTACTCATGTAGAGATTAAATACAAGACCAAAGGGTAAGATGAAACCTCACCACTGGACCAATAGACTCATTATTATTATTAGTTGAGAGCAAATATTATTTATGCTAGATGATTTAAGGATAGGATTAGGACATAAATAACAAAAATTTCACAGAGAGAGATTTGAACACAGAACCTCAAATACACATCTAGAGAACTTATCTACTGAAATAGACCAATTTACTTGATAACATTTTTCACAATTTTAACTCAAAAGTTAGACGTAACCACTCTTAGTTTCACTAACTCGATTTCCTCTAACCCAGTTTTTAGGATTTGACAACTCTCCCCTCCTTAAAAGAATTTCATCCTCAAAACTCCCGTTGTCACACCTTTCACTTAACAACACAATCTGATATTTTCTCATTCATACTAATCACCACATTGTCACCGCGCAACTATAATTTTAATGCAAATTCAAAAAATATATCACTCTCAAATAAGAAATTTTTTAATGAACTTCCCATTTGCCACCTCAGATTGTCTAAAAAATCTTTCTACAAAAATATCACTAATGATCTCAAAATCTCAAAGTATTAGAATTCCAATGACAATCAAACATTTAATCAATACGGGGAACAATTGACATAAATTGCAAATATACTTGTATTATTTTTAGATGCGTCTGATCTTCTCAGTGCCTAGAGACACTAACCAGTCCCCGATTCCCCGTCTGAGTTGAAGCTTGCATACGACTAAAAGAGTGTTGTGAACAATCCCTAACATGATACTCAATTGAGCCACATCTAAACCACACCCCATTTCCTAAAACATTTTCTTAGATGGCACCTACTATCGAAATCATAAATTAAAACCTGACTTACGCTCCCAACTGCCTCAACTCACTGAGGCCTAACTATCTTAGCCCATTTCCTAATTCGTAGATTCAAATCAACAGGACTAGAACTCATCTTATTTCGAGCTTTTTCCTTTCCTTTTCCTATTTCTAAGAATTAAACTCTTTTGCTTACTTGATCTCATTTGACTGAAGTCGCTCAGTTACTGACCTTTGATCCATGGATCCAAATTGGGGCCTAACGACCCTTCAAAAAAATTTTGGTAGCACTTGGGACACAACATCATCCCCATACAGAAACGAGCATCTCCATAGTCTCGTTTATAACTAAGTTGGTCGTGCTGCCTAGAGAAGAGGGCTCAGTGTAAGCCATTTGCCAACGTCGGCTATGTCCTTGCGCACTACGATTACATATTCCATGGAAATTCATCTTTCTTTCTATAGTTTGGAACTTTCACAATTTAGCTTAGTTTTATGTTTAAACCCTAAGTCTAAAGTTTAATTGATATACTTATCTTAGGGTAGAGATGTATTTTTTTCTAGTCTCTAAATCTAATAGTTTTACTAAAGTGCCAAAGTAAAATTAACTGAAGTGTACATACTTACTGGGATCAGCGTCAAAGGCTGAGAATTACATATCATAATCAGACACTAAAATTTTAACAGAATTCCAAATTTCGTATAAAAATAGTTTTATATGGAAAATTTTAAAACCCAAATATCACAGCCCAAGCTTTGCAACCTGGCTCTAATACCACTAAATGTAACACCCCAAACCCGACCTAGACGTTATAGCTAAATTTGAGAGGTTAAAATAATGCATTGAAATCTTTACTTTCCAAAATGTGACCCGTTACAAAACCAAAAATTAAAATTTTATAAAACTCGCCACAATTCTTTGATAGAAAAATTTGACACCCTTAAAATGCTTATGCAAATTTATCATATGCTAACTCAAAATCCAAATTTCTCGAAATCATTGCCCTGATGTCACTTGCTAAAACTCGTAATTCTGAATAAAACTTTGCAGCAGAAATTTTAGAGTTGTTAATTCAAAAATCATGATCTCGATAAGTGAAAACATATAATTTGCCAACTGGACATATTTTGAATCATTATATAATTTGCCAACTGGACATATTTTGAATCATTCTTTATAATTTTTCATAAAACCCATTTCAAATTTACATCAAAAAACCCTTTGTAACATCCCTTCTAATGCCCCAAAATTCTTATTTTTGTTATTGTGGAAATGTGACACAAATGTGTATCTGGTTTAGTGGTTAAGTGTTCTGGGTATATATGAGAGGTCCCAAGTTCAAGCCCTAGCTTTGGAAAATTTTTGTTTTGTTTTTACTTTACTCCTATTTTTGGCTTGTAGGCTTTTAATTAATTGTTTATAAGTTTACATCAGAATGGGCCTACTGGTCTAGAGGTTAAGTAAATTGTCAGTCTACTAGAGGTTCTGTGTTCGAATCTCTATGTGGGCAAAAGAGATTATTTTTGTTCGGTTTGGTTGTTGAGAGTTTGAGTTGTACTGAAAATCTGAAAAGTGGGTGGTTGAGTTAGTGTAGGTAGTGGGATTTGAATAAATCAGTTCTCCCAAAAATCTCTCTTCAAAAAGAAAAAAAATTGACCATTCTCTTTGCTACTTCCCCTTTCATTTTCTTGTTGTTTCCTTTTTACCGCTGCTTTTCTTGTTCCCTTACTGCCGGCTTTCTGCTCTCTTTTCTTTGTACTTCTGAATTTTGATGACTTGTTAATTCAGCTTTTACACGTTATTGGTAAGTTTTAGCTTTTGCTAATCTAAACGTTTTTCTGAATACTTTCTAAGAGGGGTTTCTTTTTGGTGTTTAGGAGTTAATCAAGGGAATGTATATCGTTTTCAATTGATGAGTTAAGTACGTGGAATTCTCGTTTCAATCGAAGGTTTTAGAGTTCTTAGGAATCGTTTTAGCATCAATTAATACCAGGTGTGTACCCAAAAATGCAGAAAATAGGGTTTCAGCAAAAGCCAAAAGCCCTACTGTCGACACCACACAAGCGTGTGGTCACCCGTGTGGTAGGCCTTGTGCCATAACACGGGCATGTGATCGATGAGGCTAGGCCATGCATTTAAGATACGGTCGTGAGATGGCCAAGTAGGTCGTGTGCAACACACAAACTAGACTGATTCGGGCCGTATGGGCCACACAAGAGTGTGGGTTCACACGGGTAGTCTATACGGGCGTGTGGAATTTTGGGCCAGGCAGTGTAATCCTTACGACCAAGGCCAATTTGGGCCATATGGGCCACATGAGTGTGTGGGCCCATACGGGCAAGCCACATGGGCGTGTGAGCCCATTTATTTGAAATGATTCCTAGAGTTGCACGGGTCACCAAGTCGATTGTGAACCTACTGTAGGGTCGATAAATGGCACCTAGACCCCTAAATAGATGATTTGAGTGTATGTGATGCATGATAAAAATTATTCATGTTTTCTGATATATATATGTATACGTATGACTGATGGTTGCATAAAAGCATGACATATTGTATGTTTCCATTGCATTGGGTTGGGTTGGGATGATGATATTTGGAGGAAGTGTACTAAAAGGATTTAAGCCTATTTATCTGGTAGCTCAACTGCAATATACTAAATATGTACCGCATTCAGTACTACTTGAAGTGTAGGGATGGGTGGGTAGAGATGGACGGAAGTAGTGTGCAGAGGCTGGTGGGTATGACTCTGTTACTGATTACTATTTGCGTTACTGATACTATAATGGGCTAAAGCCCTAATGTATATCTGATACTAAAACTGAAATGGGCTAAGGCCCGAACTGCTACTGAAACTAAAATGGGCTTAGGCCTAGACTGCATTTTACTGTTTGTTGTTTGACTGTATGCATATTTTTTGTGGGGGTCACACACTGAGTTTACTTAAACTCACCCATTTTTGTCTTATCTGTATAGGTAATCCCCAGACCTAGAGAGGTCGATGCAGCCAAAGACTCGATGGTGACCACAGTTTTTGGACTTTTACAATTTATAATTTATGATTTATGGTGTTATTTACAATGGTTTATTTAGATGTAATTTGGGGACTTTTTGGGATTTTGCTTAAATTGGGTTCTTATTTATTTTTGTGGATTTATAACTGCTAGACGTAGGAAAACTCAATTTTTAAAAAGGCAAAGTTTTCTCTAAACACACGATTTACTCAAAATGGTTTGAAAAGCTTCCACAAGGAATTATGTTTAAAATAATCAATTAAACGAGTAAGAAATCTAGAATTAATAAGAGATAAGAAAAATAATTAAATGAAAATGGATTTATCATAGAAACTTAGTTTTCAAACACCCTATCATGTGACATCGCTAGATTAGGCCGTAACGTTTGGGCCGGGTTTGGGGTGTTACATTTAGTGGTATCAGGTCTAGGTTGCAAAACTCAACTGTAGATTTTGGCTTTTTAAAAGTTGGTTTTTAAGAACTGATTTTCAAATGATCTGAAATGATATAACTGAGAATGTGGTACATCGAGTCTCCGACGCTGTTCCTGTAATATTCTAGTAAACTGTTATATATAGTCTGTTCTGGAACACTTTAGTAATATCTACTGAAATTGTAGTGAAAATGAAATTGATAGAGACTTTACTTGCAAAAAACAAACTCTGAATTACTGAAACTGTTTACATAAGATATCTGCTAATAAATTCTGAAACCGTAACTCATTCATAAAATTCGTAATACAGATAAATATGAATAGACATGAGTGCACGAGGTATCCGTGGACGGGGTACTAGAGGCTGAGGTAGAGGCCATGGAGGGGCTTGAGCTGAGTCCTCTTCTCTGGGCAGCACACCAAATCTGGACACGAGTGAGACGCCAGTACCGCCTGCTACAGAGATTGGGTCTCAAGATCGCATGGCTGGGGACGACGCATTGTCCAAGGCTATGTTAAGGATATTGGAGAGGGTTGCTGGGCCTAATACCGGATCTAGAGGCCGTGGGTCAATTACAGAACGACTCCGATCCAATAGAGCTGAACGTTTTAGAGGTGTTACTGGCTGAGTACTGGATTAAGACCACTGAGCGAATTATGGATGACCTGGATTGCACCTCTGAGCAGAAACTGAAGGGTGCAGTCTCGCTATTGCACGACGAGGCTTATCATTGGTGGTTGAATGTTGAGGAGGGCACTAAGCCCGAACATCTATCCTGGGAGTTCTGTAAGACCACCTTCTAGGGGAAATATGTGGGAGCCAGTTATGTGGACGCTCGTAAGAGAGATTTTCTAAATCTTACTCAGGGGGATCGATCAGTGGCCGAGTATGAAGACGAGTTCCTAAGATTGAGCCGCTATACGCGAGGTATGGTGGCATCGGATCAGTTTGTAGTTGTGTTCATCGATGACATACTGGTTTATTTGAGGACTGAGGATGAGCATGACGACCACCTGGTTCTTCAGACTTTGAGGAAAAACAGCTTTATGCTAAGTTTAGCAGGTGCTAGTTCTGGTTACGTGAAGTAACATTTCAGGGTTATGTGGTGTCTGCTGAGGGATTCGAGTTGATCCTTGAAAGATTGAGGCTGTATTGGATTGGAAGCAATCTAAGAATGCTTTTGATATTCTCAACTTTTTGGGGATGACATGCTATTATCGATGGTTTGTGGAAGGCTTCTTATTGATTTCAGCACCCTTAACTAAGCTACTATGTAGGGGTGTACCATTTTTCTAGACTGATGCGCAGTAAGAGAGCTTCGAGAAGCTCAAAACTGTACTAACTGAAGCTTCTGTTCTAATACAGCCTAAGCATGGGAAGGAGTTCATGGTTTATAGTGATGCATCACATGTTGGTTTGGGATGTGTGTTGATGCAGGATGGTAAGGTGGTAGCATCTGCATCACGTCAGCTTAAGACACATGAGGCGAATTATCCGACGCATGGCTTGCCGTTGGCCTCCTTGGTATTTGCACTGAAAATCTGGAGGCATTATCTGTTTGGTGAGAAGTGTGCCATCTACACTGATCACAAGAGTCTCAAGTACTTCCTTATTCAGAAAAAGCTGAATCTTAGGTAGCGTAGATGGGTTGAGCTGCTTAAGGATTATGACTGTACCATTGAGTACCATCCTGGCAAGGCCAAAATGGTGGCCGATACATTGAGCCATAGGACTATGATTGATCTGAGAGTGATGTTCGCTCGACTTAGCCTTTTCGACACTGAGAGTTTGTTGGCAAAGCTGCAAGTCAAACCAACTTGGATTGAGTAGATTAAGGGTAAACGGCTTGAGGATAAGTCTTTGGGTCTTCAGTTATGACAAATTGAGGGTGGTAGCACTACGGAATTTGGGTTGAACTTTTAAGGTGTGTTGTGTTTCTGAGGTCGGATATGTGTGCCGAATGATCCTGATTTGAGATAGTCTATACTAAGAGAGGTACATAGTAGCCCTTATGCTATGCACTTTGGCGAGAATAAGATGTACCGAGATCTTCAAGAGTTGTATTGGTGGCCAGGATTGAAGCGAGAGGTTATTGATTTTGTGGCTAGATGTCTGACATGCCAGTAGGTTAACGCTGAGCATCAGTTGCCTTCGGGTTTGCTACAGCCAGTTAAGATTCCGTTATGGAAATGGGTGCAAGTAACAATGGATTTCGTTAGTGGGTTGCCTTTAACACCCACTAAGAAGGATTCTGTCTGGGTCATCATGGATTGATTGACCAAGTCTACAAACTTCATCCAGGTTAGGACAGATTATTCTCTGCGGAAGCTGGCGAAGCTGTATATTTCTGAGATAGTGAGGCTGCATGGGGTACTGATTTCAATTATCTTTGATGGGGGTCCTCGTTTCACGTCTCAGTTTTGAAAGAAGCTATATAAAGCTCTAGGTTCAAGATTGGACTTTAGTACTGTGTTCATGACGTATTCCATGTCTCGATGTTAAGCATTACCACTCTGATCTTACTTATATTGTCTCTGTTAAGGAAATAAAGGTTAGGCTAGATTTGAACTTCGATAAGGAGCTGATACAGATTCTGGATTGTTATGTGAAGGTTCTTCAGAGGAAGTCTATTCCATTAGTGAAGCTGTTGTGGTAAAATCATAGCACTAAAGAGGCTACGTGGGAGCCGGAGGATGCAGTGTGTCAGCAGTATCCTCATCTGTTCTGAATAGGTAAATTTTGAGAACGAAAGTTTCTTTTAGGGGGTAGAGTTGTAACGCCCCAAAATTCTTATTTTGCATAGAAACCTAATCTTGAGTGAAATAAATACCACGACTTCGATCTTTTTCAATAAAATCATCACGTAGTAAATCAACAAAGCCCAAAGTTATGTCCATTTCTCCTTCAAGTTTACCTACTACTGTACCAGCATGAATATGATCTCCACCAGACATACGTAAAGCTTTAGCTATTATTGTGGAAATGTGACACAAATGTGTATCTGGTTCAGTGGTTAAGTGTTCTGAGTGTGTGGAAAAGGTCCCAAGTTCAATCCCTAGCTTTGGCAAATTTTAGTATTTTTCTGACTTTACCCCTATTTCTGGCTAGTAAGCTTTTAAGTAATTGTTTGTAAGTTTACATCATAATGGGCCTGCTGGTCTAGAGGTTAAGTGAAGTGTCAGTCTGCTAGAGGTTCTACGTTCGAATCTCTGTGTGGGCAAAAGAGATTATTTTTGCTCGGTTTGGTGGCTGAGAGTTTGACTTGTACCAAAAATCTGAGAAGTGGGTGGTTGAGTTAGTGTAGGTAGTGGATTTGAGTAAATCAGTTCTCCCAAAAATCTCTCTTTAGAAAGAAACAAAAAACTAAACATTCTCTCTACCACTTCCCCTTTCTTTTTCTTTTTGTTTCCTTTTTGCCACTGTCCTTCTTGTTCCCTTACTGTCGTCTTTCTGCTCTCTTTTCCATCTATTTCTGAATTTTCGTCACTCATTAATTTGGCTTTTGCACGTTATTGGTAAGTTTCGGCTTTTGCTAATCTAAACATTTTTTGAATATTTTCTAAGAGGGGTTTCTTTTTGGTGTTTGGGAGTTAATCAAGGGACAGTATATCATTCCCAATTGTCGATTTAAGTGTGTGGAATTCTCATTTCGATCAAAGGTTCTGGAGTGCTCAGGGATCATTTTAGCATCAATCGGTACCAGGTGTGTACCCAAAAACACAGAAAATAGGGTTTCGACGAAAGTTAAAAACCCCACTGTCGACGCCACAGGGCGTGTGGTTGCCTGTGTTGTAGGCCTTATGCCATAAAATGGTCGTACGATCATCAAAGCCAGGCCGTTTGCTCAAGATAAGATCATGTGATGGCCAAGTAGGTCATGTACGACATACGGGCTAGACTGATTCGGGCCCTGTGGGCCACACGGGCATGTGGGTCCATACAGGTTATCCACACGGGCATGTGGGATTTTGAGCCAGGCCGTGAGGCCAATTTGGCATTGTGGGCCACACGGGCATGTAGACCCATATGGGCAAGCCACATGGGTGTGTGAGCCCATTTATTTAAAATGATTTTTAGGTTTGCACGGATAGCCCAAGTCAACTGTGAACCTACTGTAGGGTCGACAAGCATCACCTAAACCCCTAAATATATGATCTGAGTGTATGTGATGCATGATAAATTATGCATGTTTTTTGATATATATATGTATATGTATAATGTAACGCCCAAAAATCCCGAAATCTCGAAATCCAAAAATCTTGAAATCTTGAATTTTCTTTTTTTTTGTACTTAGCAATTCCGATTAAGTGTTAATTACGCAAGGGTAGGTCTTGGTCAAGGTTTGAGTTCGAATTAAAGGGTAGAAAAAATTATAATTTAATTATTAAAAGAATCAGGGTTGGCAAGTAGTTGTGCTTTTAAATAAAGATAGGGGAAAATAACATCAAAAAGCCTTGTGGAGGAGTGGCTAAGTGACGCCACTTAGAGTGTAGGGAGGTGGCATTAATAGCTAGCAAGGAGGTCCGAGGTTCGAATCCTAGCTTAGTGTTTTTAGAAGTTTAATTTTGGCCTTCTAGAAGGTTGGAAGTGGCGTGGAAATGGACTCCGAGGGAAGTGTTCAGGAGAGAAATCTGAGGAAAAAATCAAGGGGTTATCAGGGAGAAAAACTAGGAGATAAGAAGTGAGGAGCAAGTGGAGCCGAAATGGGAACTTGGGCTTGAGGAGTTCGGCCATAAGGGTTATAAATAGTGCCAAATGCAAGGGTATAAGGCTAATGCCAAAATCTTTTTCTCACCTTGTTACCGGAAACCCTTTCTCTTCAAAATCCAAAAAGCCGAAAACCTTTATTTTTTTCTTTCTTTTCTTGTGCCGATTTTCTATTTCTTCTTCTACTCTTCTTTGTTAATCTGTACCAAATAAACCTTATTCACAATACTAAGTTTAAAAGATGAAAAGTCGAATCTTCCAAAGGCCAAATACTCTTCGATCGAATCTAGTTGAATTAGTATCGGATCTCGGATCTTAGCTCTCTGCCGAAATTGCTCTTTAGGTGTTTGCGGTTTTGGTAAGTATTCCTCTCCCATTGGCTAAGGTGGCCAAATGTTCATAGTTAAGGTGAGGGGACTTGTGTTGGATACGAGTCACGTATTATTCTGGTTTTAATAGTTAAGATTGATGCAGATCTAGGAGTTGATCGTTGTTAGTGATTAAAGAAGGGGTTGTTATACTTGTCGCGCAAGGTAAGATGAAAGGTGAGGTTTCGATTTTAGTAAAAATATGTATTAAGCATGCGATTAATTGTAGAATGATATCGTTTGTAGGTTGGTGACTAAGGGAATCATAGCATGCTTGGTTACTAGGTGTGTACATACACTGCACACACAAGTAGATCGACAAAAGTTGAAAAGCCGAAATGCCGAAAAGCTGAAAAGCCGAAAGATTGGCTGCGGTAGTCTTGCGAGTGCACGAACACTCGTGAGGAGGAAACCGATAGGTTGTTTGAGGCCCATGGGCAAATGGAATTGGGCTGTGATTTGGCGAACCGGGCCAGAATAGGCTTAATGGGCTCGATGGGCTGTTGGGCCCATAATAGGCAAAATTTGATAATTGATGCTATGTGATAGAAAAATTTGTGTGTGAGCATTAATATAAGGTGATTTGGGCCTAACGGACCATATAAAGGTGATTTGGGCCTAATAGGCCATATGAATATGAATTGGGCCTGATGAGCCATATGAATGTGAATTGGGCCTGATGGGCCATATGAATGAGATGGGCAAAGTGGGCCATATGCATGTATGTAGGGGTTTTGGGCCTAGTATATGATAACCACATAAAACTTTATTAATATATTGCAACCGTAGACTAGTCATAGGGTTAAGGTGTGGTAACGAGTATATGCATGTCTAGGATTGGATCTAGGGAGAGCTTGGTACTTAAGCGGTCTTAATGACTCACCTCCTCTTCTCTGGAATCCTACCTGGTGCATAGTATTCATTCATCTTAGCTTGCGGGACTTGTTAACGGGTCAAGGTAAGTGAAAACCATAATTAAGGGAAAATTACTGAAATGCCCCTAAGGGCAAGAATGACCAAAATACCCCTAGGTGTTGAATGTAAGTTTTATGGATGTGACATGCATACATATGATGTTTTGTTTAGGTTACATATGGGGTGGGAACTATGGAACAGAGGAAGTATATGAGGATCGCATGATTGCCTAACAATCGTGGATCCACCGACGACTTTTAAAGCCTAATATGTAAATGAAGGTAGTTCCGCAACTAGGCTACCATTGGTGTGTGGGTTGGGTGGGTCGAAATTTATATCCCTACATGGTGTGACGGGGGACGGAGCTGGTGTGTAGCGGATGGATAATTTGGATGGGATTGTATTGCATGTTTGATGATTTCTCTTTGAATGTTTGTTTTTCGTCGAGGGTTGTACATACTGAGTTTGCGAAAACTCACACCCTCTTTTATTTTATTTACAGGTGATGCTCAATAGAAGGTTTGATGTTTGGAGGGACTCTGGGTGGCCGGCTAGCAAGATAATTCAAACTTGGTTTTTTTTTTGAGCATTTAAGTTTTTATTTCTTTTTAAGTGTGTTCAGATCAGATTGTAATAAGGTTTTCATTATGTTATTATTATTTGATTTATTATTATTTTTTTTACAAGAAGTTGAACATGGATTTCTTAAATTATAGTATGTTTTCTACGTTTCCGCAACTAAGTTTTTTTTTAAAAAAACCAAATGTTTTAAAAAAGGCTTTCGTAACTGAAAGGTTTTTTTTAGTTAATTAAGGTTTCTCATTTTAAGAAGGGTTTTCAATGAAAACAAAGTTTTCGCTAAAACATTTCAATGTGACACACTAGATTCGGCCATAACGTCCGGGCCAAGTTTGGGGTGTTACATATAACTGATGGTTGCATAAAAGCATGACATATTGTATGTTTGCATTGCATTGGGTTGGGATGATGATATTTGGAGGAAGTGTACTGAAAGGCTTTAAGCCTATTTATCTGCCAGCTTAGCTGCAATATACTGAATATGTGCTGCATTCGGTACTACTTGGAGTGTAGGTATGGGTAGGTGTTTTAAACCCCACATGGAGTGTAATGATGGACACAGATGGTGTGTAGAGGCTGGTGGGTAGGACTCTGTTACTGATTACTTTTTGCGGTACTGATACTGTGATGAGCTAAAGCCCTAATGTATATCTAATACTGAAACTGAAATGGGCTAAGGCTCAAACTGCTACTGAAACTGAAATGGGCTTAGGCCCAGACTGCATTTGACTATTTGTTGTTTGATTGTATGCATATTTTTTGTAGAGGTTACACACTGAGTTTACGTAAACTCACCCGTTTTTGTCTTATCTGTAGAAGTAATCCCCAGACCTAGACGGGTCGGTGCGGCGGAAGACTCGATGGTGACCACAATTTTTGGACTTTTACGATTTATAATTTATGATTTATAGTTTTATTTACAGTGGTTTATTTGGACGTAATTTGGGGACGTTTTGGGAATTTTGTTTAAATTGGGTCCTTATTTGTTTTTATGGATTTATAACTGTTAGACGTAGCAAAACTTGATTTTCAAAAAGGTAAAGTTTTCTCTGTACACATGATTTACTCAAAATAGTTTGAAAAGCTTTCACAACGAATTATGTTTAAAATAATCGATTAAATGAGTAAGAATTCTAGAATTAATAAGAGATAAGAAAAGTAATTAAAATTGAAATGGATTTATAGTAGAAACTTAGTTTTCAAAAACCCTATCATGTGACATCATCAGATTTGACTATAATGTATTGGCCAGGTTTGGGGTGTTACACCCCTCAACCGTATTCAATACCGGAATAGGGTTAGAGGCATTATCAGACTTACATCACAAACAATCATACATATCGAGTCATAAATTTGTGTCCAAATTAAAACCATTCACATTCAATTAAAAAATCCATAGTATGAGCCTATGAGGCTCAAAACATCCTTTGGAAGTAGTTCGAGACTAAACCGACAACTCGGGAAAATTTTACAAAACTTAGAAAATTTTTCCACTAAAAAAGGGTCACATACCTGTGTGGTTTGGGACACACCCATTTGGGGAGGCTGTGTGGCTACATACGCCCGTGTCCCTACCCCGTGTAACTCTCTATTTTACAATACATGAACAAACTGATGTCACATGACCAAGTCACACGTCCGTGGGCTAGGCCGTGTGGATAATTAAATTTTCACAAAATAAGTGCAGACTTCACATGCCCAGGACACATGCTCGTGCCTAAGGCCATGTCATCTACACGGCTAAGTCACACGCCCGTGTCTTTGCTTGTGTGCTCAATTCTGAGCATTCTGTTTCTCAAAATTAAGGTACAGGGGACACACGGCCAAGACACATGCCCATGGGGCAGACTGTGTGTCACACACGGCCTTGACACACGTTCGTGTGTCTACCCGTGTGGACAAAGTAAAGGTTATTTACCAAGCTATTTGTCACCGTCATTTACACCTACACACACAAGTTCAATGGCATAAACCATGGCATTTTTAAGCAACCAAAACATCTGTAATCAAAACTAAATCATGTCATTCATTATCAACACTTAACATAATTACTATAGCATGTTTTACCAAATCAATTCAAACCAAACTCACATTCACCAGTGTCAACATGAATACTTCCATCATACATGATTCTACTTAGATTTTCTAGCACACCAAAGGACTAATCTCATCCATTTCACAACAAGTCATTTAACCATAATAAACATAGCAACCCAATACTAAACACATAAACAAAAGGCATTAGCACATATACTTATATATAAATGGTGTAACATCCCGAAATAGGGTCTAAATGGAATAGTGGTTACGAAACCATGAATTGAGGTCAAAAAAATTATTTCGATTAAGTTTTAAGGTTTATTCATTGATTGAATAATTGTGTGAAAATTTCGTGAAGAAAATTTATGTATAAGTGCCTAATTTGATAATTAGGACTAAATTGTAAAATTAGTAAAACGTGTGTTATAGAAAATAAAGGGGATTTAATTGAAATGGGTTCTTAAAGTGGAGGTCCTTATTTAGTAATTAGACCATTTTATTTAAGTTTGGACAAAAATGGGCAAGAATAGGACAAATTTGAAAGAAAAGCCTTTAAGGGCATTTTGGTCATTTAGTAATTAAAAGAATTAAAAAGGGAAAATAAAGCCAATTGGTCCAACTTCTTCATGGAGGCCAAATATAGCATGGGGGAAGCCATGTATAGGGTTTCCATGCTTTCCAAGCTCAATAGTAAGTCCATTCTAGCCTCGTTTTTAATGTTCTTTACGTTTTTAGAGTCTCGATAACTTGATTTAGATTATTCTAGCAATAATTCATGCTAGGGTTCATATTTGGAAAAATACCCATAGGTTAAATGTGTTTATTTTGATGTTTTATGGTAGAATATGAAGCTTGAAATTATGTTAAACAACTTTTGCTAAGTGATTTTAAGTGAAAACGAGTAAAACGACATAATCGGTAAAAATACCTAATGTTCATAAGTACATGATAGAGTGGGAATTTGATGTTTCCGTAGAAGGTAAAAATTTTTAGCCTGTCATAAAACATAAGAAAAATGGATAAATTTTAATTTTTGAGCCTAGGGGCAAAATCGTAATTCTGTAAAGATTTAGGGGCAAAATTGTAATTTTGCCAAAAGTTTGAGTTAGGGAATGTTTTGAATAGTACATTAATTAAATAAGTGAAATATGATGTTTTAGATCCCGGAAAGTGAGATGTGGACCTAGAACGGGAGAAAAACCAAAAATTGGGAAAGTTGGTAAAATGGTCGTTTCGGTATCGAGGTAAGTTCATATGTTTAATAAGCATTTAATTATGCATAATTGAATGATAAATTGATATTTTGGCCATAAATACTTTAGTATTGAGTTTCAGATATAATGATTAATGTTCGATAATAATTCGGTATTGGAAAGAGAACTTGTATAATTTATATGTAAGACCATATTTTGTATTATGGCTTTGTATGATAACAAGAAAGTATTGACTAGCATAGTTTTATGAGAATAAGTTAAGTTGATGATATGATGAGATTGAGAATGTAAGTATGTAAGTTAAGTAACATTTTATTATTATGCAATTATTGTTATTAGTATTGTATTGTTATTATTGAGTTATGCGACTAACCTTGAAAATTTGAGCAAGTATGTTTCAGCTATAACTTGACAAGGCATTGATATCTCAAAGTCCATGGTTGTACCATGGCAATTAAGGAAGAATTGACAGAAAAGTCCATGTTCATAACCTGACATTTAAGGAGGAATTGACGGTTAAGGATACCATGTAAGACCATGTCAAGACATGGCATTGGTAAGGCAAGGATCCCCTGTAAGACCATGTCAAGACATGACATCGGCATTGATTAAGGACTCCATGTAAGACCAAATCAAGATGTGGCATTGACACTAAGACAAGGATACCATGTAAGACCATGTTTGGAACATGGCATTTAGTAAGACAAGGATACCATGTAAGACTATGTTTGGAACATGGCATTTGGTAAGATAAGGATATCATGTAAGACCATGCCAAGGCATGGCATTGATAAGTTCTATAAGGTAAGGAAATCATGCAAGACCATGTCAAGACATGGCATTGATGAGTTACTATAAGGCAAAGGTCTCATGTAAGACCATGCCAAGGCATGGCATTGGTGAGTTCATAAGGCAAATACCACGTAAGACCTTGTCAAGACATCGAAATGGTAAGTTCAAAAAGGAAAAGTTTCCCGAGTAATGCAAAGAGTAAGTCAAAGAAACGAAAAGGTGAGAACATGAAGAAAGAGTACAGGTATGCATTTAAGGCTTATTTAATATTGAGATTGTAAGTAATTGAGATTATCAAGTATTAAGTAAGTAATGAGTTTTCAGTTATGCTTGTGACACTTTATGACATGATTGGCAATATGCCTATATTATGAAAGAGTACTCACATGTTAAGTGAGATGTTGCAGGTATGTAAGCAAGCTATTAAGTAAGGTGTCTTTTGTATTCTGAGCCTTTGGTAAGGTTACCGATAAGTAAGATGGGAAAGTAAGAACTAAACATTATTTAAGCAAATTATGATAGCATAGTAGTAAGCTAAATTGATTGCTAATGCTTATTATTTTACATGTGAACTTACTAAGCTTTATAAGCTTTCTTCTTTCACTTTCCCATGTTTCAGAGTACTTAAAAGCAAGCTCGGGTTGGAGGTCGTCGGAGATCACTTCACACTATCGACTATCAAGTTACCAAATGGGTATCTTCGTTTACAAACGTTCTAGTTTATGGCATGTATAGGGACTTAGCCATTTTGTGTGTATGTCCTTATGATATGGCTAAAGAATGGTATATAAATATTTTATAATGATTAGCTATTGAAATGTCTAATGAAGAACATGTTTCGGTGTTATGTATGCCTAAATGGTAGTTAATACAAAGAAATCGTGAAAAAGTGAAATTAGCATTAAAACAGTACTGAACAGCAGCAGTGACGTGATCTTGAAAAATCACCAAGAATAGTAAAAATGAAATTAGGTGATGAATGAGATATATAATTAAAGCTTATTGAGTCTATTTTCATATGAAAGCAATAGAGTAAGCAAAAGAAGTTTATATTAAGAGATATTTGAATTTTAGTGAGACAGGGTCAGAGCGATTTCTGAATCCCCTATTCTGACTTTATAAATTCACTAAAAATTTTATAAAAATAATTAGGAGTTATAGTTTATATTTCTAGATTCCTTAGTGAATCCTTTCAAGAGAAACAAATGACATGGTTATTTGAATTCTGTACAGGGAGAAAATTGATTCGTAGTGAGAAGAGGTCAGGGTAGTCGAACAGTGCAATAGGGAAAGTTTAACTAATAAACTGTACTAATTGGCTAGATCAAAAATTCTGGAAAAAAATTATTAAGAAGATATATGAGTCTAGTTTTAGGAAAAATTATCGAATTTAAATTTTTAGTTTTGTGACTCAAGTTATTTCGTGTCTATGACTCAGGTGGGCAGTTTTATAAGGAACAATGAAATAAATTGTTTTGATTTGTCTAAGTATTCGGAAAATTTTTAATGTTCCCGGTTTGGTCCCGAACCATTTCAATTGCATGTTTTAGGTCTAGAGGGCCCTTTTTAGGGACATATTGAATGAATTTAAATAAATTAATTTTAAAAGCAAATTTTATGCCCAGAATTATTAAGTTAAGTTAGGTAACGCCTCGTGCTCGACTCCGACGACGGTCTCGGGTAAGGGGTGTTACATTATTAGTATCAGAGCAAAGGTTTAATCAATTCTCGAAATATTCAATATGAGTAAGAATCTAGCTATACATGCCATATTGAACTATGATAGTGTGACGACTCCCGACCCAGATATAAAATGTTTTGTCACACAGATGCGCACTCCAACCGAGCTATGTTTGATAGTACAGACAGTATGTTTATGATGAGTTGAGGCTCATAAAATGTAAGAATAATGGTTAATGATGCTTATGTGATAATGAATAAATTGTGAATAAGAATTGTTCAGGAAATATGAAAGATGAGATAAAATGAAAGGAAAGTTTATATTGAGATAAGTGTTCATGTTAAATTGGCATTTGTATGATGCTATATGTATAACTAGAGAAGTTAAGTGAATGCTATGAGTGATGTTACTCAAGATTTATGAATGCATGTATAAGTGCACTAATTTGCATGAGATGACCATGAAGTCATTGTATTATGAACGTGCATGTTAAGTTGCTTGAAGCAAATTCCATAATTGTGATAATATTTTAATATGATGAGTGTTAAGTTATATGCATGAGTATGTAAGAGGTAAGTCAGAGGTGTTACAACCTCACCCCCCTTATCAGCAAGGTAATTCAGAATGAGATTTCATGAAATTTAGATTGAATAGGCTAAAGTGGAAAACTAAAGAGTTCAGTGACAGATTTATTAACGATGTAACCAGAGTCGAGAATGATTTAGCAAATGAACACAATTGCAGAAAGGATGCCAGGTTAATAATAAAATCATCCTGATAACTGAAATGTCACAGTAAAAGAAAGGTCAGGCTCAGCTAATGCACTCATTCAAGTATGATGTGTAAGGTATATGATTGCTAGATTTTCTTCCGAATAAATTCCAACTGTGAATGGGATAATGTGAATTTAGTAATGATAGAACTAGACAAAGGAATAATAATTGAGCCGTATTAATAGTTAAATGTAGAGTTTATAGTTGAGAAATTATAGAAAAATCTTTTTCGACTATTATATGTGTACATTTACTTTTAGAGATATATATAAATACATGCAAGATCATAGATGCAATTCCTGCAGTATGAGAATGTTAGTTAAATTTATAGACAGATGAAAGCATTATAGTTTGTTTGAGTTGTGATTGATATTGCTCTATCTATTCCAGTTTTCTACTTCAGCGTGCAGATGGAAGGTTGACAGTAAGATCTGTATGATGTTAGTTATCTGTATTATGAACTATTGCTTAATGAAAGTAAAGGAAAATTTTATGGCTTGTGTCATAGTTGTTCCCAGTGCTTGTGAGTATTATCCTTTCCTTTTGGAAATTTTCTGAGATGCTATTGAAACCTTAACTGTTCCACATGAGATGTGGTTACCAGGAATTCTGTGTAGCTCCATGTTCTGAGATTTTATTATCTAGGTTTTATTAATAAATTACTGTTCAAAGTATCAGCCATGAGACATTAGCAGAAAATGCTCTATTGATGAAAATGATTTCTTCTTATTGTGAGTATGTTTATGATGATTACGAGTTCAGGCTTGATAATGAAAGTACAGAGGTATAGTTATCAGAGGTATAAAGATTCTGCTTTTGCACTGGTTGTTATTGAAATTTGTGTTTAAATCTCTCAGATGATCAGGATATTTTATTTTCACCCGGGACATTATTTACTAAAGTAATTGAGAAGTCAGTCGTATTATGACATTATGATTTTTGAGTAGTATGAGTATTGTGGCCTCAGTGTAGCTCAGTTCAGACATGTGTATTGATTTTCATTTTTCGCATAATCTTGATATATATATATCAGTGAGTTAAAGACCGAATGCTATGTTCTTTCGAGTTATGCAATAATAATGATTTGTGATTAGCTCTTTGAAGAAATCATGACAGAATGTATGTTTGAGATATCATGATAGCATAGAGAAGAACAATTTTTGAAAAGTTGTTGTCTTTTAATTAAGACTAATTCAGTTGAGCAGTTGATTGAGTTATATGTATGTTTGAATTATTCATGGCTTCAGTCGTAAATGCTGATTTTTCATGTATAAATAGATAAATTACCTGAGTAAATAGTACATATTCTAGAGGTTATGGTACAAAGTTGTATACGCATATCATAATGGTTGCATCAGAGGTATATTTTTGCAAATCCAAGTTGTCTGATTGTTAAAGTTCTCATTGTATGAAGTTTAGTTTGGCTTGAATTCATGCTAATAAAGTATAAACAGTTGAAGATATTGACAATTGAAGTACCCATTATGATTCAGCTTGGTTTGAATAAAGAGTTTATGGTTTCTAGAAATGTGTTAATGAGAAATCAAGAGATTTTGCAACAGTTATGATGCCTAGCACAGTGATAATTATTTGATTATTTGAGAAGTATAGAGATGGATGATAACTTGATTTAGTTATACTAATAAGAGTGTGAAATGTTATGTACCAGACTTTAAATCCTATAACAGAGAGTTAAAGTTGATTTTCAAGTATCTTAGAAGCTATTACAGTTAGTATTGATGTTTGTGTGAAAATGTAAGAGTATTTCGAAGAATTGTGCAATAGAATTAGCATAATCACCGAAAGGTTAAATGAGCTATGGTTGATTGCTTGAAGAAGTTTGTGTATTCTTCTCAGTACGAATGAGTTTTTCTACTGAAAGATTATCTGAGTTATTCATTTTGAGGTTTTCAATTCATTCAGAGTGTAAATTTTAGTTGTTATGGTTGGAAATCCAGGGTTGCACTGTGACTTCAGAATGAAGCTACAGTAAGTTTTGACCATGAGATTGCTAAATGTTACTGCATGTCACCTTTGTACTGATAGTTAATTGAGGAAGAGAAATTCGAAGAATTAAATTGAGTATAAAGGATTAGAGGAAAGTGAAAATTAATTACAGAAATTAGAGACAGATTATCAAAAATTGTATATAGAACCGAAAGGTAAGAACATTGACATTCAAAAGAGAAACAAGTATTTTTTTTTGAAAGTACCTTAGTGGCAGAGAATTTCCATTTTAGTAAGAAAAGAAGAGTTAGTTGTGTTTCATTAGAGAGTATGAGGTCAATGATAAAATAAGGTCAATTACTTATCAGTAGGTATTCCAGTTGAGAGCCTTATTTTAAGAAGTAAAATGTTGGGTATGCTAAGGCTGAATGAGAATTTGAAAGTGTTGCTGGAAATCAATTTCAAATCCATTTGTAGGTAAGATTTTCGAGGACGAAAATCCCTAAAGGGGGGAGAAATGTAACATCCCGAAATATGGCCTAAAAGAAATAGTGGTTGCGAAACCACAAAATCGAGGTCAAAAAAATTTACTCCTATTAAGTTTTAAGGTTTATTCATTGATTGAATAATTGTGTGAAAATTTCGTAAAGAAATTTTATGTATAAGTACCTAATTTGATAATTAGGACTAAATTATAAAATTAGCAAAATGTGTGTTCTAGATAATAAAGGGGATTTAATTGAAATGGGTTCTTAAAAAGGAGGTCCTTATTTAGAATTAGACCATTATATTTAAGTTTGGACAAAAATGGGCAAGAATAGGACAAATTTGAAAGAAAAGCCTTTAAGGGCATTTTGGTCATTTAGTAATTAAAAGAATTAAAAAGGGAAAATAAAGCCAAAATTGGTTCATATTCTTCTTGGAGGCCGAATATAGCATGGGGGAAGCCATGGATAGGGTTTCCAAGCTTGCCAAGCTCAATAGTAAGTCCATTCTAGCCTCGTTTTCAATGTTCTTTACATTTTTGGAGTCCCGGTAACTTGATTTAGCTTATTCTAGCAATAATTCATGCTAGGGTTCATATTTAGAAAAATAAACATAGGTTAAATGTGTTTAATTTGATGTTTTATGGTAGAATATGAAGCTTAAAATTATGTTAAACAACTTTTGCTAAGCGATTTTAAGTGAAAACGAGTAAAACGACAAAATCGGTAAAAATACCTAATGTTCATAAGTACATGATAGAGTGGGAATTTGATATTTCCATAGAAGGGAAAAATGTTCAGCCTATCATAAAACATAAGAAAAATGGATAAATTTTAATTTCCGAGCCTAGGGGCAAAATCGTAATTCTGCAAAGGTTTAGGGGCAAAATTGTAATTTTGAAAAAGTTTGAATTAGGGAAAGATTTTAATATTAAATTAATTAAATAAGTGAAATATGATGTTTTAGATCCTAGAAAGTGAGATTTGGACCTAGAACGAGAGAAAAATCGAAAATCGAGAAAGTTGGTAAAATGATTGTTTTGGTATCGAGGTAAGTTCATATGTTTAATAAGCATTTAATTATGAATATTTGAATGATAAATTGATATTTTGGCCATAAATACTTTAGTATTGAGTTTCAGATATAATGATTAATGTTCGATAATAATTCGATATTGGAAAGAGAACTTGTATAATATATTTGTAAGACCATATTTTGTATTATGGCTTTGTATGATAACAAGAAAGTATTCACTAGCATAGTTTGTTGAGAATAAGTTAAGTTGATGATATGATGAGATTGAGAATGTGAGAATGTAAGTTGAGTAGCATTTTATTATTATGCAATTATTGTTATTAGTATTGTTATTATTGAGTTATGCAACTAACCTTGAGAATTTGAGCAAGTATGTTTCAACTATGACATGACAAAGCATTGATATCTCAAAGTCCATGGTTGTACCATGGAAATTAAGAAAGAATTGACAGAAAAGTCCATGTTCATAACATTGCATTTAAAGAGGAATTGACGATTAAGAATACTATGTAAGACCATGTCAAGATATGGCATTGGTAAGGCAAGGATCCCGTGTAAGACCATGTCAAGACATGGCATCGACATTGATTAAGGACTCCATGTAAGACCAAATCAAGATGTGGCATTGGCACTAAGACAAGGATACCATGTAAGACCATGTTTGGAACATGACATTTGGTAAGATAAGGATATCATGTAAGACCATGCCAAGGCATGGCATTGATAAGTTCTATAAGGTAAGGAAATCATGTAAGACCATGTCAAGACATGGCATTGATGAGTTACTATAAGGCAAAGGTCCCATGTAAGACCATGCCAAGGCATGGCATTGGTAAGTTCATAAGGCAAGGATACCACGTAAGACCATGTCAAGACATGGCAATGGTAATTTCAAAAAGGAAAAGGTTCCCGAGTAATGCAAAGAGTAAGTCAAACAAACGACAAGGTGAGAACATGAAGAAAGAGTACAGGTATGCATTTAAGGCTTCTTTAATATTGAGATTGTAAGTAATTGAGATTATCAAGTATTAAGTAAGTGATGAGTTTTCAGTTATGCTTGTGACACTTTATGACATGATTGGCAATATGCCTATATTATGAAAGAGTACTCACATGTTAAGTGAGATGTTGCAGGTATGTAAGCAAGCTAAGTAAGGTGCCTTTTGTATTCTGAGCCTTTGGTAAGGTTATCGATGAGTAAGATGGGAAAGTAAGAACTAAACATTATTTAAGCAAATTATGACAACATAGTAGTAAGCTAAATTGATTGTAATGCTTATTATTTTACATATGAACTTACTAATCTTTATAAGCTTACTTCTTTCACTTTCCCATGTTTTAGAATACTTAAAAGTAAGCTTGGGTTGGAGGTCATCGGAGATCACTTCACACTATCGGCTATCAAGTTACCAAATAGGTATCTTCGTTTACAAACGTTCTAGTTTATGGCATGTATAGGGACTTAGCCATTTTGTGTGTATGTCCTTATGATATGGCTAAAGAATGGTATATAAATATTTGATAATGATTAGCTATTGAAATGTCTAATGAAGAGCATGTTTCGGTGTTATGTATGCCTAAATGGTAGTTAATACAAAGAAATCATGAAAAAGTGAAATTAGCATTAAAATAGTATTGAACAGCAGCAGTAACGTGATCTTGAAAAATCACCAAGAATAGTATAAATGGAATTAAGTGATGAATAAGATATATAATTAAAGCTTATTGAGTCTATTTTCATATAAAAGAAACAGAGTAAAAAAATAAGTGTATATTAAGAGATATTTGAATTTTAGTGAGATAGGGTCAGAGTGATTTTTGAATCCCCTGTTCTGACTTTATAAATTCACTAAAAATTGTACAAAACGAATTAGGAATTATAGTTTATATTTATAGATGCCTTATTGAATCTAGTTTGAATAGAAACAAACACATGGTTATTTGGATTCTGTATAGGGAGAAAATTGATTCGAAGTGAGAAGAGGTCAGAGTAGTCGAATAGTGCAACAAGGGAAAGTTTAACTAATAAACTGTACTAATTGGCTAGACCAAAAATTCTTGAAAATATTAGTGAGAAGATATATCGGTCTAGTTTTAGAGAAAATTCACAAATTTAAAATTTTGAGTTTTGTGACTCGAGTTATGATTTATTTAGTGACTATGACGCATGTGGGCAGTTTTATAAGGAATAATGAAATAAATTGTTTTGATTTGTCTAAGTATTCGAAAAATTTTCAATAATTCAATAATTCAAGAACCCTATTTTCAATAATTCAAGCAGTATTTGTTTGGGGTTTGTATGCTTGTTTTAGGGTCTCTAGGGCCCTTTTTAGGGACATATTGAATTAATTTAAATAAATTAATTTTAAAAGCAAATTTTATGCCCCGAATTAGTAAGTTAAGTCAGGTAACGCCTCGTGCTTGACTCCGGCAACGGTCTCGGGTAAGGGGTGCTACAAATGAGCTTACAACCATTTTAGACAAATATAAGCCAATTACATGGCTAAATACTAAATCACCTTAAACAAATATAAGCCAATACATTTGGCCAAATCAAATGACACATATAACAAAATGACCAAGTCCCTATACATGCCATACTTTCAAATAATAAGATCATCGATACCCAAAATGAGAGTTTGATAGTGTGATTCAAATCTCTGATGATCGCCGATCCGAGTTAGCTTGGCGAGAGTATAAAACATGAAAAATAAAACGGAGTAAGCTATATAGCTTAGTAAGCTCGTATGCAAGAAATAAGAAACCTTACCATGCAAATAACATTCAAATAATATAACATAATTAAATGTAATCTACCATAGTATAATAATTCATTCCATCACAAAACTTACCTCATTTCATCATTTCAAGCATTTAATAAACATGAGCTTTACGTACATACCTAAATCATCTCGAAATGAATTTACACATGTTATCATCTTTGACATACTCGTGAACAACTCAGAATAATAATGTCGGATACTCAAGATTTTTGCACACTAAGTGTCACATACGTAGCCAATGCTACCTCAATCTCATATCACATAATCGCTCGCTCTCGAGCTATAGATGGGCCTGCTCACACAAGCTGTCAGTCGAGACATAGCTATGCGGTGCTGCTCATACAAGCTATCAAGTATCCGCAACATATGCTAGTATACTCAGTCGTCGGTAGGATGTACAAGACCAGAACCCGGATCACATAATCACATAACACATAATGACCTTAGTGACAGGTCACTTGTATCCTAATCTATTTCTAAGGCTAAACGAAACTTCTCACTTGCCGAATCATCGTCAAGCTCGTTCGTAGAATTATACTCATTCACATAATCAAACATACAATTCATGCAATATTAAAGCATTTAAGTACAATTATTCTAAAGCTTATTTTTAACATACGAACTTACCTTGGTACAAAATGGCTAATAGTTCGATTTAGTCTACAACATTGTTCTTTCCCCGGTCTAGGTCAGAACCTCATCTTTCTTGATCTATAATACCACATTTAACTTATTAAATCATCAAATTATTCAATTTAATCCCAAAAACACATCACGGAAAAATTACATTTTTGCCTCTAACTTTACAACTTTTAACATTTTAGTCCCTAGGCTCGTAAAATGATTTTCATTCAATTTCCTTATTGCCCAGCTCTAGCCGAATATTAATAGTGCTCATAACAGCCCACAGTTTTTATTTATTCATATTTTTACACACATTTTATAACTTTTACAAATAGGTCCCTATTTGACATTTTCATCAAAAATCACTTCGTAAATGTTGTTTATCTAACACCAAATATAAATTTTCTACCATTAAACATCAAAATACAAAAATATTTAACATGGGTAAAATTTTAGACTTTGATTTCCTTTCAAATTAGTCCTTGAAATAGCTAGATTAGGTTGAGACAACTTTAAAAACATAAAAATCATTAAAAACGGGACAAAGATGGATTATAGTCGAGCTTGGAAGCTTGGCCAAAACCCTAGCTATGGAGACTCTTCAATTTTCGGCTAAGGGGACTAAATTGATGAAGATGGCATCTTTTATTTGTTAATTTTTGTCTTTATTAACCAAATGACCAAAATGCCCTTAATGACAAACTTTGAAATTTCACCTAACCATGTCTATTTTTGTCCAACTAAAAGTATAATTGTCTGATTACCTCAAATTTAAAATTTCATAGCAATTAGACACCTTTAGCTTCTAGAACACACATTTTGCAACTATTGCAATTTAGTCCTATTAGTCAAATTGGACACTCTATCGATAAATTTTCTTAACGAAATTTTCAAACAATCATTCAATCATACTTAGACCTGAAATAAATAATAAAATAAATATTTCTATTTTAGATTTGTGGTCTTGAAACCACTGTTCTGATTTGACCCAAAAATGAGCTTTTACACCCTTAGCTTGTTTTAGTTTTGAAAACCAAAATCTAATTTGTTAACTTGTGTGATTTATAGTTTTATGCTCAAAACTATTAAATATCGACGAATAAAGATAAAACCAAAACAAGCCTAAAAACAAAATCGAATTTGAAAAAATTAGTATAAAAATTAAAAGTCCGGAAATCTTGATTTACTAGCCAAAATAGACTATTTAATGTGGAAACCAATTCGAGCTCCTACACGCCATCAGACCCTAAGTCTGAAGATCACCTGAAATGTATTTAACAAACAAGTGAGTTTGAAGCCCAGTGTATGACTTGGCCTAGAAACCAAATTTTACTTATAATATGCACAAATGTAATTAATCAAAACAATATTATTTTTTCTTATAATGTTTACATATGCAAATAACAGATCAAGATGGCATATATCCAAAAACAAATATCAGATTAGAATGTCATATTTTCTAGAAACGTAGATCATATAAAAATGCACATTCATATTTAGATGCAAATGTAGACACAAATCCTACCCCCATTCACTACATACCAACTCCGACCAACCAATCACACCAAATAGGACTATAAGAGTTCATCCAACAAATCACACCAAGTCGTGCTGGTATGCCACTCATAAATGTTTCAGCTAAGCTGCCAGACAGATACCGTGGTTTAACACCAAAATTGCAATAATACTGCTGTTGAAACCATTTTTAAATCAAGTTTTGGAAAATGAGAATCAACTTTAAGAAAAACGAAAACGGGAGTCGCCACCAATCTTTTTAGGTGTGATTGGATCACCTTTAAAACATTTTTGTTTTAAAATCATTAGTTTTGCTCTACGAAGTAAAAAGAAAGGGTTCAGGAGTCGGTTACGTATGAGGAAGGATTAGCACCCTCGTAACGCCCAAAAATTGGTACCTAATTAATTATCAAATGTCTTTAAGGTCGGAAATTAAAAATTTTAAGATGCAATCTTCTTTTAATATTTTTGATTTTTGAAAATTAGGGTTCACTTATATCAAATAAATCGAAATATTACATCCAATAAGTTAGGACACAATATTTTTAAGATATTTGACACTAAGTTAGCCTTTTTGGAAATCCCTATCTCGAAACGACAAAACGCCACATCCAGTAAATTAGGACACAACGCTTTGAAATTCCAAGACAGTTGCTCGTATTTTAAAAATTTTAAAAAACTTAGAAGGGTACTTGACTATTCGAACTCAACGAGAAAAATTGCAACCCAATAAGTTAGCGCACTACTTTTCTCGAAGCTTCCAAACACCAAGCATTGCCTTTTTATTTTTGAAAACTTTGGAATCTTGTTTTTAATTAATGCATGGGGAATCATATTATCATTATGGAATAGGATATTGCAATAACAAGTGAATAAAACATGCATTTAAATGATACGATTGCAATAATACAAAGATCATATTCTAGATACATACATATATAAAAAGAATAATAAATATAGCAAATCTTAACAACATACGTACAAAGATATACATAGCATATATTGAAGATGAATAAACAAATCATACAAACATATAAAGTAATAATTAAAAAATGATGCATGATATACAAATTAATATATATAAAAAATAATATAATATCAATGTACATATTCATAAAATATAACATCCAATAATAATTATAAAATAACATTTAATACATAAATGATATATACAACATAAAAGTATAAAAGAATTAGTATATAAAAAAAAATGAGTAATCGTTAACAAAATATACATAGAATACAAATAAAAATATGATATTTAATAAATTTTAAAATAGTATTTAATATACAATATATAAAATATAATAACAAAAAATTTATAAAAGAATGATAATTATTATATATAAAATAAAGATATATTGGTTTAAAATATATATATAAAATAAGACGTATGTAAAAGAATTTATAAAAGAATTATATAATATATAAAAATATCAGTTAAAATGAAATAACACATAATACATAAATAAATAATTAATAATGAAATATGTATATAATATGAGTTAAAATATAATTTGATAATAATAATTTACAAATTTTAAAATTATAAATAATATAATGAATAGTATAAAACATAAATAATGTAATAGATAATATATGATATACCTAACATATAAAAGATAAGTAATATATATAAAATATAATAAATGTTATATAATAAAATATAATATAAATATATAGGAAAATAATATATGATAAATAAAATTTTTTATATAAACATATAAATAGTATTTTTTTAATAATAATATATGTATAGTTTTCTTTTAAATAAATAAATTATATATATAAAAAATAACAAAATTTGAAATAATAAAGAGAGGGCTAAAATTGAATTTAAATAAAATTATAAGGCTAATTTGCAAAATAGTAAAAATTCTGGGCCTAATTTGCAAGAATTAAAAAACGAAAAAGGACTCCCTGGGCAATTTGCCCTAATCCTAAATGACGCCGTTTTCTGGATATTGTTTTAAAAATCACTTATGGGAGCAAATTGAAACAAATTAGAACACTAGGGCTAAATTATGAAATAAAATAAAATCAAACTAAAAATTCAAAAAACACGGGAGGATCAATCGGGCAATTTGCCCATTCTACAAAAACACGCGTATCCTCCCCGGGTCATGGGTCAATGCGCCGATCCTGTGCTTAGAAACGACGTCGTTTTATGCTTATTGCACTAAGCCAAAACGACATTGTTTCATTTATGCTATATAAGTCAAACTTTTAGTTTTATATTCATTTTGCATCCGGTTCTAAAAAAAGGGAGTGAAATCCTCTGAATGAGGATCAGGGGCCGGCACCAGAGCTCCGTCGAGCCTCCATTCTCAGGCGTTCACGCGCTCATGCGCCACCGTGAACGTCTCCATGCACGGCGGTCGGAAACTGGGAAATTTCCCATTTCAGCGTAAATCAGAAAAGGTTTGTCTCCCTTTCCCCCTTTCCGTTCGCAACATATATGTGCATGTATTTAAAAGAAAATTCCACCTTTGTATATTCAATCGATTGTGATGCTTGCTGTATGTATGCGCAAGAATAAATTCTTTTGCTGAATCTCTATATTTTTTATTGATTCTCTCTTTGTATTTTCAGAACGTAAGTCCCCTTTTACAGATTTGAGAAAAGTTTGGAAAGAAATCTTTCGATTTCTTTCCTTACCCTATTCTAATCTATTTGCTGTAGTTTTTCTTTGATTTCTTTCCTTTTCTTGCAGGTGACCCCGAGAATCTCGGTGATTCAAGGGCTGCTGGTGTAGATGGAGGCATGAAGTCCGGTGGTGAGGATTCGTGGAGACAGTGAGGCACTGATGGGACGTTGACAGACCCTGAGACAGTGCCTTGAATGGTGGCTTTGATTTGGGAGCTGGACAGATGCTCCCCGAACTTTCCAGAAGCGATGACGGCTCGAGGAGAAAGAAGGCAGAAACCCTCTAGGGTTTCCTGCCTTGGTGTAATGGTTTGGGCCAGTTGGGCCACTTTAGTCCTGGGTCTGTCTAGTTTAAGTTAGGCTACGAGTGTATTTGGGTATACGGGTAGTGGGCTAGTTGGGTTTTAATTTTTTAAATTTTTTTGGGCTGTGGTTAGTGGTATTTGGGCTCTGTATATGGATTGTTTAAACAAACAAACATGTATTTATTTATTTCATTCAGTTTTAAGGCTCGTTTAAATTTGGGCTATTACAGCTGCCCCTCTTTACTCATTGCTGTGTAACAGGAATCGAGCAAAGATTAAGAAAGACCAAATTTGACCGGTCCTATCAAATCATGGTCTTCAATCTTCTTGTAAACTTATGACTGTCATGTTGATATATTCGATCTGTTCTCCGCCGAGCACAGAGATGCCAAATCTGCTTCTTCGATTCGTTTCTTGATGATACAGAGATGCTTAGATTTGCTTCAGCGTAAACACGTGAAAGCCAAATCTGTTATGTGTTCGATTTGCTTCTTATGACCACAAGGATGCCAAATCATCTTGGATCTGCTTCAGTCTAATCGTCTGAAAGTTAGATCTGCTATGTGTCTACTCTCTGTCGAATATGGAAATGCCAAAATTTGATTTGTTCTTTGACAATACAGAGATGCCAAATCATCTTAGATTTGCTTCAACGTAAGCACGTGAAAGCCAAATCATCTATGTCTTCGATTTGGTCCTTGTAAGCACAAGGATACCAAATCATTTTGGATCTGCTTCAGTACAAACATCTGAAGGTTGGATCTGCTATGTGTCTGCCCTCCGTCGAATATGGAGACGCCAAACTTTGATTTGTTCTCTGACAATACACAGATGCCAAATCATCTTAGATTTGCTTCAACATAAGTTCGTGAAAGCCAAATCAGCTATGTCTTCGATTTTCTCCTTGTAAGCACAAGGATACCAAACCATCTTGGATCTGCTTCAGTATAAACATCTGAAGGTTGGATCTGCTATGTGTCTACCCTCCGTCGAATATGGAGACGCCAAACTTTGATCTATTCTCTAACAATACAAAGATACTAAATCATCTTAGATTTGCTTTAGCGTAAGCACGCGGAAACCAAATCAGCTATGTCTTCGATTTGCTCCTTGTAAGCACAAGGATGCCAAACCATCTTGGATCTTGCTTCAGCCAGATCTGCTATGCTGCGGCCTATTATCCTACCGCTTAGGGGATTAAGGCGCGTCATCTTTGATAACTTGTAGAATGATTATACTTGCTAATTGGGATGCTATGATCGAAATGAGTCGAATGTTCCTAATTAAACATGTTATGATGCAAAATGTTGTGAACATGACCCATATCCTAGATGTCACCACTCATTCTTTCATTTGTCTTTTCTTTTCTCAAAGTATCATTCTTGCTCAACCTGTAGGCTTGTTCCCTTCCTCCAATGTTATGATCCACTGAGGATGTTTGTAAGACAATCTTTCCTTAAAATTGAATTGTTGGTTTTGTCCATTTTCCTTTTAGACTGGAAGAAAGAAATCCCTCGAGTTCTTTCATCCCTTACTTACGTGATTTTCTTGAACAATTGTCCTGTTTTAGTTTCTTGTATTATCTAGAAATTCCAGAGTAATACGCAAAACTTCGTTTATGAACCTATTTAGTTCATCTATCATTATTTCAATGTAACATAATAATAAATCTCTAAGAATAATTGGATTTGAATGAATTATCGAAAATATACAAAGGAAATTAATTTGAAAGCCTATCTTTAAGAAGAAATAGAATCTAAAGATAGCAAACAGGATAAAAGTTAGATGCCCAAGATATCGCCGGTTGAGTGTCTATACACTAGCTCCATGAAGTCTTTATTGAGTTCAACATGTGTTTAAAAGATCCAAAGTACTTTGTTGATGCCCCAATATGCAACGTTTCTTCATTCTTTGTTGAGCAAGATTATCGGATGCTTCAAAATTTGCGTCGCCCTTTCGGATTTTCAACTCAAAACCCCTTTGGTCACAAGGTGCCCTTTGCGGGTTTTCACCATGGCCTCTCTATTTTTTTTTTGAAAATCAAAAAATCAAAGCGCCCTTTGTGGGTTTTCACCTTGGATTCTCTTCTCCTTTAGACAAAGTATTTTTTAACTGAGTCTGAGTTCACTGGGTTGGGTAAACTTTTCCCATCCATTTCCGTTAAGATCAATGCACCGCCAGAGAAAGCTTTCTTCATGACATACGACCCTTCCCAATTCGGCATCCATTTCCCCCTAAAGTCGTTTTGAATAGGAAGGATCTTTTTTAGTACAAGGTCTCCCTCGTGGAACTCTCTTAGTCGAACTTTCTTGTCATAAGCTCGCATCATTCGCTTCTGATACATCTGACCATGTCGAATGGCTCTTAGCCTTTTTTCCTCAATCAAGTTCAACTGGTTATATCGGGATTGAACCCATTCAGCTTCATCTAACCTTATCTCTGACAAAATTCGAAGAGAAGGTATTTCTACTTTAATAGGTAATACCGTTTCCATCCCATAAACTAACGAGAATGGGGTTGCCCCAGTAGAGGTTCTGACAGATGTTCGATAGGCCAGGAGTGCAAATGGTAACTTCTCATGCCAATCTCTATAGGTCTCAGTCATCTTCTCAACTATTTTCTTAATGTTCTTGTTGGTGGCCTCCACTGCCCCATTCATTTTTGGACGATAGGGAGAAGAATTGTGATGCTTGATCTTGAACTGGTCGCAAACCTCTGCTATCGTTTTATTGTTTAAGTTCAATGCATTGTCGGATATCATCCTCTCAGGCATTCCATACCGACAAATGATCTCCTTCTTCAAGAATCGACTCACAGCTGACTTAGTAACATTCACATAAGAAGCGGCCTCTACCCATTTTGTAAAGTAGTCAATTACCACGAAGATAAACTGATGTCCATTCACAACTTTCGGTGATATTGGTCCAATAACATCCATGCCCCACATGGAGAAAGGCCATGGAGAAGTCATAACATGTAAAGGAGAAGATGGTATATGAATTTTGTCTCCATAGATCTGAAACTTATGGCATTTCTTGGTATAGTTGATACAGTCCCCTTCCATAGTGGCCCAATAATAGCCAAACCTCATGATTTGCCTTGCCATCGTGAACCCATTTGCATGTGTCCCACATACCCCTTCATGAACTTCTTCTAAAATTAGCTTAGCTTCCAAACCATCGACGCATCTCAAAAGTACTTGGTCTTTCCTTCTCTTGTACAAGATATCCCCGTCCAAGACATAGCCGCAAGCTAACCTTCCCAAAGTTCGTTTTTCATTTTCATTGGCCTGTTTAGGGTATTTATGATCTCTCACATATCGAAATGTATCCTGATACCAAGGGTTATCATCCTTTTCTTCCTTCTCAATGTTACAACAATGAGCTGGAGCCTCGTAGACACTCATTTGAATTGGTCTTATCTCTTCCTCTTTATTCGCCTTAATCATTGAGGCCAAGGTTGCTAAAGCATCTGCCATCTGATTTGCGTCTCATGGGAGATAATTGAAGGTGATGTCATTAAACTCCACAAGTAACCCCAAAACTATCTTTCGATAATTGATCAATTTAGGGTCCCTTGTCTCCCATTCACCTCTAAGCTGATAAATTACCAACGCAGAATCTCCATATACTTCTAGGGTTTTTATACCTCACTCTATAGCTGCTTGAAGTCCTATGATGCATGATTCATACTCAGCCATATTATTCGTGCAATCAAAGTCCAACTTGCATGTAAACGAGTAATGATCGCCTTTCGGGGATACCAAGATTGCCCCAATTCCATTTCCGACTGCATTAGAAGCCCCATCAAAATTGAACTTCAAAGGAGAATCTTCGGTCGTTGCTATACACATTAACTCCTTATTTGGAAAATAAAAGTTCAATGGCTCATAATCCTCTAGAGCCCGACTGGCCAAGAAGTCTACTACCGCACTTCCTTTTATAGCCTTCTGACTTATGTAGACTATATCAAATTCTGAAAGTAAAATTTGCCATCTCGCCATTCTTCCATTTAAAGCCGTTGACTCCATCATGTATTTCAATGGATCAAGCTTTGAGATGAGCCAAGTGGTATGGTATAGCATGTACTGTCTTAATCTCCGAGTTGTCCAAATCAGTGCACAGCACAACTTTTCAATTGGTAGATATCTCATTTCATAGTCAGTGAATTTCTTACCGAGAGAATAAATTGCCTTTTCCTTTTTCCCTGATTCGTCATGCTGACCAAGCACACATCCCATAGAATTACTGAACACTAACAAGTACAGTATTAACGGTTTATCTGGGCTAGGTGGAGATAATACCAGAGCATTCAACAAATACTGCTTGACCTTTTCAAAAGCATTCTGGCACTCCTCATCCCAAGTACCTTGATTGTGCTTTCTGAGGAGGCGAAAGATAGGATCACATTTCTTAGTTAGTTGTGAAATGAACCGAGCGATGTAATTCAACCTTCCTAGGAATCCTCGAACTTCTTTTTGAGTTTGTGGAGGAGGCAATTCTCATATTGCTCTGACTTTGTCTGAATCAACTTCTATTCCCTTTTCACTGACTACGAAACCCAATAGCTTTCCTGATCGAGCTCTAAAGGTACACTTCACTGGATTAAGCTTTAACTGGAATTTTCTCAATCTCAAGAACAATCTTCTCAAGACCTCAATGTGCTCTTTTTCTGTTCGGGACTTAGCAATCATGTTATCAACGTATACGTCAATGTCTCTATGCATCATGTCGTGAAATAAGTTCACCATAACCCGCTGGTAGGTTGCCCCTGCGTTCTTCAGTCCAAACGGCATTACTTTTTAGCAAAAGGTGCCCCACAAGGTTATGAAGGTGGTTTTATCCATGTCCTCTGGATGCATCTTTATCTGATTGTACCCTGAGAAACCATCCATAAATGAAATCAACGAATGTCCCGCCGTGTTGTCTACCAAAGTGTCAATGTGCGGCAAAAGGAAGTTGTCTTTTGGGCTAGCTTTATTCAGATCTCTGTAATCAACGCACATTCATACCTTCCCGTCCTTCTTAGGGACTGGCACAATATTAGCTACCCATTAGGAATACTTGACCTCTTGTAAGAATCCTGCATCGAACTGCTTCTTAACCTCATCTTTTATTTTTAGAACAATGTCTGGCCGCATTGTCTGCAACTTCTGTTGGACTGGTTTGCAATCTTGTCTTATCGGAAGACGATGTACTACAATGTCAGTACTAAATCCAGGCATATCTTGATATGACCATGCGAAGATATTCTTGACTCTCGGAGCAACACAACTAGATTATGCCTTGTGTCCTCGGTAATTAGTGTTCTAATTTTCAACTCCTTCCCTTCCTCTAGGGCTACATTTTCTATTGCTTCTTTATCATGCGGCATAATTCATTTTTCCTCCTATTTTACCATTCTTAACAGATCAGGAGACACATCACAATCTTGAACATCTTCAGAATGCTGAGATTCCTCTAAACAAATGTCTTGCTCGCAAGAGAAATCAGGAGTTGCAGTATCAGTGCTCATATCATTGATATCTAGATACCTGTGGGGGTAGGAAAAAATATACAAAGAATGAATGAATCTAAGAATGATTGTTTACGTGCTATGAAAGAATGAAAATTGCAAAAGTTTAACGAAATATTGATTGATAAAAAGAAACCATATTCGTCCAAATTGATAATATAGTTATGTTTTATTAAAATAATAATAGATGATCATAAGCCTTTTTCACAAATGTAATCTTACTACTCCTAGGCCCTAGAGTAACAGACATGTTTTGAGAATTACTCTGAAAAATTCCTAAAGACTACAGGAAGGTCCTCCGCAGTCCAATTGTTCAGAGAGCTCCCCGGTTCGTAAGGGCGAATGCCCTCGAAGCTTCCTTGCTCCAATCCCTCATTGTGTACAGTATTAATCTGATGACTTTCTTCTACCAGTAACCCTCCTGATTTAAAGGATTTGGATATGGATGAGAATGTCATTGGTTCCCACTCCACTTCTCCTCTATTCAAGCGCGCCTTTCTTCTCGCTTGGCGCTTCTCAATCTCTTGCCTCTTGTGCTTATAGTCTGGCTTGAAGCCCAAACCAAAGCGATCTTTCTTCTCAATCAGTTTTGGGATTTGGACCCCTCCTTGCAACTGTCTTCCTAGTCCTTTTCCTGGCAATGCCCTTTTCCCCATCATCATTTGCAGGGCCATCCTTGTGGCTCTAGACATTTTGGGTACGGGCACCTCACTTCCTTCCAAAATGAAGGTTGCATTGATGATTTCTAAAGAGTGGAAAGAACACTTAATAGCCTCTTCATTTGCCTCGACATAAGGGGCCTTGCTAGTGACTACTGGTATAATATCCTCCTCCACATTGATGGTTACTAACCGTCCATCTGTCACTAACTTTAATTTTTGATGCAATGAGGAGGGCACTGCTCCTGCCGAGTGTATCCATGGTCTCCCTAATAAACAATTATAGGAGGGCTTGATATCCATCACCAAGAAATCAACTTCATATGTATTTGGCCCAATTTCCAAAGGGATGTCAATTCATCCCATCACTTTATTTTCGGTTCAATCGAAGGCTCTTACCACATTGTGACATGTTTTCATATGCAAACTGTCAATGGGTAATCTGTTCAATGTGGATAATGGAAGGACGTTCAAAGCTGACCCGTTATCAATGAGTACACTTAGAATCGTCTATCCTTTACACCGAGTAGTGATGTGCAAGGCCTTGGTTGACCCTATGCCTCCAGGTGGAATTTCATCATCATTGAAGTAGATGAAATTGTCAGCACTGATGTTATTTACCAACCGGTCCAACTTGTTAACGGATATGTCATGGGTGACATACGTTTCATTAAGTACCTTCAACAATGCATCCCGGTGCACCTTAAAACTCAGAAGTAGGGCTAATACTGATATACGCACTGGCTGCCTACGCAACTGCTCGACCACACTATACTCATTGTGCTTAAGGAACTTTAGAAACTCCTTAGCCTCTTCTTCCTTTACCGGCTCCTTGACAGGTATTTCCACCTCTTTTCTTTTCTCAACGTCAACATCTTTTGTTTTCGTGGGCTCCATTCTGATGCCCCCCTTATCATAACGCTTCCCACTTCGTGTATGGGAACCTTCATTTTGCACGCCCTTAGATGCACTAACTATACTCTTTCCTTCAGGTACTGTTACACTGCAGTTATAGCTCCATGGCACCCTCTTGTCATCCTTGTAAGGGAAAGGAGTGGGTTTATGGATGACGACCTTGGGCCCGGTTTGCGCCCCCACTTTATTATTCCTTGGCAAGGAAATAATAATTCTTGGTCAGCAGGTTCCTTGTCGTTCATTTTCCATCACACATATTTGTCTTTTCCAAGAACTATCCTCAAAAATCTGTAGCTCTTTGTTAACCATAAGGCCTTGTACCATGGCCTCGAACTCTTCGCAATTTTGGATCATATGACCCACCTCTCCATGGATTTACAATAGTTCCCCATTCTTTCTCTACCTTTTCCAGAGGTCAACATACCTCTCTTCACCATCTCCTCCCATATTACTTTCATGGATGTTTTCACCTTAGCAACATCTTCTTTGATTCCTTCTTCCCTGGTTTCATTAATGGCATTCACTCCTTGATTGCCATGATCTAGTAATGGATTTTCAGCATTAGTGGTACTGTCGAATTTCACAACCCCCATCGTGATAAGCCTCTCCACAACCTTCTTAAATCCAGTGCAGTTTTCAATCGAATGCCCCGGTATTCCCGTATGATATTCGTATTTAGCATTTGCATCATACCATTTGGGGTACGGTGGCTGTAGTGGTTTCAAGTGAAATGGAGCAATGGCATGTGCATCGTATAAGCTTTGATAAAGCTCACGATACGTCACAGGGATAGGCGTGAATTGCATCCTTTCCGAATTCTGTCTTGTACCCAATTCCTGTCTTTGAGTACTTTGCTGTTCGACCGCAGCTGCTTTGGGTTAACCAGCTGTGATTGCCCTCGAGTTGGTACTATTCATGTTATTCACCTCATTGTCCTTTCTCATTGGGGCTAATCTTTTAGCTGTTTCCCCCTCAATTTTACCGCCCTTATGGCGTTCTCAATCATCTCTCGTGCCATAACTATATCCGCGAAACTTTTCGTGGTGCTTCCAATCATGTGAGTGATGAACGGCGCCTTCAAAGTGTTGATAAATAACATGGTGGTCTCCTTTTCTAACAGTGGTGGTTGTACTTGCATTGCCACCTCCCTCCATCATTGTGCGTATTGCCTAAAACTTTCATTAGGCTTTTTTCCATGTTTTGAAGCGTGATCCTATCTGGCGTCATATCAGTCACATGGTTGTACTGTTGCATGAAGGCTTTTGCAAGATCTCTCCATGAACCGATTCTTGCATGGCTCAACTGATTGTACCACCTAGCCGCTGCTCCTATTAAGCTATCTTGAAAACAATAGATCAATAGTTGATCATTGTTCACATACCCAGTCATTCTCCTACAAAACATTGTTATGTGTGCCTCTGGGCAAGTAGTCCCGTTGTACTTTTCAAACTCCGGCATCTTGAATTTGTGAGGAAGTACCAAGTTTGGAACCAAAATTAAGTCTTTGGCATCAATCCCATGATGATTTCCAGCGCCTTCCAAAACCCTAAACTTCTCCTCCAATCACTTGCAACGATCCTCCAACTGTTTTGAGGATTCGGTTGCCATTCTTTCCTTCTCCATTAGATCCAGATCAGGAGTGATAGGGTTGATCGGGCTATCGCCTAAATTATTTCCCGACCCAGATGGGAAATTCACGAGGATTCCAGCATCAACCGGCCCATGTTGAGGTCTCACAGTGACAGATGGCCTTCTAGGAGGTGCCTTGGTTTGCAGTGGCACATGAGGCAAAGTAAAACCCGGAGGAGGACCCTCATTCTCCTCTTCAGTGATTGACATGGGAGTTTTTCCTTTATCAGTGCCCCTTAACAGCTGAGCCATTTCAGCCATCATATTCCTCTAAGCCTCTAGCATTTGCTCCCTCATGTCATTCTGTATTTTGGCCAACTGTTCTTGCAATTGGTCTTGTGTATCCTTTTGCAATTGTTCGAACCTTTGATCCATACTCTTAGTTTTAGTGCGAGTGCCGTAAGGATGTGTGGTTTCCAGATTTTCTTTTCTACCTCTCTGGAAGTAAACTTTTAACTAATTAGGGTATTTCTATAACTTTGAATGCATATGATGTAGTGTAATGCAAATGCATGAATGCAAAAAGGCATCGATTCTGATTCAATTTCATTTAGAAAACTTTATTTAAAAAAAGAATATCTTTACATATAAGAGGATTACAAATACACTTTCACCCTAGTGCCCAAAGTTTTAACTCTATCTAATAAAAGGGCTAACTCTCGTCCTATATCCGACGATGATCCATACATTAGACTTAATACATCAGCTCGTATTGCCAAGTCTTGCACATATTTAGCAACCTCTCGAACCTGGGCTAAGGGTTTACCAATGACATGAGCCCTTTCTCTGACCTGTCCTCTAAACTGATAAAGCTCTCCCTTTAGATAATCTTCTCGCGCCTCGAGTTGCTCAATCCGAAGTTCACCATCATGCAATGCCACTTCCAGATCTTCAACCTTACTTTTTAGCTTTTTTAACTCGATCGTAGGATCATGGTTTCGATGCCAATGAAGGGATCTTTCAAGCTCAGTTACCTTGGTCTTCAACCTTTTATTCTCTTCCTCTAATGCCAAATTCTGTGACCATATCTCTTGGAACTTCCTCTCCCAATACTCAGCTCTAGCTTTTTCCTCTTGGACCTCTTTCTGCAACTGATCTGAAGACCCTCCTACTCTCGCTCTCCTCAAGGATACTTGTGCCTTTTTGTAATGCTCCTTTAGATCATCTCGATCTTCCTCAATCTTCCTCTTTTCTTTTCTCTCTTTCTTGACCTCCATCCTTTGAACGTCAATGTCTAAGCTCAAGTACATCTTTTCTTCTTCAAGCTTTGCTATCCTCTTTTCGAGCTCCAAGTTTTTTCTCTCGAACTCTTGCTTCATAATTTCTAACTCTGAGGGCATCACTTGCAAATATTCCTCTATCGGTCGAGCTCCTTCCACGCTTGGCTTAAGGATGTTATCATTAATCCTTCTGCCTCTCCATTCAACATACTCTGGAGTCGTAGCAGGGCTAATAGCTCCTCCTTTTAATTGAAAAGTTTTATTCCAAGCACTAGAGATCTCATTGACATTCCTCTTGTAGTCAGCTCCTCTATACACGAACTCACTTTGAGCCAGCCCATGAGTTGCTGGTACGAATTGCCTCAATCCAAGTTGCCTCAACACAGGCAAAGGGGTATAACCAATGGCACCCCAAATTCCCAACAGAGGAACCCAATCAAAACTGCCGCATCGGTAAAGAATCTCACCAGGAATCGTCCACGAAGCCCTCCAGTCAACATCTTTTGATTGAAGGTTCTGAAGTAGCGCTATCCAATTCTCTTCCGGTACATCCACTTTCCTAGATGAGGCTACTATATCTTTCAACGGTGAGTAATCCTCGAAGAAGACCTGACAAACCACTTTTTCTATCAATCGGAAGTGACTGTAGAACCAAGCTAAAAGTAACTGAGCACAACCAACAAACCTACCTGCACTGGCCCTCTTACATGCATTCAAGGACCTGAATGTCTCTGCCAAGATTGCAGGAATAGAAGTGACCTGTTTGCTAAGTCGATGCAAGAGATCCATGGTCGCCTCGTCTACATATCGCAAGGCCCTGGGGAAAACCGTCAATCCGTATAAGCTTAAGGCAAAAATGTCTACCCTCTTCGCCTCGTCTGGATGCGTCTGGATCAGTTCTTTCAGAGCCCCTCACGGAATGCACTTTCTCTCACCCTTTTCCTTGATTCTAGCCATGATCCACTACTCACTCATCCCCGTAATGGTCATCAGCTTTTTACCAAAGGCTGGGACACAAGCAGCTCGAGAATAAATCCTATCACACTGAAATCTAGGACACCAAAGTAAGGCGGTGTACTCCTCCACAGTAGGCACTAAATCCACCTCCCCAAAGGTAAAACAACTGTATGGAGGGTTCCAAAACTGAGCGAGAGCTTGAAACAAGTGCTCATCAATCTGGATATCAAGTAATTGAGGTAAATCTCCGTAATTACCGTAAAATGACTGTTTAGTCTCATTGGCCCACTGATCCCAAATCTCTTTAAGCTCCTGCAGATTATTCTGTGTGACACTGATGTGAGTGTAGTCTGACAGCTCCGACATATACCCCACAGCTATACTATCCCCCTTTTCTAGTTGAGTTTGCTCAGACCATCTACGGACGTTAGCATTGCCCTCCACTCTATCAAGAAGTTCGTTCTCCATAATAAAACTTCCTAACTTAGAAACTGACCGTGAATCAATACCTTTGTAAATGCAAAATGACATGCGAACAAAAGAAAAGAAATAGTCAGTATCACATGATATCAATAAATCTCAACGATAGTTTATAAGGGTAATATCTAAAGTTTAACTCTAACTAAGTTGGACTCTTACGGTTTTTCTATATGAGGTTGTTTCTAAAGTTTGAGGTACCCGAACCAGCAGATTCCTCGATTCTTACCCATTATAGGCTCATTTGAATCGAGTTCAATTCAGGGGAATACATTTTCCTATGGCTACACAGAGATGAAAATCTCACGAAACCACAGGTACGGATGTATCTCGAAAGTGATCCACTATCCTACACGGAGGCGAAAACCTCACGAAGGCGTAGTTTCTCACTTCCACTTAAGGGTGTGACCACAACGATCATGCAAATGCAATGCGTATCAGAATATAGCAACACATGCAATAATACAAACACATGTAATGCAAAGAGGATTAAATTTTAAAATTTTTAATTTTCGACATTAAGACAAGAGATAATCAATTACAAAACTTGACTCTCTTAGGATTCCCAATGGAGTCGCCAAGCTATCGAAACCATTTTTAAATCGAGTTTTGGAAAATGAGAATCGACTTTAAGAAAAACGAAAACGGGAGTCGCCACCAATCTTTTTAAGTGTGATTGGATCACCTTTAAAACATTTTTGTTTTAAAATCATTAGTTTTGGTCTACGAAATAACGAGAACGGGTTCGGGAGTCGGTTACGTACGAGGAAGGATTAGCACCCTCGTAACGCCCAAAAATTGGTACCTAATTAATTATCAAATGTCTTTAAGGTCGGAAATTAAAAATTTTAAGATGCAATCTTCTTTTAATATTTTTGATTTTTGAAAATTAGGGTTCACTTATATCAAATAAATCGAAATATTACATCCAATAAGTTAGGACACAATATTTTTAAGATATTTGACACTAAGTTAGCCTTTTTGGAAATCCCTATCTCGAAATGACAAAACGCCACATCCAGTAAGTTATGACACAACGCTTTGAAATTCCAAGACAGTTGCTCGTATTTTGAAAATTTTAAAAAACATAGAAGCGTACTTGACTATTCGAACTCAACGAGAAAAATTGCAACCCAATAAGTTAGCGCACTACTTTTCTCGAAGCTTCCAAGCACCAAGCATTGCCTTTTTATTTTTGAAAACTTTGGAATCTTGTTTTTAATTAATGCATGGGGAATCATATTATCTTTATGGAATAGAATATTGCAATAACAAGTGAATAAAACATGCATTTAAACGAAACGATTGCAATAATACAAAGATCATATTCTAGATACATACATATATAAAAATAATAATAAATATAGCAAATCTTAACAACATACGTACAAAGATATACATAGCATATATTGAAGATGAATAAACAAATCATACAAACATATAAAGTAATAATTAAAAAATGATGCATGATATACAAATTAATATATATAAAAAAATAATATAATATCAATGTACATGTTCATAAAATATAACATCAAATAATAATTATAAAATAACATTTAATACATAAATGATATATACAACATAAAAGTATAAAAGAAATAGTATATAAAAAAATAAAATGAGTAATTGTTAACAAAATATACATATAATACAAATAAAAATATGATATTGAATAAATTTTAAAATAGTATTTAATATATAATATATAATATATAATAACAAAAATTTATAAAAGAATGATAATTACTATATATAAAATAAAGATATATTGGTTTAATATATATATATATAAAATAAGACGTATGTAAAAGAATTTATCAAATAATTATATAATATATAAAAATATTAGTTAAAAATGAAATAACACATAATACATAAATAAATAATTAATAATGAAATATGTATATAATATGAGTTAAAAATATAATTTGATAATAATAATTTACAAATTATAAAATTATAAATAATATAATGAATAGTATAAAACATAAATAATGTAATAGATAATATATGATATACATAACATATAAAAGATAAGTAATATATATATAAAATATAATAAATGTTATATAATAAAATATAATATAAATATATAGGAAAATAATATTTGATAAATAAATTTTTTTATATAAACATATAAATAGTATTTTTAATAATAATATATGTATAGTTTTTTTAAAATAAATAAATTATATATATAAAAAATAACAAAATTTGAAATAATAAAGAGAGGGCTAAAATTGGATTTAAATAAAATTATAAGGCTAATTTGCAAAATAGTAAAAATTCTAGGCCTGATTTGCAAGAATTAAAAAATGACAAAGGACTCCCTGGGCAATTTGCCCTAATCTTAAACGACGCCATTTTATGGATATTGTTTTAAAAATCACTTATGGGACCAAATTGAAACAAAATTAGAACACTAGGGCTAAATTAAGAAATAAAATAAAATCAAACTGAAAATTCAGAAAACACAGCAGGACCAATCGAGCAATTTGCCCATTCTCCAAAAACACGCGGATCCTCCCCGGGTCACGGGTCAACGCGCGGATCCTGTGCTTAGAAACGACGTCGTTTTATGCTTAATGGACTAAGCCAAAACGACACCGTTTCATTTATGCTATATAGGTCAAACTTTTAGTTTTATATTCATTTTGCATCCGGTTCTAAAAAAAGGGAGTGAAATCCTCTGAATGAGGATCAGGGGCCGGCACCGGAGCTCCGTCGAGCCTTCGTTCTCAGGCGCTCACGCGCCACCGTGAACGTCGCCATACGCGGCGGTCGGAAACTAGGAAATTTCCCATTTCAGCGCAGATCAGAAAAGGTTCGTCTCCCTTTCCCCCTTTCCGTTCGCAACATATATGCGCATGTATTTAAAAGAAAATTTCACCTTTGTATATTCAATCTATTGTTATGCTTGCTGTATGTATGCGCAAGAATAAATTCTTTTGCTGAATCTCTATATTTTTTAATGATTCTCTCTGTGTATTTTTAGAACGTAAATCCTCTTTTACAGATTTGAGCAAAGGCTTTATAGCCTTAATCTACTGCCTATTTTGGAAAGAAATCTTTCGATTTCTTTCCTTACCCTGTTCTAATCTATTTGTTGTAGTTTTGCTTTGATTTCTTTCCTTTTCTTGCAGGTGACCGCGAGAATCTCGGTGGTTCAAGGGCTGCTAGTGTAGATGGAGGCATGAAGTCCGGTGGTGAGGATTCGTGGAGACGGTGACGCGCTGATGGGACGTTGACAGACCCTAAGACAGTGGCTTGAATGGTGGCTGTAACACCCCAAACCCGGCCCAGAAGTTATGGCCGGATCCGGCATGCCACATCAAAAACGTAAAAAAAAAATTTCCATTCTAAGTCCAGAAAATCGTACTTGATTTTCAAAAGATTAATTCATTAAAGGTTAAAGTGAATGGAAGCTGTGCACCAGGTAGGAAACCGGAAAAGAGGTGTTGAGTCCATCGGACTGCTTAAGTACCAAGCTCCCTTCGGATCCAATCCTAGACATGCATACCGCCATTGCCACACCTTAACGCCATGGATATTTCTAGGAAACCGATTTGATTATGTCATCTTTAGGAAAAAGTGATTAATTTTGGAAAATACTTTCATTGCGGAAGCTTTGCTTGTTGTCGTGTTATTTTGAAATCAATTGTTGTTTTTGAAAACGCGCCCTAAAGCTATCCAATTTCAACAGTTAAAATAAGTATTACCTATCTTAGTAATACATATTAAAACCATCAAAAATAATTAAGCGGCCTTATTACATTTAAAAGTCCAAAAACTTTAAACGTAAATAAAAGGATGTCCAGTTCACCAGAAGAAAATCAAACTTTCAGAACGGGTGGCCACTCCGAATTCCCTCACAGCTCCAAGCCCACTATGGTTGGGATTTCCTGCGTGGATGAAAATAAAAAGGGTGAGTTTGGGGAAACTCAGTGTGTAAGGAAAACCCATTCAAAGCCCAAGTCAGCTCAAGCCCATTGGGCCTAAGCCCATTCAGGTAACAGTGGTACTAGGCCAGAGCCCTTTTCAGATTACAATAAACTGGGCCTTAGCCCCTTATTCAGATAACAGTATGGCCCATAGGCCCATTTCAAAATACATGCAACATCAGTAAGCATATGCAAGCCCATTTGGGTAACAGTGGTACTGGACCAGAGCCCTTTTCAGATTACAACAAACTGGGCCTTAGCCCCTTATTCAGATAACAGTATAGCCCATAGGCCCATTTCAAAATACATGCAACATCAGTAAACATATGCAAGCCCATTTGGGGAGACTACTCAACCCACCAACCACTACACTCCACCCGTACCAGCCATACACTCCATGTGGGGAATAGCTCAACCCACCCAGCCCAACACTCCACAGTTGCAGCCTTGCTGCTCAGTTAACAGTAAATTGAGACAAAGCCTCCAGTACGTGGACAAGCCACTTTCAGTACTTCCTCCGTCAATATCCCAGTCCCATGCATCAGATAATAACAACATGGCATGCAATAAATAACAACAGTCAAACATGCATTTAGGTCAATTTAACCCTAGGGGTATTTCGGTAATTTATCTCTTAAGGGTAAAACTGTAAATTTTCCACTTTTCAAGGTATTTCAGTAATTTATCTATTTTAGGGTTTTTCATGCATATTCCTACTTTTCACGTACTAACAGAATCACGTACCGAAGGTTCTTACTGAATTGGGCCCGTTGGCCCATCATTCCAATTTTGGCCCATTAAGCCCAAAAATATCGAGGGCACAGAAATCATGCACTTTGCAGTCCAAACATTGCAGCTTACCAAAAACATTAATCGATTTACCTCACGAGCATTCGCACACTCGCAAATCTACAAAATACCGGTTTTTGGCATTTTGGCTTTTCGGCTTTTGCCGATCTAGACTAAGAAAGAGGGTGTTAGTTACACACCTATTTGCAACGATATGCTGACGAGATCCACACACGAACCGCCTACAATTGGATTACTAACACGTTAATCTAACTATTCAAATACAAACTACGTATTAGCCCCTTACAATATTCGGCCAACCATACCTACAGATCATAGTAAGCTTATAAGAAAACAATAAGCAACTCATTAACAAATTTTTGTCAATGTTCACCACATAATCATAATTTCACTACAAGCTGTCTTCCTGAGCAATAGTCACTAAATCATTTATAACTGGAGGTACGAAACTCCAAATTAAGTTCCGTTAATGTTTCTTGAAAATAGACTCATATATCTTCTATCCATAAAATTTTCAGAATTTTTGGTTTAGCCAGTCAATACCAGATTTTTCTCAAAGTTTCCCATGTTTCACTGTTTGACTAATCTGACCACTCTTCATTATGAATCAAATTTCTCATTGTACAGAATTCAAAATATGTTCTTGTTTATTTCATTAGAAACTAGACTCAATAAGCTTTAATTACATAATTTATTCAGCTTCTAATTCATCTCCCACAGTTTATGGTGATTTTTCAAATTCACGTTACTGCTGCTGTCCCAAGCAGATTTATTACCAAATCAACTCTTTCACACATACCTTGCATGCATGTTATTTAAACATGTATATCACCAATCAATCATCACATATCTATGATTTTACTTAAGTATAATCTCCATTTCATCATTCTAAAGCACAACATGTTAGCCGATTTTTCCCTTTAGCATCTAAGGCACATGCATGCTCATTTGTTTGGCTCAACTTCACCTATCTTCCATTTTTCATCAAAAGAACATGAAACAACAACCATTTCCTTCATTTTAATTCATGACTAAATGCTCATAACACAACTAACAACCAAAATATATTTCAAGAGTTAAGGTAGAATCAAGAAGAACTCATGAACCTCAAAATAGAAGCAAGGAACCAAGAACTTACCTTCAATTTTCCTCCTCCTAATGACCGAATACTCAAGAGCTTTCTCCTCTCCTTTCTCTTCTCTAACTTTCAGCTATTATGAACAAAGATGGACAAAACTTTGTTCTTTTGACCTCTTTTTCTTTTAATAAAACTTCATATTTCATCCATTTAATTCTTTAATACAAAAGACATGAAATTCTTATCATGAAACATTTACCTAATCCATTATCATGAAACATTTACCTAACCCATTATCATGGAACATTTACCTAACCTATTATCAATTTGTATCAATTTGTACCATAAATTATGGATATCAAGTGCACATTTTGTCTACAACAACATGATGGCTGGCCACTTCATGTAAAATGGGAGGTTTGTCATGCAAATCCTCCTATTTTGCACTCCTATTTATTTGGCCACTTCAATTTAGCCTATAGCATTTTCAAACATTTTCACATAGGTTCTATTTCATAATTTCACCCCCTTTTTCTTATGGAACAAAATTAACTAAAATTACCGGGTTCTATCTTAAGCTTGGGCCTTCTAGAGGCCCACTAACATAATTAAACCTATGCCAACATTCACAGGATTCCCGAAAATTGGGGCATTACAACTCTACCCCCTTAAAGAAATTTCGGCCTCGAAATTTACTTGATCCAAATAGTTGAGGGTATTGTTGACGCATAGTCTCTTCTGATTCCCAATAGCTTCTTCCCTTCCATGATTACGCCACAGTATTTTTACCAACGGAACCGACTTCCTTCTTAGAACTTTAACCTCTCGATCTAAAATTTGTATGGGTTCTTCCTCAAAGGTCAAATCAGTCTGAACTTCAATTTCTGCAACTGGCAGGACATGAGCAGGGTCAGAACGATAACGCCTTAACATGGAGACGTGAAAAACATCGTGAATCCTGTCTAACTCTGGAGGCAATTCCAACTGATAAGCCACTGGGCCTATTCGCTTCAAAACCCGATAAGGCCCAATGAACCGCGGACTCAACTTTCCCTTCTTACCGAACCTTAATATCTTCTTTCAAGGAGAAACCTTTAAGAAGACCATATCACCTACTGAGTACTCAATCTCCTTACGCTTCAAATCTGCATATGACTTTTGCCTATCAGATGCTTCTTTTAACCAATCCCTAATTATTCTGACCTTATCCTTAGTATCAGCTACCAACTCTGGTCCAATAATTTGTCGCTCTCCTAGTTCGGTCTAACAACTAGGTGTACGACACCTTCGTCTATACAGTGCTTCATACGGTGCCATTCGAATACTAGCCCGGTAACTGTTATTGTATGCAAATTCTGCCAACGACAAGTAATCCTCCCAACTACCTCAAAAGTCAATCACGCATCCCCTCAACATGTCCTCTAGAATCTGAATAACCCTTTCCGATTGACCATCAGTCTGGGGATGGAAAGCCGTACTAAAATTCAATCGTGTCCCCAACACCTCATGCATCATTTTCCAAAACCGAGATGTAAATCTAGGATCCCGATCAGAAATAATTGAAACTGGGACTCCATGAAGTCGTACAATCTTCGCCACATACAGCTTGGCTAACTTTTGAAGTGAAAAGTCAGTACGAACAAGTATGAAATGGGCCGATTTGGTCAACCTATCCACAATCACCCACACCGAGTCTTTCTTTGATGGTGTCAATGGCAGCCCACTCACAAAGTCCATGGTTACCCTCTCCCACTTCCAAAGTGGTATCTTCACTAACTGTAACAGTCCAGAGGGTAATTGATGCTCAGCTTTCACTTGCTGGCATGTCAGACATTTCCCTACAAACTCCGTTACTTCTCGTTTAAGTCCAGGCCACCAGTACAATTCTCGCAAGTCGCGATACAACTTATTCCCTCCAGGATATATGGCACATAGTCCCCCATGAGCTTCCTTTAATATTGTCTGCCTTAAATCAGAGTCCTTCGGAACACAAATTCTTCCTCGGAAGCACAGAACTCCATCACCATTTAAACCGAACTCAGAAGTTTCCCCTTCCTTAACTTGTTGAAAACGAGCAACCAAAGACTCATCTTCCAACTGCTTTTCCTTAATATGGTCCACCCAGGTTGGCCTTACTTGCAATTCAGCCAACAAACTGCCATCATCATACAGACTCAAACGAGCAAACATTGCTCTCAGATCAGATACAGTTCTACGACTTAAAGCATCGGCTACCACATTAGCCTTGCCTGGGTGATACTCGATCGAACAGTCATAATCCTTAAGCAACTCAATCCATCTCCTTTGCCTAAGGTTCAACTCCTTCTGAGTCAACAAATACTTAAGACTCTTGTGGTCTGTGTATATAATACACCTTTCTCCGTACAAGTAATGTCTCCAAATCTTAAGTGCAAATATCACTACTGCCAACTCTAAATCATGAGTCGGTTAGTTCCCCCCATGAGGCTTAAGCTGTCGTGAGGCATATGCAATCACCATACCCTCTTGCATTAACACGCAGCCCAAACCCACATGTGATGCGTCACTGTACACACTAAAATCCTTCCCAGACTCCGGCTGAATTAACACAGGTGCTTCAGTTAGAACTTTCTTCAACTTCTCAAAAGCTTCTTGCAGCTTCTCAGTCCATACAAACGATACTCCTTTCCTTATGAGTTTTGTCAGAGGTGCTGCCATCACAGAAAAACCTTCCACAAACCTTCTGTAGTATCCTGGTTCAGACTTGCTGAACTTCACAAAGAGTTCCTTCTCCCTTAACTGATGATATCCAGATCGAAGGTCAATCTTGGAAAATATAGAAGCTCCTCTAAGCTGGTCGAACAGATCATCCATCCTTGGCAGTGGATACTTATTCTTTATCGTTAGTTTGTTCAACTGGCGGTAATCGATGCACATGCGCATTGTCTCGTCCTTTTTCTTCACAAATAGCACTGGTGCTCCCCATGGAGACACGCTTGGCCTAATGAATCCCTTATCCAATAACTCTTGAATTTGAGCCTTTAACTCCACTAACTCCTTCGGTGCCATCCTATACAGTGCGATGGACACAGGTGCCGTTCCAGGCAACAAATCTATCCCAAACTCAACTTCTCGGTTCGGAGGCAATCCTAGAAGCTCCTCCGAAAAAAACATCTTGGAACTCTTTTACGGTCCTAACCTTATCCACTGTCAGTCCCTCCTCTTCTGACTGACTTACAAATGCCAAATAGATCTCACAACCTTTCCGAATCCACTTTTCGGCTCTTAATACCGGCACCATATTGGACAAATAATCCCTTCGCTTACCTATCACCATAACCTCCTCATCCTTTGTGGTCCTTAACACCATTCGTTTAGCAGCACAATCCAGAGTCGCTTTATGCTTAACAAGCCAGTCCATTCCCAAAATGAGATCAAACTCTCCGAACGGTAACTCCATCAGATCTCCAGGGAAAATCTTACCTTGAGTTTCCAAGGGTACATCCCTATATAGTTTGTCTACCCTAACCGAGTGACCCAAAGGACTTAGTACAAATACCCCACTCACAATCTCCTCAGAGTAGTCCAAGTTGTCTATAATCCGTTTTGTGGCCTCCAATCAATATTCTACCACATTCGAGGCGATACCAGACACGCCCCTAAAGATCTCCGCTCCGTTAGCCCGAAGTCGTTCAGAAATAGATCCCCGAACTCCATTGCCCGTACTTGCCCCGGCAACCCTTTCGAGAACACGAAGCATTGTCTGTGATAGGGTATCATCCCCGGTACTGCGGTCATGAGACTCTACCTCTGTTGCCGGTTGTACCGGTGCATCCACCGCCGGTATATGTCTCGAAGACGAAGATCTCGCTCGAGCACTTCCTCGGCTTCGTCCACGGCCTCTTGTACTCATATCGTATTATCTTGATTACGAATTTTTATGCATGAATTAATATTCTAGTGTTTATTACAGATGTTTTATGAATCAGACAGTAGTTCAGAGTTTGTTTTCGCAGAATCGAAGTCTAGCTACAGTTTCAGTCTCTTATCAAATTTTCCTATGGTTTCAGTATCATCCTATCTAAAGTATCCTAGTAGGATTTCAGTACAGGTAGATAAGTCAGAAAAATATTCAGAAGAGTTCAGAGTAATACTTACAGACTTGAGCCGGAGATTCGGAATGCCACCTTCTAAAATCTAAATTTTGAAAATCGAGTTTTTCGCATTCTTTATAAAATTTTCGTTTTCGAAAATCTTTGTTTTTGTAAACTCATTCCAAAGCCGAGTTGTTGCAACCTAGGCTCTGATACCACTAAATATAGCACCCCAAGCCCGGCCCAGAAGTTATGGCCGGATCCGGCATGCCACATCAAAAACGTTAAAAAAAATTTCTATTCTAAGTCTAGAAAATCGTACTTGATGTTCAAAAGATTAATTTCATTATAGGTTAAAGTGAATGGAAGTTGTGCACCAGGTAGGAAACTGGAAAAGAGGTGGTGAGTCCATCGGACTGCTTAAGTACCAAGCTCCCTTCGGATCCAATCCTAGACATGCATACCGCAATTGCCACACCTTAACGTCATGGATATTTCTAGGAAACCGATTTGATTATGTCATTTTTAGGAAAAAGTGATTAATTTTGGAAGCTTTATTTGTTGTCGTGTTATTTTGAAATCAATTCTTGTTTTTGAAAACGAGCCCTAAAGCTATCCAATTTCAACAGTTAAAATAAGTATTACCTATCTTAGTAATACATATTAAAACCATCAAAAATAATTAAGCGGCCTTATTACATTTAAAAGCCCAAAAACTTCAAATGTAAATAAAAGGATGTCCAGTTCACCAGAAAAAATCAAACTTTCAGAACGGGTGGCCACTCCGAATTCCCTCACAGCTCCAAGCCCACTATGGTTGGGGATTTCTTGCGTGGATGAAAATAAAAGCGGTGAGTTTGGGGAAATTCAATGTGTAAGGAAAACCCATTCAAAGCCCAAGTCAGCTCAAGCCCATTGGGCCTAAGTCCATTCAGGTAACAGTGGTACTAGGCCAGAGCCCTTTTCAGATTACAATAAACTGGGCCCTAGCCCCTTATTCAGATAACAGTATGGCCCATAGGCCCATTTCAAAATACATGCAACATCAGTAAACATATGCAAGCCCATTTGGGTAACAGTGGTACTGGACCAGAGCCCTTTCTAGATTACAATAAACTGGGCCTTAGCCCCTTATTCAGATAACAGTATGGCCCATAGGCCCATTTCAAAATACATGCAACATCAGTAAACATATGCAAGCCCATTTGGGGAGACTACTCAACCCACCAACCACTACACTCCACCCGTACCAGCCATACACTCCATGTGGGGAATAGCTCAACCCACCCAGCCCAACACTCCATAGTTGCAGCCTTGCTGCTCAGTTAACAGTAAATGGAGGCAAAGCCTCCAGTACGTGGACAAGCCACTTTCAGTACTTCCTCCGTCAATATCCTAGTCCCATGCATCAGATAATAACATGGCATGCAGTAAATAACAACAGTCAAACATGCATTTAGGTCAATTTAACCCTAGGGGTATGTCGGTAATTTATCTCTTAGGGGTAAAACTGTAAATTTTCCACTTTTAAAGGTATTTCAGTAATTTATCTATTTTAGGGTTTTTCATGCATATTCCTACTTTTCAAGTACTAATAGAATCATGTACCGATGGTTCTTACTGAATTGGGCCCGTTGGCCCATCATTCCAATTTTGGCCCATTAAGCCAAAAAATATCGAGGGCAGAGAAATCATGCACTTTGCAGTCCAAACATTGCAGCTTACCAAAAACATTAATCGATTTACCTCACGAGCATTCGTACACTTGCAAATCTACAAAATACCGGTTTTCAGTATTTCGGCTTTTCGGCTTTTGCCGATCTAGACTAAGAAAGAGGGTGTTAGTTACACACCTGTTTGCAATGATATGCTGACGAGATCCACACACAAACCGCCTATAATTGGATTACTAACACGTTAATCTAACTATTCAAATACAAACTACGTATTAACCCCTTACAATATTCGGCCAACCACACCTACAGATCATAGTAAGCTTATAAGAAAACAATAAGCAACTCATTAACAAATTTTTGTCAATGTTTACCACATAATCATAATTTCACTGCAAGCTGTCTTCCTCAGCAACAGTCACTAAATCATTTATAACTGGAGCTACGAAACTCCAAATCAAGTTTCGTTAATTTGCCTTGAAAATAGACTCATATTTCTTCTATCCATAAAATTTTCAGAATTTTTGGTTTAGCCAGTCAATACCAAATTTTTCTCAAAGTTTCCCATGTTTCACTGTTTGACTAATCTGACCACTCTTCATTATGAATCAAATTTCTCATTGTACAGAATTCAAAATATGTTCTTGTTTATTTCATTAGAAACTAGACTCAATAAGCTTTAATTACATAATTTATTCAGCTTCTAATTCATCTCCCACAATTTATGGTGATTTTCCAAATTCACGTCACTGCTGCTGTCCCAAGCAGATTTATTACCAAATCAACTCTTTCACACATACCTTGCATGCATGTTATTTAAACATGTATATCACCAATCAATCATCACATATCTATGATTTTACTTAAGTATAATCTCCATTTCATCATTTTAAGCACAACATGTTAGCCGATTTTTCCCTTTAGCATCTAAGGCACATGCATGCTCATTTGTTTGGCTCAACTTCACCTATCTTCCATTTTTCATCAAAAGAACATGAAACAACAACCATTTCCTTCATTTTAATTCATGACTAAATGATCACAACACAACTAACAACCAAAATATATTTCAAGAGTTAAGGTAGAATCAAGAAGAACTCATGAACCTCAAAATAGAAGCAAGGTACCAAGAACTTACCTTCAATTTTCCTCTTCCTAATGACCGAATACTCCTCTCCTTTCTCTTCTCTAACTTTCAGCTATGATGAACAAAGATGGACAAAACTTTGTTCTTTTCACCCCTTTTTCTTTTAATAAAACTTCATATTTCATCCATTTAATTCTTTAATACAAAAGACATGAAATTCTTATCATGAAACGTTTACCTAACCCATTATCATGAAACATTTACCTAACCCATTATCATGGAACATTTACCTAACCTATTATCAATTTGTATCAATTTGTACCATAAATTATGGATATCAAGTGCACATTTTGTCTACAACAACATGATGGCTGGCCACTTCATGTAAAATGGGAGGTTTGTCATGCAAATCCTCCTATTTTGCACTTCTATTTATTTGGCCACTTCAATTTAGCCTATAGCATTTTCGAACATTTTCACATAGGTTCTATTTCATAATTTCACCCCCTTTTCCTTATGGAACAAAAATTAACTAAAATTATCGGGTTCTATCTTAAGCTTGGGCCTTCTAGAGGCCCACTAACATAATTAAACCTATGCCAACATTCACAGGATTCTCGAAAATTGGGGCGTTACAGTGGCTTTGATTTGGGAGCTGGACAGTCGCTCCCCGAACTTTCAGAAGCGGTGACGAGGAGAAAGAAGGTAGAAACCCTAGGGTTTCCTGCCTTGGTGTAATGGTTTGGGCCAGTTGGGCCACTTTAGTCCTGGGTCTGTCTAGTTTAAGTTGGGCTACGGGTGTATTTGGGTATACGGGTAGTGGGCTAGTTGGGTTTTAATTTTTTAATTTTTTTTGGGTTGTGGTTAGTGGTATTTGGGCTCTATATATGGATTGTTTAAACAAACAAACATGTATTTATTTATTTCATTCGGTTTTAAGGCCCGGTTAAATTTCAGCTATTACAGCTTCTAGAATACACTTCCTCCGTCATATATCAAATCCTCCCCCAATGCACATGCACTAACCTACTAACATATAATCGTAACGAATAAGAAATGCGACATGTTTTTGTAAATGTCATTATCAAAAATTATATCATATAGCCTACACCAAATTTGTTAATCTGAGTTATGCATATCATACATAATCATGCTTTCAAAAGTATTAGAACATGGAACGTAAATGTATTTTTCACATGCCTTACTCATAGCACATATCAACAGATGTCTTATATTGAGTCTTATTTACCAAGCGAACCCCATAAAAGGTCTAAATATGAATTTTGGAGTCATATGGGCCTAGATGAAATCTTCCAAAAAAAATGGTCCACACGACCTACTCGTTCAGACTATGTAATCACACATACCCGTGTACTCCACACGGCCTGGCACACAGCCTACCTGAATTGTTCGTGTAATCATACATGCCTGTGTGCTCCACAGGGTTGACCACATGCCAATGTGGTGCACATGACCATCCACACGACCGTATGATGTAATGCAGCTTCAAAACAACAACTTTTTATCGAGTTTTTTTGAGTTCTAATCGCGTTTTTGGGTTAGTGTCACACACCTGATTTTCTCTCGATGAAGATTCACGAATGAGCAATCCTGTAACCTAATGATAACTCACAGAAATTAATCAACACGATTTTTTTGCTAACCCCGGATGATCAAATCAATAACACCAATGTAAGAAGAACTTTTAATTACAAAACAAAAACAACTCCTATATGGTGAAACTATTTACCCTCGAACGTAACAATGACTGTTTGCTGAAGGTTTTACTGCCTCACGATCTTTTCCTATTTGTATCAAAGCATAAAGAGTTTCATAAAAAAATTACTTTATTTGCAAAGCACCTAAGAAACACAAAGAAACATCAATAATAAATAAATAAATAAATACCCAACCTCAAATATGCACTGGATTTTGATGAAAAGAGAAAGAATAAAAAAGAAAAGCTTTGAACGATAGCCATCTTTGGGAAAAAGGGTAAGGCAAAAAAAATAAAATTGCAAATGAAAATTTGAAGAACAAAAACAAAACAAAATGACATAAAGAAAGAAAGAATAGAAAGAAGAAAAAACAAAAAGAATGAAGAAAAATGGAGTGGGAACGTGGGCATAAAAATGGGGAAAATTTTAAGGAAAAAAATTATTATTATATTAGGAGAATAAAGTGAAAATTAAAACTAATTAAAACTAGCCAAAACCCCACTACCTGATCCTTATCCAGATATTCGAATACAAGACCAAATGGTAAGTTGAAGCCTTATAATTGAACTAGTAGGCCTATTCTTATCATCAGTTGAGCGCAAATATTATTTATGTCAGATGATTTAGGGATAGGATTAGGACAAAAATAATGGAAATTTAACAGAGAGATATTTGAACACAAGACCTCAAATACACATCTAGAACACTTATCCACTGAAACAAACCAATTTACTTGATAACATTTTCACAATTTTAACTCAGAAGCCAGACATAACCACTCTTGGTTTCACTAACCTGATTTCCTCTAACCTAGTTTTTGGGATGGGACACTCTCTTTTAACAAGTTTGGAATTGCCTTCGATGAGTTCCACTTGTTCATTATAGGTTTATAAGTTCACGTAAAAGAAGCAAAATAAGGTGGAAAGCCCGTTGAGTCAAATGATTTTTCTACAAATTGTCTAGTGACTCAATTCATAACTTAGGATTGTAACACCATGGTTGCATAAACCCACAAGCAAAGATAAAAAAAAGCAAGCTTAATCTTTTAAAACAACCACAAAAAAAATGTCTATTACATACAAAAGCTTATGAACTAGCTTAGTAATCATTTTTCTGATTTTGTCAAGCCTTATATTCCCTTCCAAGAAAATGAAAAATTCCAACTTAGGCATCCACAAAATCTTTACTTCCTTGGTTGCATGTTTTATGTAAGTTTATCCATTTATTTATTCTTAAATACCATGCCATATTAGCAGTAACTTGTCCTAATTTAAAATATAAATCTAGGGAAACCTATAGGCCAAAAGCAAAGATTTTATGGTTTAAATACTATTCTATCCATAAGACTAACAATTAAATTAAATATGAGTAGCATGCATAAAGAATAGGAAAAGTAAACAGAAAGATGCATATTTACATGCAAGGATCTACCACTGTGAATGGTAGTTGTAGGAAAATCACTCACGCATAGCCAATGTTCCAACAAATCAAATTCCTTTTTGTTTCAACAAAAGCTTCATGTACAAGCTTGCTGCTAGAATAAGATTAAAATGTTAAATAAAATGGAAAATACAGCCAAATTCACAAAATCATAGAGAAGACAAATGATTTACAAGTGCATCTAATCTGAGTCATACAGGAATTTCCATTAACATCATTAGAATGAGTATTAGAAATACAAATCAATAATATTGTAACCACCCAAGCCCAGTCTAGACGTTATGGCTAGATTGAGAAGGTTACATTAGCCACTGAAATGGCTAAGCTAACTTACGTTACTTTTTATAACTTTAAATAAACTCATTCTAGAGAAAACCATAGTTGTACTTTGAGTTAGCTTAAAAAGCATTCATTCATTAGGTCGTGTATGCTTAGGATTCATTTTATTGTTGATAGTGTTGTTTTAGAAAAACCGTTTGCTTGTCGCTCTTCTTAAAAAAAACTCGAAGTTAAACTAATGCAGTGGAAAAACCATTTTTCAAGTCCTTTTGGAAAATTAGGAGCCTTATCGATTTGTTTTTCAAAAATAGTTCCTTTGCAATGTAGTGGAAACTAGGGAACAATATCAAATTTTAATTAAGCCCAATATCATGCATTATCCGGTTATTATGCTTGAGTAATCCATGCATGCAAAAATCGCCAAAAGAAAAGTTACCAAGTCACAGACCAGAAATAATTAAAAATAAAAAGCCAAAGCCAATGAAGACTTAATAATACTTAATTAAAAAATAATAATCCGAGGTCCAAGTTCATTATAATAATCCGAGGTCCAAGTTCATTCTCCGAAAGCCGAGTTGAGTCTTAATTTTGAGTTTTACCTAAAAAGTTAAACACTATTGGGGGTGAGCTTATGAAAAGCTCAGTGTGAGTTGAATAATTATTTAAATAGGTAAAAACATCAAATACAATGAAACGTGTAAACATTAACAGAAGAAAACAGAACCATTATAGGAATTTCATGTCATTACATACCATTACATACCATTATCAAATTGATGTTAAACAGTGTATGAGCATAGGTTATCATTAATTTGAGTAACAATAATTAGTTTCGATACCATTCAATACAACAAAATACAATGCGTAGCATAAATCAATAACATTCGAATATGTAGTGCACATGATGCAATGCAAAAAGGTTCCTATCCATACCATCTACTACACACCACGAGTTCCCCATAACCCGTCATCCGAACTCTAAAACATTATGGGCTTAAGCCCGTTGTGGTTAAAACCACTGATAATAATATGCAAAAAATTCTGCCAGTAATACTGCAGACAAACTGCTAGTAAAAACACGATAAATTGCTATTGCCCTCAGTACACTAGGTGCAGTGCATTGAATACTAATAATGCAAACTTAATATTCCACCGGTACTCCATGAAACTCCTTCGTCAACCACAAAATCCCAACCCAATGCATATGCAATATGTCACACAATCTCATAAACAATCATATCCCAATAATTTTTACATTCATTTGACATTCTTAGCGTGTCCTCAATAATCACATACTTTCATTAAATTGAAATAATGTTCCAACCTTTCAAATTACCATTGTGGTGGTATCAATCAATATCGTTCAATTTCACATACTTTATGGATTTTCATTATGCATAACTAGCACCCTTTTCAGTACACAATATAACAAATATCTCATGCGTTTAAATCATAAATAAGCTTAATATCTCAACACATTATATCATTCAGTCAAACATTCTCATATCTCATAACTCAAATATGCAATTACGAACCCAATCAAACATTCATAATATCAAACTAGCAATTTTGCCAACATGTCAATCTTTTAAGGCTCAAAACATACTTGGTTTGGCTACTCACAAAATCAATAATTTGGCTATGAAGACAATCCAATCAGAAAGCTAATTTATCATATACAACATGATATTTAACATTTTCAAATAGTTTTATGAGTTTAGGACCCACATCTTATTTTTCGCTTTCTCACAGCACACTAGCGAATCTTCCAATTTTCCTTAATAAGTCCTTAAATGAACCTAAACCAAAATTAAATATAAATTCAATGAATTTACCATTAAACTAACCCCCAAATACCCACTTATGAGTTCAAACCAATCATTGAAATTATAACTATTTTATGATACCAAACTAGTCAGATTCCTTACATTGTATTGATGCAAACATTACGTACAATTGTTCTTCGCCTTTAAGGATGATTTGGGATGTTTGGGTCAGCACCTAATTCAATAATATACTGGAAAATCAGTAGCTAATTAATGATTAAATTTCTTCATTTAATCAATTCATAACCTTTACCCAACAACAATGTCGAAATAACAAATTAGTTACCCTTAATTGCATTTACTCTTCACGATTTGTGGGATCCGAATGGCCAATCGAACAAGAATGCTTTTTCCTAATTGAAATGGTTTAAAATCTGATTAGGAAGGGTCAAAAACTCAAATTAATTCTTGAAAAATATAGGCAAGAACCAAGAAACAAAATTGCCCCCTTTCTTGCGCATAGGTGCACTCACCGTCACCCATGGTGGCCAAAACTGGGGCTAAATTTTAAAATGGTTTGAGATCTCATTAAATTTTGGAAAAATAAATTTGAAATAATTTAAAATCCCCAAAATTCCAGATTTGAAAATTTACATTTTTAATGGACAATATTAATTAAGAAATTGAAGAGAGAGGAGACCTTACCCATGCTAGTCGAGAGAAACGACAATGGAACTTTCTTGTAAATGTTTGGGATCGATCTTGGAGTTCAAGATTTCAGATTTGGGGTTGATTTTAATGAGGAAAAATGACAACAATATGGTGGAGAATATGTTAACAAATCTTGTGGCAAAAAAGAAAAAGAAAAAAAGAGAGAGAAAAAGATGGTAAAACTAGGTGTAGGCGACGACAACAATGGAGAAAAGGAAAAAAATTAAAATCATAGAGAATGAGAGGAGGAGAGGAAGGGCTACGGAAATGAGGAGGAGGATTAAAGGCTGATTATTAGTAAAAAATTAATATTTTTACCTAGGTTAACTAGGCTTGGATGGCCCACGCATTAAAATAAGGGTTTTTGTCAAAAGATTAAATTATTTACATGAGAAGGGAATTGAAGTTAAGACCTCAAGGATAAATTCACTAATATTTAACTATCAAACCAATAACTCATTCTTAATATAATTTGAAATATTTATTTTAAAAAACAAGACATATCACATACTAGGGTTTAAGGCATGACCACTCTCTTTCAATTCACAAACCTAATTCTATTAACCCCGATTTTTAGGATGTTACAAATACCTTGCCTTGGACACCATTTCCTTTCTGAGCATGAAGAAGGTCCATATGGTGACTTCTTTTGTCAGATTCATGAAAAAAATTCTATTCTCTTTACAATCAAATCAGTGCTAGATCCAATTTGGGTCATAGCCATCAAAATATATTTTGCGAGAAAATCGGATGCCATTTTCTGCATGCACAGAAAATCAAAAGCCTGAATAGAAACAGTCTAAACCTTAAAGTTAAGAGTGAACATAAAACATGATTGAAAACCAACAAACTATAAAACAAAAGTATGCCAAAAAAAATCAATTTTATTTCCCTAAGAGCAAACAAAACATATAGTTTCACTCTGACTAGCAAAATTAGAGTGCAATATTTTTCTTTTCTAGGAGTTGATATTATATCACTATTAGGTAGTGCTAATTAAAGTAAAAACAAATAATGAAGGTTAAAATGAAAGGAAATAGGAAGGATGGAAAAGTACCTTTTTGTTAATAGGTGCACCTCCATAAACAACAACTACCGTAGCATCGATTTATAAAAGAACTTTTAGCCTTCATCATGTATCTGCAATAATAGTCACAAAACATAAATTCAAAGATATTAATAGAGAAAAATTTGTAAATTTCAAAAACATGACACGTATTTGCATTGAGAGCTCTCTGAAATGAGAGAATAAAATGTAGTAGGTATATTGTACGTGCCTCAGTAATGGTCTTTAAGGAACCTAGCCTCTCATAATTCCACTAATGATTGGAAAACAAAAAGCATATGTCTTTTCAGAATCAATCTAGGCACATGCCATCAAATCCCACCCTACAAGTCAAATGGGGATGGCATACCATTGAACAGGTGTTGGCTTCACAGACATGCACCTTGGGATTTTTAGATTTAGCGCCTCGCCAAAATCAACCTCCACAAAATTATTGATAGGTGGTGGCACATTATCGCCACTTGTTTCCACAAGAATGTCTTCAAAGGCATCAAAACTGATCCCAGTACTCTCTTACTCACTAAACACCTGTTTTACATCATCATTTCCAAATGGATTGGCTGCCCTTTCTCTACAACCCCTACCACCAGTTCTGCCACCCCATTCACCAATTCGACTACCACCACCACTATTACCATACCCTGATCAGTTGTTATAATCATTCCTTGGAACAATCCAAGGAGATCTATCATATCTAGGTTAGTCATTACTTGAAGCAAGGCCAAATGAAGTGGGCGCAAGTGGGTTTGCAGAAGGTGGATGGTCTCGAAGATGTGGAGGAACGTAAACTGGTCAACCACCAGCGGAGGTGGTACCAACAACTCAATTGCTAGCAGAAGAAGAACCAACATCTATATTCTAAGTTGCATAATCCGCAACCAAATCCACCCATGACGTTTGTGTAGTTATCACAATTCACAAACACTAAGATTCCAAAAACTTTAACAAACCCCCTTTTTTTTTTCAAAATACAAGAATTCACTTCAATGTCCTGTCAAAATCCACCAAACTATTTTCCAATATGGAAATTGTCAAACCTAATCAAATCATATAAAGAAATTAAAAAGAATCCATGAAACAAATGATACTATGAAACTTACATCATCAGTCACCCAAATGCAACATGTCAATCTAAAGAAAATCGTCTTGCTCTATTTGGTAGCTTGATAAAATAGAATGTGGAATCAACAAATTAGTACGCAAAAACCTCTATTTATTACAAAATTGATTGGCAAAAGACAAAACAATAACCTGTCACATAATCAAACCAAAAAAACTATTGCAAAACTATTAAGAATATATATATATATAAAGAGAAGGGAAAAAAAAAGGGAGAATTGATATGCTAAGACTAAGAACGAACAAAAAGAAAATGCTACTACTCATAAAGGTTCAAATGAATTGATGAATTGAAGTTTTATCTACAAGGAAAGAATGAAGAGGGATGGAAACCTGAACACGAGAAAGCCTGGAATCTAATGTTGAATGAAGAAAGATCCCAACACCAACTAGGAAAATAACCTCTTAATATTGTTCAGACACGTTGATAATAAAATGGAGGCGAAATATTTTTGTTTAGAATAATAAATATTTCTATAGTAAGTACTATTGTTAAAATCATTTATTAAGTTACACGCAAAGTTAAATAAATTTTATTAACAAATAAAAAATATATATTAAGTTGATTTTAAAAAAAATAAAAAAAGAAATTACTTTTAATATATATTAAGGTTAATATTTATACATAATCATTAATCACTTTTACAAAAATTATTATAAATTTATATCTATTACTACAATATAATATTTTGTATAAAAAGGTCAACGCATTGTTGTCATACATTAGTCAACTAGAAATCTTATTTTAATTTTCATAATGTTTTGTGTAAAATGAATTTCAAAAGAAACTACTGCACATTAATTATGACAAATTTTATAATGTTTTGTTTACGTTACACGAATTATTATAGTTTGTGTGATGTTTTCTACAATTGCACAATGAAATTATATATAGTTATATAATTGAATAATTGAATAATTGAATTTTTTAAAATTATATAAAAAATTGAAATATATCAATATAATTTTTAAAAATTCAAAAAAATAATTATAAAAATGAGAGTTTTATTAAATGTTTAAAAAAATTAAAAAAAACAAAACAAAACATTTTAATTAAAAAATTAAGAAAATATAACTTCTGTAGTTATTTTTGAATTGATTTATTTTTTAAGTTAATTCAAACAAATATATTTGATTAACTTGACTCAATCTGAAATTTTTTCAAATTGAGTTTGATTGATAAAATAGGATTCATCAACTCGGCTAACTTGAACTTTTTTCACTTGATTCGGTTCGACTCGTTTCAATCAAACACTCACCTTCTAGCCATAAATGTCCACAAATGTAGCACCCCAAACCCAGCCCAAAAGTTATGGCCGGATCCGGCATGCCACATCAAAAACGTTAAAAAAATTTTCCATTCTAAGTCCAGAAAATCGTACTTGATGTTCAAAAGATTAATTTCATTATAGGTTAAAGTGAATGGAAGCTGTGCACCAGGTAGGAAACCGGAAAAGAGGTGGTGAGTCCATCGAACTGCTTAAGTACCAAGCTCCCTTCGGATCCAATCCTAGACATGCATACCGCCATTGCCACACCTTAACGTCATGGATATTTCTAGGAAACCGATTTGATTATGTCATTTTTAGGAAAAAGTGATTAATTTTGGAAAATATTTTCATTGCGGAAGCTTTGCTTGTTGTCGTGTTATTTTGAAATCAATTGTTGTTTTTGAAAACGCGCCCTAAAGCTATCCAATTTCAACAGTTAAAATAAGTAATACCTATCTTAGTAATACATATTAAAACCATCAAAAATAATTAAGCGGCCTTATTACATTTAAAAACCCAAAACTTCAAACGTAAATAAAAGGATGTCCAGTTCACCAGAAGAAAATCAAACTTTCAGAACGGGTGGCCACTCCGAATTCCCTCACAGCTCCAAGCCCATTATGGTTGGGGATTTCCTGCGTGGATGAAAATAAAAGGGGTGAGTTTGGGGAAACTCAGTGTGTAAGGAAAACCCATTCAAAGCCCAAGTCAGCTCAAGCCTATTGGGCCTAAGCCCATTCAGGTAACATGGTACTGGGCCAGAGCCCTTTTCAGATTACAATAAACTGGGCCTTAGCCCCTTATTCAGATAATAGTATGGCCCATAGGCCCATTTCAAAATACATGCAATATCAGTAAACATATGCAAGCCCATTTAGGGAGACTACTCAACCCACCAACCACTACACTCCACCCGTACCAGCCATACACTCCATGTGGGGAATAGCTCAACCCACCCAGCCCAACACTCCACAGTTGCAGCCTTGCTGCTCAGTTAACAGTAAATTGAGGCAAAGCCTCCAGTACGTGGACAAGCCACTTTCAGTACTTCCTCCGTCAATATCCCAATCCCATGCATCAGATGATAACAATATGGCATGCAGTAAATAACAACAGTCAAACATGCATTTAAGTCAATTTAACTCTAGGGGTATTTCGGTAATTTATCTCCTAGGGGTAAAACTGTAAATTTTCCACTTTTAAAGGTATTTCAGTAATTTATCTATTTTAGGGTTTTTCATGCATATTCCTACCTTTCACGTACTACAGAATCACGTACCGAGGGTTCTTACCGAATTGGGCCCGTTGGCCCATCATTCCAATTTTGGCCCATTAAGCCAAAAAATATCGAGGGCACAGAAATCATGCACTTTGCAGTCCAAACATTGCAGCTTACCAAAAACATTAATCGATTTACCTCACGAGCATTCGCACACTCGCAAATCTACAAAATATTGGTTTTCGGCATTTCGGCTTTTCGGCTTTTGCCGATCTAGACTAAGAAAGAGGGTGTTAGTTACACACTTGTTTGCGACGATATGCTGACGAGATCCACACACGAACCGCCTACAATTGGATTACTAACACGTTAATCTAACGATTCAAATACGAACTACGTATTAACCCCTTACAATATTCGGCCAACCACACCTACAGATCATAGTAAGCTTATAAGAAAACAATAAGCAACTCATTAACAAATTTTTGTCAATGTTTACCACATAATCATAATTTCACTGCAAGCTGTCTTCCTGAGCGACAGTCACTAAATCATTTATAACTGGAGCTACGAAACTCCAAATCAAGTTCTGTTAATTTTCTTGAAAATGGACTCATATATCTTCTATCCATAAAATTTTCAGAATTTTTGGTTTAGCCAATCAATACCAGATTTTTCTCAAAGTTTCCCATGTTTCACTGTTTGACTAATCTGACCGCTCTTCATTACGAATCAAATTTCTCATTGTACAGAATTCAAAATATGTTCTTGTTTATTTCATTAGAAACTAGACTCAATAAGATTTAATAACATAATTTATTCAGCTTCTAATTCATTTCCCACAATTTATGGTGATTTTCCAAAGTCACATTACTGCTGCTGTCCCAAGCAGATTTATTACCAAATCACTCTTTCATACACCTATCTTGCATGCATGTTATTTAAACATGTATATCACCAATCAATCATCACATATCTATGATTTTTTACTTAAGCATAATCTCCATTTCATCATTTTAAAGCACAACATGTTAGCCGATTTTTCCCTTTAGCATCTAAGGCACATGCATGCTCATTTGTTTGGCTCAACTTCACATATCTTCCATTTTTCATCAAAAGAACATGAAACAACAACCATTTCCTTCATTTTAATTCATGACCAAATGCTCACAACACAACTAAAAATCAAAATATACTTCAAGAGTTAAGGTAGAATCAAGAAGAACTCATGAACCTCAAAATAGAAGCAAGGTACCAAGAACTTACCTTCAATTTTCCTCCTCCTAATGACCGAATACTCAAGAGCTTTCTCCTCTCCTTTCTCTTCTCTAACTTTCAGCTATGATGAACAAAGATGGACAAAACTTTGTTCTTTTCTGTAACACCCATATCCCGTAACCATCGCCGGAATAAGTAAGGGGCATTACCGGACTTGTAACTCATGACAGAACGATAAAACTTTTTTTTTAAGATCATTCATTTGGATAAACACTAAACACAGCCAGGGATAAAATGTAAACTTCTATAAGTAAACATCCAAAGATGCCATTTTCATATGGCTTATATACAATAGTCAAAATATCATTTTACTATATTGTCTATCCTATACATGCCATAAGCTAAGTCAAATTACATAGTTGCCGTAATGGTAGATAGTGTGACGAAGTGCTGATGATCCCCGAACTGGTAGTCAGAATCCACAACCTATAAACCAAAACATGATCGAACAGAGTAAGCTTTTGTAAGCTTAGTAAGTTTTAAGCAAAACAAAGTGTTCTCATTCACTATCATTGGTCATTCATTTCAACTGTTCGATAAAGTTAGTCTAGAGCTTCATCTCGAACTATAATATCAATAAACGCATCACTTGGCTGTCACATATATACTTTCGAATGATAATGACCTAGATGGTCAAATATTTCCAAAGCACATTCTTCATCAATTTTCAACTTTCAATAATCCTTTCCACTTGTTCATAATCACATCCATATTTTTAAGTATTTCAACATGACAAGTACTAAATTACCGTAGGCACATAAAGAACCAAACAGATTCCTTATCACATATACGTAAGCTTACAAAACATAATCCTTACCTTGTACTCGCACGTCTAGCTGAACCCAACCCATACTCAAATCATAAGGCTTTTGGGAAAAATATGCACTAATACATAAGAATATTTCATCACATACTTCATTATACAAGCATACCATTACCAATTAGATCATTCTCATATTTGGAGTTATAATATTAATCACATTTACCTACCTCTTTGATACTGATAATTCACCTCGAAATCACTCCACCGATGAGTAAGTAATACGTACCTGAACATCTTAAATACATAATACTTATTTGATGGTAACTTATTGCAGATACTCAATACCAAAGTCTTACTTGAATCCTAGCATTTAGCCGTCGGGTCTTTAAAGCTCGGATATAGTACGAGCACGAAGCCTACGGACATTAATCAGGATAATATTCTCGCATAAAGCCTGCGGGGTTCTAACCCGGATATAGTACTGACACAAATGCCCTTCGGGACTTATCACATTTATACACTTTCACATCCATCACATTGGCCATTCGGCCTTATCACATATATACACCTTCACATCCATCACATCGGCCATAGGTCTTATCTCATATATACACTTTCACATTCATCACATTGGCCATTAGGCCTTATCACATATATACACTTTCACATTCATCACATTGGCCATTCGGCCTTATCACATATATACACTTTCACATTCATCACATCGGCCATTAGGCCTTATCACATATACACACTTTCACATTCATCACATTGGCCATTCAGCCTTATCACATATATACACTTTCACATTCATCACATCGGCCATTAGGCCTTATCACATATACACACTTTCACATTCATCACATTGGCCATTCGGCCTTATCACATATATACACTTTCACATTCATCACATTGGCCATTCGGCCTTGTCACATATATACACTTTCACATTCATCACATCGGCCATTAGGCCTTATCACATTTACACACCTTGTACATCAATTTCATCATAACAAAATTGACTAGGTATACTAGTCATTTACGGCTTATAGCTTCACTTTAATACGGATTTGGTACTTTGATTACCAATATTTAATAGCTTATAAGCAACTCAAATAGTTTTATTAAGGTTTACAACATAATCACAAATTCAGCACAAGCTGTTTTTCCTGAGCAACAGTCATTAAATTATTCGTAAATGGAGCTACGAAACTCCAAATGAAGTGCCGTTAATTTTACCTGAAAATAGACTCATACATATTTTATCCAACAAATTTTCAGAATTTTTGGTTTGGCTAAACAATGCCAGATTTTTCTTCAAGTTTCCACTATTTCACTGTTTGACTATGCTGACCACTCTTCACTACGAATCAAATTTCTCATTGTACAAAATCCAAAATATGTTCTAGTTTATTTCATTTGAAACTAGACTCACTAAGGCATCTAGAATATAAATTTTGTATTTTAAAAATATTTGTACAATTTATAATGATTTTCTAAAAATAGAACAGAGGATTACAGTGTCATTCTGCACTGTCTCACACAACTTTAAATATATCATTATCGGAAATTCCTTTGCTTACACGGTTTCTTTTATAAGAAACTAGACTCATTAAGCTTTAATTTCATGTTTCATTCAGCTTCTAATTCAAGTCTATAAATTTATGGTGATTTTCTAAAGTCACGTTACTGCTGCTGTCCTAAGCAGACTATTTCAAATTACACTTAAATTCCCAAGCTCAAACACTTAAGAACTTACCATTTGAGCTTAGAACATAACATGGCCACATCATATCTTATTAAATCAACTCATCATGTCCTATTATGATTGAATTTACTCAATGTTTGATCACTTAAAACTTACCTCGGAAGTGGTCGACGACTAGATATCCACGGCTATTCGTTTACTTTCTCTTTATCCAAAATTGCCCCTCTATGCTCTTGAGTCTAATTAACAAAATTTAAATTATTTTAATCACCTTGTTATATCATTAAAACAACAAGGTAAATCTTCTCAATGAAACTCATACATAAGGCAACACCTCGATACATCTGCACACATTCGGTATTTCATAAAAACCATCCCAAATACATTTACCTAGGTATCACCATGTCGCCTTATATACATATACTAGTTATGTGGTCAATTTTACCGATGACCTATGCATATAACTAATTACACCTTTAATAATATTCACAAAGCCGATTATCCACATGACTACCTTAGCATATTATTAGTTAGCTTCTTATCCAAATTTGCCATAAAGAAAATTAACTCATATACCCTCAAGTGCATAAGCAATTGCATCCAAAGGACACTTTAAATGCATGTTATGAAAGTAACCGAATGCACATATATTTATACTAAGACATCATATACTTCAAAACCAACTATCAAGGCATAAAGCCGAACCTTCAAAATCAATTATCAATACACGTTCAAACATGCCCTCCTACAAATATACAAGTTCTCCCTTGGTTAAACTAAATCATGCTTTAAGGTTTAACACATTTAACCATTAGAGAGTTAATCAAATTAGCATTCAATTATTCTATACACCCACCATTAACCGAATCTCATTTAATCAAATTTATTTATTGACAATTTCATCACATTCGGTCATTGGTAATTTAATCCTATAAAGAGTCAAATTTTACTTCAATTCACTAAGGTGAGGTTATTATAATTTAACCTCTATTTCCGAATGTCCCCTTCTCCATAAAACCATCAAATTTTCAAATTATAATAGGTTCATAACTCATTTAACCACTAATTCCATGCCAAGCATAAAAAGGCCATGGGTTTTACACCTAACTTACAAGACCATAAAACATAAAGGTTTAATGTTCATCTTTAACACAATTACCACACTTCAAACTAAATTTTCAGCTTCATATATCCCACACCAGATTTTTTTTCCATGCTCAATTTACATGGCCGAATGAAATTATGCCCTAATTCATGAACTTAAACAACATTGGCCAACTTTCCAAGCTCATTTGAGCCATCAAGCACATTTAGTTTGTTCATACTCAACTAGAATCAATTATCCTCCCAAAATCATCAAACATACAAAATATACCCCATTAAGCTCATGACCGATTGCTACATGCTTCATGAACACAAAAATTTTTCACATGGGCCTTGTTGCAAGCTTCAAAACCAACCAAAATTCACAACTTTTCAAAGAAAATAACATGAACCTTACCTTATTTGAAGCCTTCTTTTGCCGAATGCCCTAAGCTCAAAGGTTTCTATTTTCTTTCTCAACTCACGGCAAGAAGAAGAAGAAATGGCCTTGTTATTTTCACCTCAAACATGTTTTATTCATTTATTTCATTAACTTTTATTATTTCTATTTTATGAAACCATTTTCTTTAATATAAACAAATATATTATTAACATTATTTACTAACATACAAAGCACAAAATGCCAAAATGTGTCATTCATGCCCATCCTTGCCGTCCACTACCAAGAAAAAGGAATGTTTGACATGCAAATCCCTCATGCTTCAAACCATGCAATTTTAGCCACTTCCAATTAACCTATGACATTTTCAAGATTTTTCACATAAGCCCCTTTTTATTTATTTCACATCCAAATGACAAAATTTAAAGCATGAAATTTTCACACACACTTATTCATAAATAATAAGCATAAAATATAACAATTAATTATTTTTGTGACTCGATTTTGTGGTCCCGAAACCACTTTCCGACTAGGGTCAAATTAGGGGTGTCACATTTTCACCCCTTTTTCTTTTAATAAAACTTCATATTTCATCCATTTAATTCTTTAATACAAAAGACATGAAATTCTTATCATGAAACATTTACCTAACCCATTATCATGAAACATTTACCTAACCCATTATCATGGAACATTTACCTAACCTATTATCATGGAACATTTACCTAACCTATTATCAATTTGTATCAATTTGTACCATAAATTATGGATATCAAGTGCACATTTTGTCTACAACAACATGATGGTTGGCCACTTCATGTAAAATGGGAGGTTTGTCATGCAAATCCTCCTATTTTGCACTCCTATTTATTTGGTCACTTCAATTTAGCCTATAGCATTTTCAAACATTTTCACATAGCTCCTATTTCATAATTTCACTCACAAATGACAAAATTAAAGCTTGAAATTTTGCCAACATTCACAGAATTCCCGAAAATTGGGGCGTTACAACTCTACCCTCCTTAAAGAAATTTCGTCCTCGAAATTTACCTAATCCAAACAGATGAGGGTATTGCTGTTGCATCGTCTCTTCTGGCTCCCAAACTCAGAAGTTTCCCCTTCCTTAACTTGTTGAAAACGAGCGACCAAAGACTTATCGTTCAACTATTTTTCCTTAATCTGATCCAACCAGGTTGGCCTCACTTGCAACTCAGCCAACAGACTTCCATCATCATACAGACTCAGACGAGCAAACATTGCTCTCAGATCAGATACAGCTCTACGACTTAGAGCATCGGCTACCACATTAGCCTTGCTTGGGTGATACAGGATCGAACAGTCATAATCCTTAAGCAACTCAATCCATCTCCTTTGCCTAAGGTTCAGCTCCTTCTGAGTCAACAAATACTTAAGACTCTTATGGTCAGTGTATATAATACACCTTTCTCCGTACAAGTAATGTCTCCAAATCTTAAGTGCAAATATCACTGCTGCCAACTCTAAATCATGAGTCAAATAGTTTCCCTCATGAGGCTTAAGCTATCGTGATGCATATGCAACCACCTTACCCTCTTGCATTAACACGCAGCCCAAACTCACGTGTGATGCGTCACTGTACACAGTAAAATCATTCCCAGACTCTGGCTAAATTAACACAAGTGCTTCAGTCAGAACTTTCTTCAACTTCTCAAAAGCTTCTTGCTGCTTCTTAGTCCATACAAACGGTACTCCTTTCCTTATGAGTTTTGTCAGAGGTGCTGTCATCACAGAAAAACCTTCTACAAACCTTTTGTAGTATCCTGCCAGTCCTAAGAAACTCCGTATTTCTGACACTGACCTAGGCGACTTCCATTCCAAAATCGCTTCAATTTTCCGAGGGTCCACTTTAATCCCCTCAGCAGAGACCACATGTCCTAAGAAAGTTACCTCCCTCAACCAAAATTCACACTTGCTGAACTTCACAAAGAGTTCCTTCTCCCTTAATACTTACAGCACTATACGGAGATGCTCATCATGTTTCGTTTTAGTTTCAGAATATACCAGGATATCGTCAATAAAGACGACTACGAATTGATCTAAAAATGGTTGGAACACATGATTCATCAGATCCATAAACGCTGCAGGAGCGTTCGTTAGTCCAAATGGCATAACCAGAAACTCGTAATGACCATACCGAGTCCTGAATGTCGTCTTTTGGATATCTGCCTCCTTGACCCTTAACTGATGATATCCAGATCGAAGGTCAATCTTGGAAAATACAGAAGCTCCTTTAAGCTGGTCGAATAGATCGTCAATCCTTGGCAGTGGATACTTATTCTTAATAGTCAGTTTGTTCAACTGGCGATAATCAATGCACATCCGCATCGTACCATCCTTCTTTTTCACGAATAGCACCGGTGCTCCCCATGGAGACACGCTTGGCCTAATGAAGTCCCTGTCCAACAACTCTTGAATTTGAGCCTTTAACTCCACTAACTCCTTCGGTGCCATCCTACACGGTGCGATGGACACAGGCGCCATTCCAGGCAACAAGTCTATTCCAAACTCAACTTCTCGATTCGGAGGCAATCATGGAAGCTCCTCCGGAAAAACATCTTGGAACTCCTTTACGGTCCTAACCTTATCCACTGTCAGTCCCTCCTCTTCCGACTGACTTACAAATGCCAAATAGGCCTCACAACCTTTCCGAATCCACTTTTCGGCTCTTAAAGCCGACACCACATTGGGCAAATAATCCCTTCGCTCACCTATCACTATAACCTCCTCATCCTTTGTGGTCCTTAACACAATTCGTTTAGCAGCACAATCCAGAGTCACTTTATGCTTAACAAGCCAGTCCATTCCCAAAATGAGATCAAACTCTCCAAACGGTAACTCCATCAGATCTCCAGGGAAAATCTTACCTTGAGTTTCTAAGGGTACATCCCTATACAGTTTGTCTACCCTAATCGAGTGACTCAAATGACTTAGTACAGATACCCCACTCACAATCTCCTCAGAGCAGTCCAAGTTATCCATAATTCATTTTGTGGCCTCCAACCAATATTCTGCCACATTCAGGGCTATACCAGACACACCCATAAAGATCTCTGCTCCGTTGGCCCGGAGTCGTTCAGAAATCGATCCTCGAATTTCGTTGCCCGAACTTGTCCCAGCAACCCTTTCCAGAACATGAAGCATTGCCTGTGATAGGGCATCATCCTCGGCACCGCGGTCATGAGACTTTACCTTTGTTGCCGGTGGTACCGGTGCATCCACCGTCGGCATATGTCTCGAAGAAGAAGATCTCGCTTGAGTACTTCCTCGGCTCCGTCCACGGCCTCTTGTACTCATATCGTATTATCTTGATTACGAATTTGTATGCATCAATTAATATTTCAATGTTTATTATAGATGTTTTATGAATCAGACAATAGTTCAGAGTTTGTTTTCGCAGAATCGAAGTCTAGCTATAGTTTCAGTCTCTTATCAGATTTTCCTATGATTTCAGTATCATCCTATCTAGAGTATCCTAGCAGGATTTCAGTACAGATAGATAAGTCAGAAAAATAATCAGAAGAGTTCAGAGTAATACTTACAGACTTGAGCTGGAGATTGGAATGCCAACTTCTAAAAATCTAAATTTTGAAAATCGAGTTTTTCGCATTCTTTATAAAATTTTCATTTTCGAAAATTTTTGTTTTTTTAAACCCATTCCACAGCCGAGTTGTTGTAACCTAGGCTCTGATACCACTAAATGTAGCACCCCAAACCCAGCCCAGAAGTTATGGCCGGATCCGGCATGCCACATCAAAAACGTTAAAAAAAATTTCCATTCTAAGTCTAGAAAATCGTACTTGATGTTCAAAAGATTAATTTCATTATAGGTTAAAGTGAATGGAAGCTGTGCACCAGGTAGGAAACTGGAAAAGAGGTGGTGAGTCCATCGGACTGCTTAAGTACCAAGCTCCCTTCGGATCCAATCCTAGACATGCATGCCGCCATTGCCACACCTTAACGTCATGGATATTTCTAGGAAACCGATTTGATTATGTCATTTTTAGGAAAAAGTGATTAATTTTGGAAAATACTTTCATTGCGGAAGCTTTGCTTGTTGTCGTGTTATTTTGAAATCAATTGTTGTTTTTGAAAACGCGCCCTAAATCTATCCAATTTCAACAGTTAAAATAAGTAATACCTATCTTAGTAATACATATTAAAACCATCAAAAATAATTAAGCGGCCTTATTACATTTAAAAACCCAAAACTTCAAACATAAATAAAAGGATGTCCAGTTCACCAGAAGAAAATCAAACTTTCAGAACGGGTGGCCACTCCGAATTCCCTCACAGCTCCAAGCCCACTATGGTTGGGGATTTCCTGCGTGGATGAAAATAAAAGGGGTGAGTTTGGGGAAACTCAGTGTGTAAGGAAAACCCATTCAAAGCCCAAGTCAGCTCAAGCCTATTGGGCCTAAGCCCATTCAGGTAACAGTGGTACTGGGCTAGAGCCCTTTTCAGATTACAATAAACTGGGCCTTAGCCCCTTATTCAGATAACAGTATGGCCCATAGGCCCATTTCAAAATACATGCAACATCAGTAAACATATGCAAGCCCATTTGGGTAACAGTGGTATTGGGCCAGAGCCCTTTTCAGATTACAATAAACTAGGCCTTAGCCCCTTATTCAGATAACAGTATGGCCCATAAGCCCATTTCAAAATACATGCAACATCAGTAAACATATGCAAGCCCATTTGGGGAGACTACTCAACCCACCAACCACTACACTGCACCCGTACCAGCCATACACTCCATGTGGGGAATAGCTCAACCCACCCAACCCAACACTCCACAGTTGCAGCCTTGCTGCTCAGTTAACAGTAAATTGAGGCAAAGCCTCCAGTACGTGGACAAGCCACATTCAGTACTTCCTCCGTCAATATCCCAATCCCATGCATCAGATGATAACAACATGGCATGCAGTAAATAACAACAGTCAAACATGCATTTAAGTCAATTTAACCCTAGGGGTATTTCGGTAATTTATCTCCTAGGGGTAAAACTGTAAATTTTCCACTTTTAAAGGTATTTCAGTAATTTATCTATTTTAGGGTTTTTCATGCATATTCCTACCTTTCACGTACTACAGAATCACGTACCGAGGGTTCTTACCGAATTGGGCCCGTTGGCCCATCATTCCAATTTTGGCCCATTAAGCCAAAAAATATCGAGGGCACAGAAATCATGCACTTTGCAGTCCAAACATTGCAGCTTACCAAAAACATTAATCGATTTACCTCACGAGCATTTGCACACTCGCAAATCTACAAAATACTGGTTTTCGGCATTTCGGCTTTTCGGCTTTTGTCGATCTAGACTAAAAAAGAGGGTGTTAGTTACACACCTGTTTGTGACGATATGTTGACGAGATCCACACACGAACCGCCTACAATTGGATTACTAACACGTTAATCTAACTATTCAAATACGAACTACGTATTAACCCCTTACAATATTCGGCCAACCACACCTACAGATCATAGTAAGCTTATAAGAAAACAATAAGCAACTCATTAACAATTTTTTGTCAATGTTTACCACATAATCATAATTTCACTGCAAGCTGTCTTCCTGAGCGACAGTCACTAAATCATTTATAACTGGAGCTACGAAACTCCAAATCAAGTTCCGTTAATTTTTCTTGAAAATAGACTCATATATATTCTATCCATAAAATTTTCAGAATTTTTGGTTTAGCCAATCAATACCAGATTTTTCTCAAAGTTTCCCATGTTTCACTGTTTGACTAATCTGACCACTCTTCATTACGAATCAAATTTCTCATTGTACAGAATTCAAAATATGTTCTTGTTTATTTCATTAGAAACTAGACTCAATAAGCTTTAATAACATAATTTATTCAGCTTCTAATTCATCTCCCACAATTTATGGTGATTTTCCAAAGTCACATTACTGCTGCTGTCCCAAGCAGATTTATTACCAAATCACTCTTTCATACACCTATCTTGCATGCATGTTATTTAAACATGTATATCACCAATAAATCATCACATATCTATGATTTTTTACTTAAGCATAATCTCCATTTCATCATTTTAAAGCACAACATGTTATCCGATTTTTCCCTTTAGCATCTAAGGCACATGCATGCTCATTTGTTTGGCTCAACTTCACATATCTTCCATTTTTCATCAAAAGAACATGAAACAACAACCATTTTCTTCATTTTAATTCATGATCAAATGCTCACAACACAACTAAAAATGAAAATATACTTCAAGAGTTAAGGTAGAATCAAGAAGAACTCATGAACCTCAAAATAGAAGCAAGGTACCAAGAACTTACCTTCAATTTTCCTCCTCCTAATGGCCGAATACTCAAGAGCTTTCTCCTCTCCTTTCTCTTCTCTAACTTTCAGCTATGATGAACAAAGATGGACAAAATTTGTTCTTTTCACCCCTTTTTCTTTTAATAAAACTTCATATTTCATCCATTTAATTCTTTAATACAAAAGACATGAAATTCTTATCATGAAACATTTACCTAACCCATTATCATGAAACATTTACCTAACCCATTATCATGGAACATTTACCTAACCTATTATCATGGAACATTTACCTAACCTATTATCAATTTGTATCAATTTGTACCATAAATTATGGATATCAAGTGCACATTTTGTCTACAACAACATGATGGTTGGCCACTTCATGTAAAATGGGAGGTTTGTCATGCAAATCCTCCTATTTTGCACTCCTATTTATTTGGTCACTTCAATTTAGCCTATAGCATTTTCAAACATTTTCACATAGCTCCTATTTCATAATTTCACTCACAAATGACAAAATTAAAGCATGAAATTTTTCCAACATTCACAGAATTCCCAAAAATTGGGGCGTTACAACAAACTTGTTTTTTTGATATAAATATACTTCAAGAACACTTCAAGATTAAAGAGAGAGATATCCAATCATTAAGATCAAGAGAAAATTATTCAAATATTTATTCATTCATTTCTCTTGTAAATATTATCTAGGAGCTTAGTGTCAAATCTTTTATCATTCACATATCTTTGTATTGATAGCTCAATTATTGTAAACACACACCTCGTAGAGGTCTTTTTGTTTACTCTCTTTCATATCACCAATTGTAATTCAGGAGTGTTTTAGTTGAGTCATTAAAACTAAGAAATGTTTTATCTAAGCCTTGTGAAAAAGATAGGGACTGTAAAGGTTATACATTTTTCTTAAAAGGTGTCAATTCTAGTAGTGAATTGGGAAATCCTTAGTGGTGGAATGTTAAGATAGTGGAAGTAGACAATTGGAATTGAACCACTATAAATCGAAATGTTAGCTATTCTCCCATTCTCTTTTATTTTAGAATAGTTTGTAGAGATTTTTAAAATACCAATCTACCCCTTCTTGGTACTTTTAGGCCTAACATTTTTTAAAGTTATTTTATCTCAAATTCATTTCCTTGCACATGAATCCATGGTACGAATTTGTCAAACTTTTATTTTCTACTATGCTAACTTTTCTTTGACGGCCCAATAGTAGTAGCAAAGCCATTTATGTGATACAAATTTCAATTATTTTCAATGGATTGTGATTTTGTATGAGATTTATTCTATGATATGTTATTACTTAATCTAAATAACTATATCTCATGATTTCATGTCCAATTAAATGTTAATAAAATTTATAATATATCTTGTTAGCCAGAATATTAATGGTTAATTGATTAATTGGATACTTGTGAAAATCGACAATCGGATGATTCATACGTAAACTGTTAGTTGAATGATAACTAAACCAATGGAACAGATAACACTCCAAACCCGGCCTAGACGTTATAGCCGAATCTGGAGTGTTACAATAATATGTTGAAATCTTTACTTTCCTAAATCTGGCTCGATATGAAATTGTAGATCAAAGTTTTAAAAACTCGCCACAAGTATTTGATAGAAAAGCTTGCTACTCTTAAAACACTTATGTCACTTGCTTTATAAAACTCGTAATTCTAAATAAAACTTTGCAGCAGAAATTTTAGAGTTGGTAATTTGGAAACCATGATCTTGATAAGTCAAAACGTACAGTTCGCCAATTGGACATATTCTGAAACATTCGTTATAAATTTTTCATAAAACCCATTTCAAATTTTTAGCTAAAAATCCTTAGCTTGTCTTAGTTTTGAAAATCGAAATCTATTTTTGTTAACTCGTATGATTTTGCAATTTTACATTAGAATATCAAATACCAAAACCAAAAACTTAGTCCAAAAATCAAAAGTTCAAATAAATTAATTAACTAAAAATAATCAAACCAACTTAAGCATAAAACCAATCCAAGCTTCCGCATGCTGTCTGGTCCTAAACCATAAGTTAACCTGAAATGTATTAAACAAAAAAATGAGCTAGAAACCCAGTGTGTGACTTGGCCTACAAACAAAATTTTATTTAACAAGAACATATGTAAATGTCATCAGAAAATTTTACTTCTAATGTACAAATATCATATTAGAATGTTGTATTACCAAAAACATATAGCAGATCATTATGTCATATTTTCGGAACATATATTAGGCCAGATTGTTACGTTTTTAAAAACACATATATCAATAGAATGTCATATCAGACCAAACAACTGCAGACATAGATCCTACCCCCATCGGCTACACGCCAATTCTGCCCAACCAATTACATCAGTTAGGAAAACAATAGTCCATCCATCCAATCGCATCGGGTAGTGGTGGTATGCCACTCATAATGGTGCAGTTGAGTTGTCAAACATATATTACGGTTTAACTGCCAAAAATTATAGTATTACTGCCAGAAAACACTTCCTCCATCAAATCAGGACCCACCCTAATGCATATGCAAAATCATGTTAACATACATACTTATAACATAGGTTGTATGGCATGCATGCATAAGTAGATATTATACGAAGTGTAACATAACACATAACTTACATAAATCATAACATATCATATTGCGTATACTAACAATTATTTTTACTACAGGTATCATGCACGTTTTTACACGTAATTATACATAGATTTATGAAAACACAAATCGTACATAAGTTTTTCACCTACCTTAACCATAGCACGTACTAACACATCTTGATAGATGTCACATTTCAAGTCTTATTTAATTCAAACAGACCCCCACAGAGAGTCTAATTACGCATTTTTTAGTCAAATGGGCATAAATGAAAATTTCCAAAAAAATGGACCCACGCGGCCCAACTAGCTAGCCCGTGTAGCCAACACGGCCCAAATAGCCTACACAGTCATGTGAGGCATAATAGTTTCAAAAACAACCTCTATTTTTGAGTTTTTCTGAGTTTCAAACATCGTTTTGAGTTAGAATCATACACCTATGATGAAATTGATTAACCACACAACTGGGAACTCATGAATCCTATAAGAACCATAAAATCACACCAATTAAACATCGAAAAGCCAGATAAGACATTCTTTTGTCAATATTTTAGTTACCATACAAAACAAAAGAATATTAAAACCACCCCATCTTGATCTAAAGAATGAACTAAGAATGGAACTTCAAAAAAAAAAAAACAACCAAACAAAACTTACACTACGAACGAATTGCGAACTTATAGCAACACCCAATAGTTAGCAAAAAGAGAAGAAAGAAATCCAGAGAAAAAAAAGGGTAATGAGGAAGCGGGAAGGAATGGGCAGTAGAAGTGGGGAGAGAATTAGGGGAAAATAGAAATTTTTTTTTTAAACAAATCTACCTATTAACCCCTACTAAATCTGGTAACTAACCACCTATCAGGTCCTTTTGAATTCAAAACAAAACAATTTTTTTCCAATTTGCACACACAAAGTTTCAAACATAAGACCTCTAGGTAAGTTGACAACTTACCACTAAACCAATAAGCTTATTCTATTATAACTTGCACAGAAATATCATTTAAGCAACAAGTTCAAAGATAGGGCTTTAGGCAAAAATAGCAAAAAAAAATTCAAAGAAAAGGAATTGAACCTAGAACCTCACACACAAAAGTGCAATACTTAACCACTAAACTAAATTAACTCACTTGATAAAATTTTCACAATCTTAACTCAAAAATTAGGGTGTGACCACTCTTGGTTTCACGAACCTAATTTCTTCTAACCCCATTTTTGGGATGTGATAGAATAAATGTTCGTTTGAAAAACATTTATTTTGAATTTGAAATGTTCAAATTTGGGTTAGAATTGCTAAATGTTGGCAAACATAAATCAGTTTGTAGTTTCTTTGCATAGGGTCATTAATCATAGGGACATTGATAAGTTTCATGTTAATAAGCGTTTTAAAAAGAATATATTGTGGTTGAATGCAAATGCATATAAATTGTTTGTTTGTACGATATTTGCTAGTGCTTAGTTATAGCCCAAAAGGGAAAAAGTTTAATAAAATTTACTAAGGTTGTAAATTTTATAAATACAACTCATGTGTTGTGCTTCTGTATTATTTCTATTGTAATTCTTTTATCATCTTACTCCACTCGTATGTAAAACAAGTTTATGCAATATGCAATATGTACAAGTTGATGAGGACTTGTGACTATCAAAGCTAAACTACTTGTAGAGGAAAATAAGCTTGAGATATTATTTAAATCGTTATGTTACCTTGCAGTTTTCCCATTGGATTGAGAGGAATCGTTGAAGTTTTTTGTGCTATAACTATAATACATTTACTGCTTTATATTATTCATGTGTGTCTTACAATGGATGATGATTATAAAATGTATGTTTAAATTTGGTTTTGATAACTCTCATTTTTAAATTTTTTTAATATAATTTTTTTGGTGTTTTAGTAGCAAATTTTAGCGTTTAGGTTAGCTTTTATTATATTTTATAGTATTTTCATGTTAATTACGTTTTATTTGAATTTTGTTCATTTCCCATCATTTTTAATGTTAATTTGAATTTAATTATTATTTTCTTTTAGCTATTGTAGGTCTGAATTGAAAAATGAAAGGGTTGGAGCATAAAGCAAGAAATGGTGAGGAAAAGTCATTCGCTCTACTGGATAAAATGTAACACCTTGACTCAACCAGAATAGCCCAACTTGAACCTAAAATGTCACATTAACCACCAAAGTGACTCCCCAAGCAACACCCATCAAACCTTCAACACTCCACACATGAGTAGGTTTATATATTAACATGCAGTGGAAAAGTCATGCAATGGAATAAGTTATGAAAACTCAAAGATTTCATTCTTAGGGTTCACTCTCCATGGGATTCACAGATTCTTACTTCGTAACATTGTTTCGCACTAAAACTGGTAGCTAAGAATAGACTTTGCGAGCTTTACCTTGCCGATAGAACCTTGCAAACCATACCTTGCAAGGTGTAACATCTAGGAACCCTAGTGTGAATGCAACTATTTAACTTCTCCATGAAACCAATTTTATAGGCAAGTGCTAAGTGTAAAAGAAATTATACGACCCTAAATTATGCAGAGTAGTTTAGTTAACAATACTGGTTTGTCAAATATCCAATGTTTTGAAAGAAGTCTAGTTTTACGATTAAGGTCCACACCTTGCACAGGTCGTGAGAGAATATGAGAATGGTGTATTTTTAGTGAATACTTTAAAAGCTCAGTGAACCTTCGATTGCGATCTATTTAGCCTTGGAGGGATTCTCGTGAACCCATCTGATACACGAGCTGGTACACAAGAAAGACAAATATTAGTTAAGTAAAATTTAATCTACGAGTTGGTGTAATTGTGGCTTTGTATAAAACAACTTATGATGTTAAAAGTCTTCATTAGTCGTGAAATATGGTCGTTAGGATTATTAAAACAAGGGTAAATACCTTTTAAAAAAAATTACATCAGTGTTTCTATCTTATGTAAAATTTTAAATGGAAAACAAGAAGGGGTTTCGCAAATATCTAAAATATTTTAAAGAAAATAATAAAGAATAATTTCACACTCGAGATAGATTTTGGCCCACATTGTCTCTATGTTCCATAAATCAACCTTTCCAAGTACTCAAGAAAATTATGTTGGATCTCTGGCTCCACCATGTGCCCTCACTCAACACTATCTATCTAAAATATTTTAAAGAGTGTATGAGTTCACAACTCAGTGAATGAATAGAAAAACCACATAGCACTCACAAATACATAAGTTAAAAGAGAGTTTATCTTTTAAAACTTAGGATAAAGCCCTAAGCTCTTAATTAACACTATGATCCACACATACAAACGACGATCCCTGAACACTCACCAGTTTGTTGAAAGCTTCAAACAAGCTTTGCCTTTCCCTTGTTTTTGCTTGTAGATGGCTCTTTCAGGTTCACAACTTCACAAATATAAACAAGTCATTAATAGATGAAGCACATTAAAACTCATACATAAATGCAAACAAACATAAGTTCATGCATACTAGCCTTTTCAGTGAACCTAGTTTCCTTTGTTGCGAACTTTCTTGAAACCCAATAGAGAAACATAGTCTTACCTTGAATCTTTAAAAGCGGACTTGGCTTTTGGTTTGTAAAAACTCAATAGAAAACAAAGTGAAAGAATTCACTAAATATTGGGCTAATAGAAGAGTTTTGGTATGCATAAAGGTTTAAAGCCTGCATTATATGTAACTAAGAAGAAGTCTTATGTGCCTGATGCTATTTTAGTTAAGGAAGGAAACCACTTCCTCAACTCTTTAGTCAAATAACTATTCAACTACTCTTACTTTCACACTTTTTGTAATTTAGTCCCTAACTGCTAACCAATCTATCTTGGCCCTTAATAAACTTTAACAGTTCGCTGGCCTAGACTCCTAGGCCCTATTCTAGGATGTTACATCAAATTTATGATGAAGTTTGTTTTTCAATACATAAATTTTGGCAACAAGAAATCCATTCCACTACAACTCTTTATTTGGTGGAATGCCTTGATAAAAACCCCAAAAAATAAAGGTTATGAGTTTAAAGGCTTTTGAGAGAAAGAAAAGGAGAAAAATCACTTGGATGCTATCAACAAAATATGGAATGACTAATATGTGCCCACTTCCTTAATCACTGTGATAGACAAACAAGTTTCCATATTTAGGTGATTAGCAATTTATTGAACAACATTTTTAGGTTGAGCTAAGATCATGGTGTTAGAACCATAAAACAAGATCTAATATAAAACTTAACTAGGATTTATCATGTCATATAATAAAAAATAAACCAAGAACAAAATTAGATGCAAAAACGTACCGAAATCTATTGATTTCTTGAAATCTTCGGATCTTATAGTTTTGATCTTCCAAATTAGCACACAAGTAATTCTAAGGTGACTCTCTCTTTTCTAAAGATGGGATATAAGAAAAGTTACGGATGTGTAAGTTGGAGACTATAACCCTAATATATATATCACTTTTGCACATTAACCCTAATTTCTAATTAGCCCATCATCAATTAGAGATTATTTACTAGAGTATCTATACATATTTGACTAATAATTTATTTAATAAATAAAGGCCAATAAACCTTAACAAAATTATATCACTTTTAATTTTGGCTAATCTTTTATGATAGTAAATAATAACATGTAACTATGGTTATTATGTAAGAACCCATTTTTAGTCGAATCAGAATAGTGGTTTTGGGACAACAAATATGAGGTTAAAATAATTATTTTATCATTATTTTAATGTCTACAGCATGATAGTATGATTGTGTAAAAAATTCGTTAAGAAATTTTATCGTTTGAATGCTCAATTCGATAAAATGACTAAATCGCGTAAAGTGTAAAAGATATGTTCTAATAGCTAAAGGTGTCTAATAGCTATGGAACCTTAAAGTGGAGGTCCTTAAGTGGTAATTAGACCATTGTTGTTTAATGGACAAATATGGGCATTTAATTAAGTGTTATGCATATTAATAACTAAGGTTATTTTGGTAAATTAAGAAATAAGTTAAGTAAAAAAAATAAAGAAGACAAGTCTGTCATCTTTTAGTCAATCATCTTCCACTAAAAAATCAAAGAGAGAAACCTCCAAGGATGCATGCTAGGGTTCGGCTACTTTAAGGCTTATTTGGTGAGTGATTTTTGTCCCATTTTTAATGATTTTTATGTTTTTGGAGTCGTTGCAACTAATCTAGCTAGCCCAGGGACTAATTTGCAAAAATTTTAAAGGTTTAGAGTTTTATAATTGATGAATATATGTGTATTTTGATGTTTGATGATAGAAAATGGATGGTTGCTGTTAGATAAACAACATTTGTTAAGCGATTTTGATAAAATTGTTAATTAGGGATTAAAATTGAGAAATGTGAAAATCATGTGGTAAATGTGTGAAATAAATGAAATATAAGGCTTTTTAGGGACTTAATTGATATTCGACTATCATAGGTATAAGTTGACTTTCATGAATTTGTATTTTTATAAACTAAGGACTAAATTGTAAAGATGTTGAAATATTAGGGGCAAAAGTGTAATTTTTCCATAATATGAAATTTGGATTAAATTGAATAGAATGATAATTAAATAAGTTAAATTTGATTATATATAGGTTAAGAAAAGTGAAGTTCAGATCTAGATTGGGGGAAATAAAGTATTAGACTAGTTGATCCTGTTCCACCGTTTTTGTGATCGAAGTAAGTTCGTATGTTAATAAGTATTAATATAATTGTGTTTTAAATGCTTTATTATTGAATTAATTGTGAATACAATCCTACGGAAATGTTCGACGAAGATTCGGCAATGTAAAATCCCGGTTGAACCTTAGGAATAGGTTAGTATACAAATGACATGTCATTAGGGTTATTATGTTTGGGTGCTGGTCCGTACGTTCTAACGGTGGCTGAGTTATCCAGCATGTGTTGCGGATCCTCGTCAACTTCTATGAGCAGCACCATGTAATTAAATCTTGACTGTCAGCTTGTGTGAGCAGACCTATTGATAGCTCGAGAGTGAGCATTATATGAGATATGAGATTGAGATAGCTTTGGCTATGTATTGGCACTTAGGGTACGAGATTCTCGAGTATTCGATGTTATTCCAAATGGTTTAACGGGTATATCAATGAATTGGAAGAGTATAAAATTGATACAAATTGGTACAGATATTTATGTGAACTATACAATCATTGAATTGAAGAAATTGATGGAATTCATGTTTAACCTTTGGTTTGAATATATGTGTTGAGTTTTGGATTTAAATTGAATTGCATTATGTGATGTTTAAATACTTGAATTGTAGTTGAATGGTAATTTTTAATTATTAACTATATGAGCTTACTAAGCTTTATAGCTTACTCTGTTTACTTTTCCGTGTTTTATAGTGATTATCGAAGCTAGATCGGATTGGGCGTCGTCGGAGATCTCATCACACTATCCAACTGTCATTTTGGCACTTTTGAACTTAAATATTTGGTTATATGGCATGTATAGGAGTTGTGGTAAATATGGTTTGTATGTTTATAATGGATTTAGCCAATTGATTTGGCTTGTAAATGATATATGTTTTGGTTATGTGTATAGCCATGTGATTTGGCTTATTTTTGTATATTTGGTTATGTATATATATGAGCAAATGGCCATTGTGGTGTGGTTTAAAATTGCTATATGAATGCTTGTTGTGGATTGGTATTTTGAGTACCAAATAGTTGAATTTTGAAATATGGTATGCTTGTGGTTTTAGGCAAGATAATGCATATATGAAGTTAACCATTTAGGTGATTTGTGAATGTGAAATTGGTATGTTTGAGAATGGCAAAACATGATGTTATGAACAATATAGTTTTTGGTATGGACATAGCATGATTTCGGCTTTGATGAGATTGGTTTGAATGCCTATTGATGCTATGTTATATTCCATTTGATTTGTATAGGTGAATGCAAATTTGGGTGAGAAAGATGGCTTGGTAAATAGTCTATTTTTTCCACATGGGCAGAGACATGGGAATGTGTCTCAGTCGTGTGTAACACACAGTCTGCTGACACAACCGTGTGTTCCCTAGTGTTTATTTAGAAAGTAAGTCAGTATGCTCCACACGGCCCAGCACACGGGCGTGTGACTTGGCCGTGTGGCATAAGTTAGTATATCCTACAATTTTCTCACGGCCTAGCACACAACTTGGCACACAGGCGTGTGAGGCTATTTCAAAGGGTACAAGGGCTAGTCACACGGGCGTGTGGTTGGCTGTGTGACCCAAGTCAGAGAGTTACACAGGGTAGGACATGGGTTGGGACAAGGCCATGTGATCCCATTTTGAATGTCCATACAGCCTGTGACACGGGCGTGTCTTTGGCCGTGTGAGACACACAGCTAGACCACATGGGTGTGTGTCCCTTGTATTTTGAAAATCTTCTATGTTTTCCAAAATTTTTCCTAAGTTATCGGTTTAGTCCCGAACCACTTTTAATGCATGATTTGGGCCTCGTATGCTTGTATTATGGACTGTATGATTGATTGTGAATAACTTTTATTTGGGAATGTAAAATGTATGTGATGATTGTTTATGAAATAATTCTGGTAATGCTCCGTAATCCTATCCTGGTGTTACATATTATGTATGCGATGTCCATATTTTCTAACACGTAGATAATATCTAGTCCATCAATTAAGATCATATCACTTGGGGAAACATATTTGGAGAATCAGATTGGATCAAACCTATTAATTCCTTGAATTAAGGAAGTTGGATAAAATTGAAACATTGGATTCTTAGCTGCCAACAGTCTTTTTTTACCTTGATGGTCAGTATTCTATTGTATTTAGCTATTTCAACTATAGTTTAGAAAGGATCATGATTTATTTTCATTATGTTAGCAAGTATCAAAAACTCTATATAATTGAGAGACTTGAATAGGTTGATGCACTCAATTGAGAGCACTTAATCTGTTCAAGTGGGGAACATTATTTGTAAGAGTGCATATGATTATAGGGGAGAATTTACTAGTAAGAGTTCTAGTGTTCAAAAGTGTAAAAGTGAGGAAATTGTCACTGGATGTGATAGTTTTAGGTTCACTTATTGTAAGTGTTTGAAGATAGTAAATATTTCTCACTGATCTAGGCTCTGTAGACGTTGGGAAATCGAGTTGCATAAACATTTGTTGTGTCCCTTGTTTTTGTTTTGTGTTTTGTAATGCTTGGAGTAGTGCCAACTTGCCTAACTACTTCTGGTAGCACTTAGCTTGTTACTTAGCAATTGTTTTAGCTCAACAATTGGTATTAGAGCCTCCCACTTAACATGACTAATGGGGACTTATGGTGTTGCTAACTACAAGCTATAAAAGGATCATCTACCTCATGTCCCTCGAAGTTGGAGATTGGCCATTATGCTTACCCTAAAGCACACTAAAAGAATATATGAAACCCATCGATGAGAAGGCTCAAGAAGTTCTTACCGAATGGGAACCTTCCATGATTGACACTGAAGATGGGATAATGGCAAAGCTAGAGGTACAATAGACCATTGAAGAAGCAAAGGTTGCAAATGCCAGCTCTAAGCCTTATACGTCATATCTTGTAGCGTAGATTTGCAAGAATTTAGAAGAATTGAAAAATGCATTGTTGCCAAAATTGTTTGGTATTATCTGTAGACTACACATAAAGGAATCACACTATCATTGATGGCCGTTGAAACCACCAAAAATAATTCCTAAAATAAAATAACTTTAAGCAGTAGTAAAGAGTAGTAGAGTCTAGTCCATGGGGATTGGATATTATGATCAACTTTCATGTTTTTCTTATGAACGGAATTTCGGTCGAGCTGATAATCGTGGCAATAGTCATGCCCGCGACTCCAAATAGACCTACTGAAAAATAAGTTTAATAAATTAGGGGAGTTGTCAATGTCTAGAAATTAAATAATTAAGATAGTAGAAATAAGCAATTAAAGAGACCAAAAGTAAAATTAAATTAGAAAATAAATTTGGGTTTTGATAACACAAAAAGTAAGCCTTAGCCTTAGACTCAGTGAATTCTGATATCAGAATCAATCCTTGAAAATTAATCTTCTCCCCCAAACAATAAGCTGTTTATAGTGGCTAAGAATGGCCTAACCGCCAATTCTTCCTCTCATAGTTGGTCCCGATACGATCTGCAAACCAACCCTTACCGATTATCTAACCGAGATACACATGTTCCCGATTCAAGATTCTGACAGCCTTGCGCTCTGAAGAACCCAACTCGGATTAACGGCCTCAATCACGCAGGATGTTTAAACTTGATCACTATCTCCCTTAATTTGTTCTCAGAGATATGAATACAGCACGGCCGACTCTTTTCCCCAACTGTTCGCGAACACGACTCCAACCCAATGCGCTTTTTGATTTGAAATCGAGTTAACTTTAAGGGATGAATTTGTCAATTTCGATATTTAGGAAAAATAGTGAATATCGATTGGGAGGATTTTTAGTATGGATATGTATCTCACGATTCTTGATCAGAAAGAATATTGGCCTAAAGCTAAGTTCGAATTTAGTGAAGCATGAAATTAATCATGCTTTTGTTGGTTTATGGCAAAAGATTAAATGGTAGTGGAGATTAATAGGAAAGGGATTTTGAAAGCAATAAAACTAATTTTCAAAGAAACAAGCAAATGGAAATGGAATGGCAATTTGTTATACACATAAAATTGGAAGGGAAAAAAATGGTTTAATTTAATTACTGAAGCAAATTCAAGTGTATTTTCAAGCTACCACAAATGCCCTATTTATATACAAATAATTTACTAAATTTGGTCTAACTACACACTACACAAAATTAGAATTAAATAAAAATAAAATTAGATTTTCTTCTACTTTTTCTTTTATAATGTCAAAAGAAATCTAATAAGTCCTTGATCATTTCCAAGTTTCTGATTCGGCCCCACTTTATTGATTATGCTGCAAATTAGACCTTTTCTGCTCATTTTTGACTCATAGCATCCCAATTGCATTCCTGACAAGATGAAAACATAAAATTACTAATTTACCAGGGATTAATTCAAGAATTAACCGATTAAACACAAAGAATTATGCAAATTTAACATGTTATCAGATCCCCCTACTTAGCTCATGTTTGCTCTCAAGCATATTGTACTTTCATACATTAGAAATTATTTAATAACTTATTAAAAATCAAGCCTACTTTCCACATCCATGATCAATACAAACAATATAAGAAAAAAAAATAAGTGCTCAAAATACCTAGTTTGATCAACAAGTGTCCATAAAATTGAAACATAAAATAAAATTATTTCAGTAAATTGAGTTTGAGCCAAAATTTGCAAGGTATTATTCTTAATTAATCATGCAAATGATTTTTTTTTGGACATAGTCAAACCTTTTTAAATGAACTAGGATGGCAACCCAAGTACCCTACCTCGATTACTTAGTTCAAACGGTCTTTTTTTAGCAACTCGACTAGGGAATGTTTGCAAGTTTTCAGTTCGTCACTTGAACCTTATTTATGCGTGATGAGTTGACAACCCGAGTAACTCATCCCGTTACTAAATTTGGTCACTTTTCTAAAACTTTCACTCATAACTTGAGCCTTTATTTATTTATTTATTTACAAGAATTTTTTTTTTCAAACAATCAAGTTTCATGAAAAATCTAATTACATATATCAACTTTAAAACACACATATCGATTAATCTTAAATATTTAAACACTTCAATTCAAAAATTACCCAATTGTTCAAATTGACTTAGTAATGAAATTAGAGCCTCAATGTCAAATAAATTATCGAATAAATCCAGCATAAGACTGAACATATGAAAAAGAGAAACATGCATCAAAAGACAATCAACCATGCATACATAACATTTCAATCCCCCCACTTAACCTATGCTTGTTCTCAAGCATGTTTTATATGAAATAAAGTATAGTAACTCAAACAACAAGCAAAGAGAAAGGTTAAGAATACTCCTCATGTGTTTCTATCGATGTTGTCAGCATTAGAAAATAATTGTCAGCATTTAGCACAGCATGCCCACGCCACCATCAATATTTTATTTTGGGAAAATTGACAACCTCCATTACATACCTAAAAATAACACATTAACCTAAGTAAATAATAATCTGGTTATTATTCATTTTATTTTCAATCCAAATTAAATTGAAATTCAAAAATTCAATAAATTAAAAATAAAATTCGGTTGCCTCCCAAAAAGCGCTTTTGTTTAACGTTGTTAGTTTGACAACCTGTACATTTATTCAATTGACTCTTTGAGGATTAATTCCTCAACCATGTGGACTTTAAAATTTTCATAGAAAGGCTTCAACCACTATTGTAACAGCCCGATTTTGGGCCTAGTCAGAACAGTGTTTCGGGACCACAAATCCGATAGGAAAAAATTATTTTTATTATATTTTTATGGTCTAAAATTTCACAAAATGATTTTTTAAAAATTTCAATCGAAAATTTCGGCGTTTGGGCACTCAATTTAGTCAAAAGGACTAAATTGTAAAAAGTGTAAAAGTTGAGTTCTACATGTTAAAGGTGTCCAATTGTTATGAAATTTTAAATTGGAGGTCTTTAAATGGTAATTAGACTATTGGTTAATTTGTTAGACAAAAATGGACATGAAATAGGTGAAATAGAATATTTTTAAGTTAGGGGCATTTTGGTTATTTAGTAATTAAAATGAATTAAAAACAAAATTAAAAGCCAATTTTTGTCCATCTTCAAACCCATGGCCGAATTTCACAAGGGGAAAGCATGGATAGGGTTTTTCAAGCTTCCAAGCACAATTGTAAGTCCGTTCTAACCCCATTTTTAATGATTTTTACATTTTTAAGATCCTCGTAACTCGGTTAGCTATTTCTACCATTATTTTGAGCTAGGGTTTATGTTTAAAAATTTACCCATGGATGACATACATGTGTTTCGATGTTTTATGGATGAATATGAAAGTTTGGAGTGTGATAAACAACTTTTACTAAGTGATTTTTTGACGAAATTTTATAAAAGGACCTATTTGTAAAAGTTGTAAAATATGTGTAGAAAATGTGATCTAGTGAAAAATGTGGGCTTCTATAAGAGGGAATATGAATCGGGTAGGCTTGGTTATTAGGACAAATGGATAAATTTTATTTTTCGAGCCTAAGGGAAAATTTATAAATATGTGAAACTTTAGGGGCAAAAATGTAATTTTTCCATAATATGATTTTTGGAATTATTTGAATAGTATAATAATTTAATAAGTCGAATATGATATTACAGATCAAGAAAAACGAAGCTCGGACTTAAAACGTGGGAAAAACGAGTATTTGACGATTTGGTCCTTTTCGCCATTTTAGGTTGAGGTAAGTTCGTATGTTAATAAACGTTATTGATTTTTGTTAATTATGCAATATTATTATATATTTGATTAAATTTTGAAAATTAAAGTAAACGTTCGAATTGACTAAAAACGCAGGATCAATCACGATCGTTACATAGTGTATTATGAATTGACAGTAAAAGAGCATGGTTAGACCATGGCAATGTGCTAAGTGAAATAAGTGATTCGCATGTAATACCATATCTAGGATATGGCATTGTGCTAAGTGAAATAAGACCATGGCATCTAAGTGAAATAAGCCCATGGCAATGTGCTAAGTGAAATAAGACCATGTCATCTAAGTGAAATAAGTCCATGGCAATGTGCTAAGTGAAATAAGACCATGTCATCTAAGTGAAATAAGTCCATGGCAATGTGCTAAATTAAATAAGTCCATGGCATGGTGCTAAGTGAGAAATTTCTCGGTTGAACCTTATGAATAAAATAGCTTTGGACATAAGTGTGGTACTATGTGAAGGGCACTTTGTGAATATAATAGCTTTGGATAGAAGTGTAGTACTATGTGAAGGCCACTTTGTGAATATAATAGCTTTGGACACAAGTGTGGTACTATCTGAAGGCCACTTTGTGAATAAAATAGCTTTGGCTACAAGGGTGGTACTACATGAAGGCCACCGTGTATCCGTTATTATTCCAATGTGTTCAACGGGAAATGACTAGGTGTAATTGAATATGACTATTTAATGAATAAGTGCAGGTACGTATGTGTAAAATTATGAGCAATGTGCTAATATGTGATCAAAATTTGGTAAGATTGATATGGAGTAATTGTTACAATGAAAGTTACTACAACGAAAACATGAAAGAGTGAAATTTAGTAATAAAATAGTTTTGGACAACAGCAGTTGTGTGACTTTGAAAAATCACCAAAAATGGTGTAAATCGAATTATAGGTTGAATAAGATATGAAATTAAATCTTATTGAGTGTATTTTCACATAAAAGAAACGGTGTAAGCGAAAGAATTTCATATTACGAGATATTTGAATTTTTGTGAGACAGGGTCAAAATGATTTCGAAATCTTCTGTTCTGACTTTGGAAAATCATTACAAATTTTATAAAAATAATTATTGGTTAGAGTTTATATTTTTAAAATTATTATTGAGTCTGTTTTCAATAGAAACAAATAGGAACATCATCCGAATCCCATACGATAAGATAATTAATTTTTAGTGAAGAACAGTTGAAACTGTCAAACAACAGAACAAGGGAGACTTTAAAGAATAAACTGTACTTATTGGCTAGACCAAAAATTTTGAAAATTTTATGGTAAGAATATATGTGAGCATAGTTTTAGGGGCAGATCTTAATTTGGAGCTCCGTAGCTCAATATATAAATAATTTAGTGGCTGTGACTCGAGTAGACAGCTTGAGATGAACAAGAGTAAATAGTGGAACGATGTGCAATTATGATTGTATTATTTTGAGAAAATATTGTGAGAATTGGTAAAAGCATGTTAATAAATTTCTTATTATTCACATACCAACTTACTAAGCTATATAGCTTACTCCGTTTATTTTCTATGTTTATAATGTCTTCAGGTTAGCTCAGGTTGGAAGTCGCCAAAGAACCTATCGCACTATCAAACTAACAAATTGTGTATTGATGATTCTTATACTTAAGGTCATGGCATGTATAGGGGACTTGGTCATTTTTTGTATGTGCCATAATTGTTTTGGCCTAAAATGCTGGCCTATGCTATTTGAAAGTTCATTGTTGTGTAAGACCATTTGGTGTTGGTTTATTGGCTATATTATAAGTTCATGATGATGCATTTCAAGGATCTGTATGCTTACATATGTGGATGAATGAGTGGTGATATCTATATGTGATGTAAATTTGTATGCAACAGCAAGTCAGATTAGTACACGGGTTAGGGACATGGCCATGCGAGCCACATGGTCGTGTCCAAATATCACATGGGAGTGTGCCCCTATTTTGCATGAAATTTTTTAAAGTTTTCTAACGTTCTCGGTTTGGTCCTGAACCATTTCCAAAGCATGATTTGGGGTTCGTAGGCACATATTAGAGACTTTAAGATGAAATGTGAAAAGTTTTATATCTAAACGCAAATTCATGACCCAGTTTTATACGATTACATGTGTTTATGTCCGGTAATGCCTCATACCTTGTTTCGATTTCGAACACGGGTAAGGGGTGTTACATTTAGTGGTATCAGAGCTTTAGTTTAGTCGGTTCTCAGACTAACCTAGCATGTGTAAGAGTTTAGCTATACATGCCATATATGAATCGTGATAGTGTGATGCCTCCCGACTCTGATGAAATTGTTTTGTTGAGACAGAGGTGCTTTCCAACCGAACTACTTTTGAAAACACTGCAAATGACATTGGGATATTTGAAAGTGTGTTTGTGATAAATTGAAACTGGAAAGGGTATGGATAATAGTTCATGACGTGTATGTGATGAGGTACAAAAATGAAACACCCATAAGTTGAGAATTATGAGTAAGATGTTATTATTTTGGTTGAATGTAGTATTTCAATTGATTGTGATGATTTTATGAAACGGGTAAAATGTTATAAATGTTATGAAAAGGATTTAATCTGGATTGATAGTATTGTTATATGTATGTGACTCTAGCGTGTGTATTATGAATATGTGCCAAAAAGAGGCATTTTTGAAAATGAAATGATAGATTGTTAATTTACATACCTTGAACATACTATTTGAATATTCCTTGAAATTGAAATTAAAATATGGGAAAGTAACATAAAATGCAAATTTGTATTATGACAAGCATTCATGTTTGTTTGACCTTTATATGATGTTATGTGTTTGACTTGTATGATTAAGTGAATGCAGTAAGTAAACTTACTCAATACTTGTGGAATGCATGTGTAAGTACACTTGTTTGAATAAGATAATCGGAAAGTTAGTGTAACATAAATATGTGTGTTAAATTGCCTGAAGTGAATTGTATAATTATGATGATGATGATGAATGTTAAGCCATATATGTATGTATAAGAGTCAAGTTAGAGGCTTTACGACCTCACCCCCTTACTAATGTGATATCTTATAATGAAATTTCATAAGATTTGTGCTGCATGAGTTCACCAGTGAAAGATTAAATAGTTCAGTAGCAGATTTGCTAATAATGTGGATAGAGTTAAAAATAGTTGAGTAAGTAAATAAAATTTTGGAAAGGATGCTAGGTTATTTTAAAGACTATTTGGACTTCACAAAGTCACGGTTAGAGAAAAAGTTAATCTCTGTTAATCAGCTTAAACAGGTATGATGACTAAAGTATATGTTTGTTGAAATTTCTTCTAGATTGATTTACATTAGTGAATTGAATAATATGGGATTGGTAATGACAGAAATGGTTAGAGAAATGAATTACAACTTGTAGAGATGTCTGAGTATGATAATAGCGATTGAGTAGATTATGATGATCTCTTCTGGGTATTATATATATGTGTGTGTGTGTGTGATTGTTCATTATCTAATAAAATTCTTACCGTATGAGAATGAGGGCTGATAATAATGCTAGATGAAAGCACTGTGGTTTGGCTGATTGATGATTAGTATATCTTACCGTTCTCTTTGGAGTCTATTCTAATATGTTTGGTATGAAATGTTAATGGTGAAAATTATGTGAGGCTATACTTTTGCTACTACCAAGAATTGATTTAGTTAAGATATGTATGATTGTAAATATGCTACCTTTGTTACAATTGATTCCTAAACGAGTAAGCATAATTTTTTTTCTGGATCTCTCTGAGGAACCATCAAGGTCTTTATTATTATTTCCTTCTGAATTGTGTTCTCGGACTTTTAGTATGTGTATTCTTTAACTTGTGATGGCTATGTCTGTTATGGATGTTGTTTCATCACGAGAACGTGGTGATTCTGGCATCAGGATTCCTTAAATTCTGTGAAAAGAATTGCTATCGGAAAAGGTATGGATAGTGAAAGTTCAAACTCAAATGGTATAATGGTTTTCTTTCCTCAGGCAAGTTTGATTAAAGCCAACGAGTTCAATAGAGATATTTTGTTTCCTTGAGCAAATGCAATCGTAAAGGTCTTTGATTAGCATGATAAGAGAATTTTGAAAGATTGTGTGTTTGAGTTGTTTTAATAGCGTGAAGAAATGAACATTTTGTTATGTTATTATTTGATAGTCAAAATCGACTCGATTGTTTTTATCAAAGTGAGTTGGTTAGTTGAAATGTGATTTGAGTTACATGTAGTTAAAGTATTCTCAGTTATGGTAATAAATTTTGTGCATGCACGAGTATATCGATGGACAGTCCAAATGAAGGATTGATATTCTAAAGAGTATGATACCAATATATACCTATTAGATTTGTTTTAATCTGATGATGTTATTGTGAGTTAAAGTTGTTCTGAATGATATGGTTATCACATTTATGAAAATTTAGATGATCTATGCATGTTAGCTAAGTTGAAAACAGTTGAAGATATTATTAACCGAAGCTATGGTTCTGAGTTCAGTTTGAATTGAGTAATGAATTTATGATTTTTCAGTGATGCACTATTGAACGGATTGAAATGTGTTTTATTACTAGAATGTAAAGTGATGGTTCATGTTTTCATATGGTTAATGTCACATTAAAAAGAACTGTTTGACCAGTGATTCAGAGACAGCCACTTTTATGTTCCTATTGAGAATTTGATGATATCATTTAATTGACGAAAGGTGTCACATGTTCCCTGATTTCAAGAATTAAAGTATCGAATATCTTAGAAAGATATGAAGTTAAGATAGTGTTAAAGACTTGAACTATTGAAAGATCGCGAGTAGTTATTAATTAATCTCTAGGAAAGTAGATATAGTTACAGTTACTGAATGGAAAAATCTTTGTTTATTTTGTGAGTGGGTTACACAATTGATCTTGATTGACGATGATTTGATTTTAGCTAGATTAAAAGCTAAAGCGATGATTTCATTACAAGATTGAGAATCTCAGAAATGTGCTAATGAATGGTAAGTTAAATGAGTTCAGTATGAGTTGATTTTTTATTCTGAATTTCAAGTCTGACCTGATGATTGATGTTATTGTTCTGAGATAGAAATTGTGTGTAGATGAATTTAGAGCTTATGCATGAAATTTTTGTACGAGGAACAGTAGTAGCTCGTTGGTTCATTTTGGGAGTAATAAAAATGTGCAGTTATTTAAAATAGATATTTTGGTGATCGGGTATGGTATGTAACCTGATATTTTTGAGTTTATGCTCATATGTCGATTTGATAATGGATAAAAGTCAAATATCAAAAGCATTCAGGTCTATTACAGTCAGTGATAACCTTGATGTGATCTGAGATAGAATTACTATAGATTTTGTATCTGAATTATCTTTATCTCCAAAAAGAAAGATGTTATCGGATTGTGATTGATCGTTCGTGTACAGATTTCTTGTTTAACAAACTAGCCGAGTAAGATGTTTCTGGGATTATTCGATTATGTGAAGTATCAGTATCTATTATTACGGATAGAGATCCGAGGGCTATATCCCAATTATGGAAAGAGCTACAGGAAACTATGAGTACGCAGTTTCATCTTGGTACGGTAATATACCTGTAAATCAGTGATAAGTCTGAGAGAGTAATTCAAAACTTTGACGATATGCTCCGACACTGTGTGTTAAAAGTTCAAAGGTGATTAGAAAGAGATATACGAGGTTGATATGATTTGTAATTCTAGGAAAATTAGTGAAAGTGATTCATGATAGTTGAAAGCAATTTCTTCTGGTAAGATTTTCAGGGATGAAAATCCCTAAAGGGGAGAGAGTTGTAACAGCCTGATTTTGGGCCTAGTCGGAACAGTGGTTTCGGGCCCACAAATCTGACGAGGAAAAAATTTATTTTATTATATTTTTATGGTCTATGGTTTCACAGAATGATTACGTGAAAATTTCGTTCAAAAATTTCGACGTTTGGGCACTCAATTTAGTCAAAAGGGCTAAATTGTAAAAAGTGCAAAAGTTGAGTTCTACATGTTAGAGGTGTCCAATTTTTATGAAATTTTAAATTGGAGTCCTTAAATGGTAATTAGACCATTGGTTAATTTTTTGGACAAAAATGGACATGAAATAGGTGAAATAGAATATTTTTAAGTTAGGAGCATTTTGGTCATTTAGTAATTAAAATGAATTAAAAACAAAATTAAAAGCCAATTTTTGTCCATCTTCAACCCCATGGCCGAATTTCACAAGGGGAAAACATGGATAGGGTTTTTCAAGCTTCCAAGCTCGATTGTAAGTTCGTTCTAACCTTGTTTTTAATGATTTTTACATTTTTGAGATCCTCGTAACTCGGTTTAGCTATTTTGCCATTATTTTGAGCTAGGGTTTATGTTTAAAAATTTACCCATGGATTACATACATGTGTTTTGATGTTTTATGGAAGAATATGAAAGTTTGGAGTGTGATAAACAACTTTTACTAAGTGATTTTTGATGAAATTTCATAAAAGGACCTATTTGTAAAAGTTGTAAAATATGTGTAGAAAATGTGATTTAGTGAAAAATGCGGGCCACTATAAGAGGGAATATGAATCGGCTAGGCTTGGGTATTGAGAAAAATGGATACATTTCATTTTACGAGCCTAAGGGTAAATTTGTAAATATGTGAAACTTTAGGGCCAAAAATATAATTTTTTATAATATGATTTTTGGACTGGTTTGAATAGTATAATAATTTAATAAGTCGAATATGATATTATAGATCAAGAAAAATGAAGTTCGAATTTAAAGCGGGGGAAAAAACGAGTATTGGATGATTTGGTCATTTTCGCCATTTTAGGTTAAGCTAAGTTCGTATGTTAATAAACGTTATTGATTTGTGTTAATTATGCAATATTATTATCCCCTTTTCTGACTTTGGAAAATCATTACAAATTGTATAAAAATAATTGTTGGTTAGAGTTTATATTTTTAAAATTCTTATTGAGTCTATTTTAAATAGAAACAAATAGGAACATCATTCGAATCCCATATGATGAGATAATTAATTTTTAGTGAAGAAGGATTGAAACTGTCAAACAACATAATAGGGGAGACTTTAAAGAATAAACTATAATTATTGGCTAGACCAAAAATTCTAAAAATTTTATAGTAAGAAGACATGTGAGTATAGTTTCGGGGAGAGTTAGCGGATCTTAATTTGGAGTCCTGTAGCTCAAGATATAAATAATTTAGTGACTGTGGCTCGAGTAGACAGTTGTCCATTAACCTTGAAATTTTTTTCAAATTCTTCGCTTTTGACCTCGACTGCACCATGCGGAAATATGTGAGTAATAATAAAAGGCCCTAACCACTTAGTTCAGAGCTTACTTGCAAAGATTCCTAGTGTATGGTCACAAAGTAATACTTTCTGTCTTACCATAAATTATTTATGGGTTATCTGTTGATCATGTTATGCTTTGATTTTATCCGTATAAATTTGGGCACTTTCCTACACTTCTCGTCGAATTTCCTCAAGTTCCTAAATATGTAACTTACGATACTTACCTATAGCTTCCAGCTTCATGTTGCATTGTTTAACAACCCAAAACGCTTTGTGTTCTAATTCTACAAGAAGAAGACATGATTTACCAAAAATTAGTCGATAAGGAGACATACCTATGAATCCTTTATAAGTCGTATGGTATGCCCACAGTGCATCATTTAGTCGCAAACTCCAATCTTTCCTACCTGGCTTAACGATCTTCTACAAAATCAACTTGATTTCTCAATTCGAAAATTTCTCTCGACCATTTGATTAAGAGTGATAAGCTGTAGTGACTCATTGCACTACCCTGTATTTTTTCAAAAGGGTATCGATTACCTTATTACAAAAATACGTTCCACGATTGCTGATCAATGCTTGCGGTATGCCAAATCTGGAAAAAATATAACCGTTTAGAAAATCCAATACCATTTCGGCATCAGCATGATGAATGGCTTTAGCGTCCACCCATTTTGACACATATTTAACTGCAAGTAAAATATAAACATTACCATATGATGAAACAAAAGGTCTCATAAAATTGATGCCCCATATATAAAAAATTTCACATACATGTATAGGTATTAGAGGCATTTCATTTTTTCGGCTCAAGTTTCCTACCCTTTAACACTTTTCGCATGTTTTACAGAATAAATATGTTTCACAGAAAATATGTGGCCAATATAGTCTACATTCAAGTACTTTATGCGTAGTTCATTTAGGGCCAAAATGTCCACCACATGCATAAGAATGACAAAAAGATAGAATCGATTTTACCTCAGTTTTTGCAATGCAGCATCTAATTACCTGATCAGAACAGTATTTCCAAAAGTAGGGTTGTCCCAAACATAGTATTGTGATTCACGTTTGATCTTATCTTTTTCATATCGTGATATATTAGAAGAGACTATACTTGTAGTAAGGAAATTCACCAAATCTGCATACCAAGGAAAAATTGTCTGAGTAGAAACCAAACTTTCATCAAGAAAATTGTCTTTAAGAGGTGTGACATCTTTCGATGGAGGTATCTGACTCATATGGTCAGCTACCAAATTTTTGAATCCTTTCTTATCCTTTATTTCAAGATTGAACTCTTGCAAAAGTAATATCCATCTAATAAGCCTTGATTTTTCTTTCTTTTTCTCAATAAGATATTTAAGAGCTACATGGTCAAAGAAAACAACAATCTTAGTCCCTAATAAATATGAACCAAATTTTTCCAAAGCAAAGAATATAGTTAGAAACTCTTTTCCAATGGTCGAGTAATTGCTTTGGGCGGTATCCAAGGTCTTAGATGCATAGGAGATAACATGTGGTTCTTTCTTGATTCTTTGCCCAAGGACTAATCCTATGCTATGGTTACTTGTTTTGCATATTACTTTGAAAGGATAGTTCCAATTTGGTTGGTGAACGATGGGTGCAAAAATAAGCTTATGTATGAGCGTGTCAAACGCATCCCTGCATGATTGGTCAAACTTGAAGTCCTTGTCCTTTTGTAAGAGATTACAAAGCGGTTGTTCAATTTTTGAAAAGTCTTTAATAAACTGTCTGTAGAAACCTACATGACCAAGGAAAGAACGAATCTCCCTCACAATTGTGGGATATTGGAGTGAGTTAATAATATCTATTTTTACTTTATCAATAGAAATTTCTTCAGCAGAAATGATATGACCTAGAACTAATCCTTTATCAACCATAAAATGACATTTCTCAAAATATAGAACAAGTTTAAATTCTAGGCACCTTTTCAGAATTTTTGCAAGACTTGAAAAACACACCTCAAAAGACTCACCATACACAGTAAAGTCGTCTATGAATACCTAAATTATTTTCTCAATGTAGTCGAAAAATATACTTATCATACACCTTTAAAATGTGGCTGATGCGTTGCAAAGTCCGAATGACATCTGTTTGTAAATGAACATGGAAAATAGACACATAAAGTCATCTTCTCTTGATCTTCCTGTGCCACTAGAATCTAGAAAAAACCTGAGTAACCATCAAGGCAACAATAATGAGATTTTGTAGCTAAATGTTCTAACATCTGATCAATAAAAAGAAGTGAAAAATGGTATTTTTGAGGTAAAGAATTCAACTTCCTGTAATCAATGCAAACTCCATCCGTTTTGGACTTGGGTGGGAACCATCTCACGCGCCAAATTTTTTATGACAGCCACGCCGATTTTTTTGGCACTACATATACTGGGCTAACCCAATTACTGTTAGAAATGGGATAGATTATCCCAACATCAAGTAACTTTTGAACTTCTTTCCTTACCACTTCCATCATGGGTGGATTAAGATGCCTTTGAGTCTTTCTTTTGGGCATTGCATTCTTTATTACTAGAATTTTGTGCACGCAAGTTGAGGGACTCAAACCTTTAATGTCGGCTATCATCCATCTAATCATCTCTTTATAATCTCTAAGAACTCATACCAAATTTTCCTTTTCTACCTTCAAGAGTTTACTCAAGATTATTATTTGTAAGGTATATCTATCGCCGAAAAAAATGAACTTCAAATGGTCCGGAAGTGGTTTGAGTTCCAACTATGGAGCTTGCAAAATAGATGGTAAAAGCTTAGTTTGTGAAGGGGATAATTCAAAAATTTTACAAGAATTTTTTTGTAATTACGGTGTCTCCATATAAGCCACTATTTCGCAAACAAACTCTTCAATAGTTATCGATTCTTCTAGTTCTTCCATGGCATTAAAGTCTAGACTTCTGCAAAGAATAGTTTGTAATTCATCCTCATCATGATATTCTAAATGTAATTCAGTTATGGGCCCGATTATATCAATATTAGGAACATTAGAAATCATGCTAGGGCAATTCATGGCCTCATAAACGTTAAATTTCGCGACTTCCCCATCAAACTCCATAGTGGGTATGCCACTTCGTACGTCAACCTTCGCTTGTGCGGTACTCAAGAATGGTCTCCCAAGAAGTATGTCAGAAGAATTGGCGACTTGTCATCTTCCATGTTGATAATGTAGAAGTCTGTAGGAAATATTAATTCGTTTACCTTAACAAGAACGTCCTCCAGTGCTCCCTCCGGATGCACTACAAATCTATCTCCAAGCTAAATAATTACACTTGTTTCCTTCAAAGGACCCACGTTAAGTTGTTTATAAATTGACAAAGGCATAACATGAATTGATACGCCTAAGTCACACATGGCTTTTTTAATACCGACACTACCTATTTTGCAAGATATGGAAAGCATACATTGGTCCTTACATTTAGGTGGTATTTTCATTTGTAAAATGGCGGGACATTTTCTCGGACACTTACCTTTTCATTGGCCAAGAGCTTCCTTTTACTCATGCATAATTCTTTTAAGAATTTTTCATATCGTGGAATTTGTTTAACCATATTAAGAAGATGTATGTTGATTTCACCTTTCAAAATGAGTCAAGGATCTCCTTCTCTTCTCGCTCCTTCTTGCTTTGCACAAGTCTTCTAGGAAGCGGAGGTGGTACTGGAAATGATTTTTATGGTGTTGACTCCACTAGAGCCTCTATAACATCCCGGTATTAGCTTAAATTGAAATAGTGGTTTTGGAACCACAAATCCAAGATCAAAAAATAATTTTTAATATTAATTTTGGTGTTTACAACATGTGAATATATATGTGTGAAATTTTCACGAGCTAAATGAAAGGTGTCTAATTGCTATGGATTAATAAATGAAAGGTCCTTATGTTGTAATTAGACTATTGATAGTGGAATTTGACATAAATGGGAATTAAATGGATGATATTAAATATTTTATATCAAGGTTAAAATGGTAATTAGGTTATTAAGTTAATATTAAATAAAACAAAAGATGAAAAGATGTTCATCTTTGTTTATTTCAACCGAATATTAGAGAAAAAAATAGGGTTTTGGAGCTTTCATTCATTCAACCCTTGTTCATCTTGATTAAGATCAAGAAAGAAAGAATTCGAATTTGGATCGGGGGAAATCAAAAGTTATTGAGTAATTGATCCGATTCGTCAATTACGAATACTAGGTAAGGTCGTATGTGATAACTTCATTATAAATGTATGTTTTATGCTTTTTTATTGCATAAAAATGTGATTGTGAGATTATGAATAATGTTTGAATTGTGAATACGACTAAACAGATGTGTTCGATGATGAAAGCGATAAGTGAAACTCTCGTTTGAACCTTAGGAATAGTTTAGAATGCTAGTGACATGTCATTAGGTTAATGTATTGGCTTCGGGCCATGATATCGACACTTCGGGTGCAAATAAAACCTTGATTTGGCTATAGGCCATGGTATAGGTATTTAAAGAGGAGTTGCCTTGATTTGGCTACAGACCATGGTATAGGTACTCTAGGATAAGTTACCTTGATTTGGCTACAGGCCATGGTATAGGTATTTATCGGTTGTGATCCTTGAGTATCCGATTCTATTCCAAATGGTTCAACAAGTAAAAGAAATGACATGGTTGAGAAAGAGGTTAGTGCGAAGTGATACATGTATGTACAGAACCTACTCAAGTATTAGATTGAGAAAGTTCAGTGAGATGGTATTTGATCATGTTTTGAGACATGAGAAGGGTTTGTGGTTAATGTGACTTTGATTTGGTAATGTAAAAACAGTTAAATTAAATTTATTTAATGAATTGAGTTATTCACTTACAAACTTACTAAGCTATGAAGCTTACTGTGTGTTATTTGTCTATGTTTTATAGATAATTAAAGCTATCTCGGATCGAGAGTCATCGGGAACATCATGCACTATCAAATACCTAAGTTGGTACTTTTGAGACATGTATATATGGTATATGGCATGTATAGGCTACTTAAGGTACTTTGATTGTGAATATTGAAAAGCGATTCGGCTTATAAATGTTTATGTTTGGAATGGTATGTATAGTCACGAATGATGGCTCATTTTGGTTTGTTTTAGTATAAATGTGGCCAAGGTTTCATAGTTGATAAATGGTTATGTTTTGAGATTGGTAAATGATCTTTATGGTATGATTGAAGTAAAGAAATTGATAAGTTATGTGCTTTTGAATAGATGCTTATGATATAAGCTTTGGATAGTTATTTGGTATTGATCGAGTATTGAATTTGGTTGAATTGGATATTGTCTAACTGATGTAATGAATGATGATTTTGGGCTGCCTATTATATGATGATATGGTATCATTTTGGTTGATAGGTGTGCATGGGAAAAAGGGTGGCAAATTGGCCTTAGAAATGGCCAATTTTCATCCACGCGGGCATAAACACTGGCGTGTGTCTCAGCTGTTGCGACACATAGTCATGCTACACGAACGTGTGTCCCCTGGGGTACCCTTTCGAATTAAGTAAGTATATCATACAAGTTTGGCACGGCTTAGACACACGGGTGTGTCTACTGGCCGTGTGTGGCACACGGGCTGGCACTTGGGCATGTGGCTAGCCTTGTGACCCAAGTCAGTAACCCCCTAGATTTCACACTGCCATGGCACAAGGGCGTGTCTCCGGTTGTGTGGTGCAAGTCAGTATGTATGCCCTCTTTTCACACGATCTGTGACACGGGCGTGTCTGATGGCCGTGTGAGGCACATGGCCTGTTCACACGGGCGTATAATCCTTGAATGTTAAAAAATTTTATGTGTGTCTTAAAGTTTGGAAACATTATCATTTTAGTCCCGAACCTCTTCTAATCAGGTTTTAAGGTCTCATAGAGCCTTATAAGGAACATTGAGATTATATTTGATTGATGTTTATGAGAAAATGTATGATTTATGTTGTGATTGATAGGTAATGCCTCGTAACCTTATTTTGGCTATGGATACGGGTTAAGGGTGTTACAGCCTCTATGTCAAGTTTCTTCTCACCTCGACCCACGAGGGTACGACTCGTGTCAAGTACGGGTTAAAAATTCAGAGTTGATTCGGATGATTTTGAACGAAGCACATAGTAGTTGTTTATGTGTTCATCCTGGAAGCATGAAAATATATAACTACTTGAAACAGCTCTATTGGTTGCCTGGTACGAAACGTGATATCTCAGAATTCATTTTTAAAAGTTTGATTTGTCGGCAAGTTATGTGCTTTTGAATAGATGCTTATGATATAAGCTTTGGATAGTTATTTGGTATTGATCGAGTATTGAATTTGGTTGAATTGGATATTGTATAAATGATATAATGAATGATGATTTCGGGCTGCCTATTATATGATGACATGGTATCATTTTGGTTGATAGGTGTGCATGAGAAAAAGGGTGGCAAATTGGCCTTACAAATGGCCTATTTTTGTCCACACGGGTAGAGAAACGGGCGTGTGTCTCATCCATGTGCGACACACAGTCAAGTGTCCCTTAGGGTACCCTTTCGAATTAAGTCAGCATACCCTGCAGGTTTGGCACGGCTTAGACACTCGGGTGTGTCTACCGGCCGTGTGTGGCACATGGGCTAGCAAATGGGCGTGTGGCTGGTTGTGTGACTCAAGTCAGTAACCCCTTCAGATTTCACACGTCCATGGCACACGGGCGTGTCTCCGGCTGTGTGGTGCAGGTAAGTATGTATGCATTGTTTTTACACGGTCTGTGACACAGGCGTGTCTGGTGGTCGTGTGAGGCACACGGCCTATTCACAAGGGCGTGTGATCCTTGAATGTTAGAAAGTTTTATGTGTTTCTTAAAGTTTCAAAACATTAGTGGTTTAGTCTTGAACCTCTTCTAATCATGTTTTAAGGTCTCGTAGAGCCTTATAAGGGACATTGAAATTATATTTAATTGATGTTTATGTGAAAATGTATGATTTATGTTGTGATTGATTGGTAATGTCTCGTAACCTTATTCCGACTATGAATATGGGTTAGGGGTGTTACAGCCTCTGTGTTAAGTTTCTTCTCACCTCGCCCAGCGTGGGCACAACTCGTGTCAAGTACGAGTTTAAAAAATTAGAGTTTATTCAGATGATTTTGAACGAAGCACATAGTAGTCGTTTATCTGTTCATCCTGGAAACACGAAAATGTATAACGACTTGAAACAGCTCTATTGGTGGCCTGAGTATGGAACGTGATATCTCAGAGTTCGTTTCTAAATGTTTGATTTGTCGGCAAGTTAAAGCTGAGAATCAGGTACCGTCTATTTATTGTAATCGATTATGATTCCTAAGTGGAAATAGGATTGTGTAACTATGGATTTTGTGTCAGGATTACCCCTATCTCCGAAAAGGAAAGATGCGATCTGAGTTATAGTTGATAAATTGACAAAATCGGCTCATTTCATTCTTGTACAAATAAACTATTCACTTGAAAAGTTAGTTGAGTTGTATATCTCCGGGATCGTGAGATTACACGGAGTACCTGTTTCTATTGTTTCAGATAGAGATCCAAGGTCCACATCAAGGTTTTGAAAGAAACTGCAAGATGTACTTGGTTCAAGACTACATTTTAGTACAACATTTCACCCGCAGATAAATGGTCAATCCATGTGAAATTATGCAAATACTCGAGGATACGTGGAGATGTTGCATTCTTGAGTTCAAAGGACTGTGGGAAAAGTATTTGCCGTTGATTGAATTCGTGTATAAAAATAGCTTCCAATCGAGTATAAGGATGGCACCATATGAAGCTCTATATGGTCGTAAATGTAGAACACCGTTGTACTGGACTGAGCTAAGTGAGAATAAGATTCATGGGGTTGATCTGGTTAGAGAGATAGAAAAGAAAGTGAAAGTAATTTGCGATAGTTTGAAAGCAACTTCAGATCAGCAGAAATCTTACGTAGATTTGAAATGAAAAGATATTGAATTTTAGATGGGGGGTAGAGTATTTTTTAAAGTGTCACTGTGGAAAAAGATATTGCGGTTTGGTCAGAAAGGGAAATTGAATCCGTGATACGTTGGACCGTACGGGATTATCAAGCGAGTTAGACCAGTTGCTTATCAGCTAGCATTGCTGTCTGAGTCAGAAAAGATTCATAATGCATTTGATGTATGGATGCTTTGATGATACCAATCCGCTCCTTCACATGTTATTTCCCCAACTGAGGTTGAAATTCAATCTGATATGTTGTATGCTGAGGAATTAATTCAAATTCTAGCTCGTGAAATAAATGAGTTGAGAAATAAAAGAATAGCTTTAGTGAAAGTATTATGGCATCGACATGGGGTTGAAGAAGCTACGTGGGAACTCGAGGACACTATGAACCTATTCACTGGTAAGATTTTCGGGGACGAAAATCCCTAAGGGGGAAAATTGTCACAGCCCGATTTTAGCTTAAATCAGAATAGTGGTTTCAGAACCACTAAACTAAGATTGAAAATTTGTTTTTAATATTTTTTTTGGTGTTTACAGCATGTGAATATATATCTGTGAAAGTTTCGTGAGCTAATTTTTATCGTTTAGTAGCTCAATTTGAGAAAAAAAGACTTAATCGCGTAAAATGCAAAAGTGGCATTCTATTTGATAAAGGTGTCTAATTGCTATAGCTTATTACATGAAAGGTCCTTATGTTGTAATTAGACCATTGATAGTGGAATTTGACATAAATGGGCATTAAATGGATGGTATTAAATGTTTTATATCAAGGTTAAAATGGTAATTAAGTTATTAAGTTAATATTAAATAAAACAAAAGATGAAAACATGTTCATCTTTTTTTGTTTCAACCGAATATTAGAAAAAAATAGGGTTTTAGAGCTTCCATTCATTCAACTCTTGATCATCTTGATTAACATCAAGAAAGAGAGAATTCAGATTTTGATCAGGGGAAATCGAAAGTTATCGAGTAATTGATCCAATTCATCAATTCTGAATACTACGTAAGTTCGTATGTGATAATTTCATTATAAATGTATGTTATATGCTTTTGTATTGCATAAAAATGTGATTGTAAGATTATGGATAATGTTTGAATTTTTAATACGACTAAACAGATGTGTTCGAGGATGAAATTGACAAGTGAAACTTTCGGTTGAACCTTAGGAATAGTTTAGGATGCTAGTGACATGTCATTAGGTTAATGTATTGGCTTCGGGCCATGATATCGGCACTTCGGGTGCGAATAATACCTTGATTTTGCTACGGGCCATGCTATACGTATTTAGAGATGAGTTACCTTGATTTGGCTACGGGCCATGGTATAGGTACTCGAGGATAAGTTACCTTGATTTGGCTACGGGCCATGGTATAGGTACTTATGGATTGTGAACCTTGAGTATCCGATTTCTATTCCAAATGGTTCAACGGGTAAAAGAAATGACATGGTTGAGAAAGAGGTTAGTATGAAGTGATACAGGTACGTACAAAACCTACTCGAGTATTTGATTGAGAAAGTTTAATGAGATGGTATTTGATTATGTTTTGAGACATGAGAAAGGTTTGTGGTTAATGTGACTTTGATTTGGTAATGCAAAAATAGTTAAATTACATTTATTTGATGAATTGAGTGATTCACGTACGAACTTACTAAGCTATGAAGCTTACTATGTGTTATTTGTCTATGTTTTATAGATAATTAGAACTAGCTCAGATCCGAAAGTCATCAGGAACATCATCGCGCTATCAAACACCTAAGTTGGTACTTTTGAGACAAGTATATATGGTATATGGCATGTATAGGCTAGTTAACGTATCGTGGTTGTGAATATGACAATGAGATTTGGCTTATAAATGTTTATGTTTGGAATGGTATATATAGTCATGAATGATGGCTTATTTTGGTATGTTTTGGTATAAATGTGGCCAAGGTTTCATAGTTGATAAATAGTTATGTTTTGAGTTTGGTAAATGATCTTTATGGTATGATTAAAGTACAGAAATTGAGAAGTTATGTGCTTTTGAATAGATGCTTATGATATAAGCTTTGGATAGTTATTTGGTATTGATCGAGTATTGAATTTGGTTGAATTGAATATTGTATAAATGATGTAATGAATGATGATTTTGGGCTACCTATTATATGATGGAATAGTATCATTTTGGTTGATAGGTGTGCATGAGAAAAAGGGTGGAAAATTGGCCTTATAAATGGGCTATTTTTGTCTACTCGGGCAGAGACACGGGCGTGTGTCTCAGCCAGGTGTGACATACAGTCATGCTACACAGTCGTGTGTCCCCTGGGGCAGCCTTTTGAATTAAGTCAGTATACCTTACAGGTTTGGCACGGGTTAAACACACGGGCGTGTCTACTGGCCATGTGTGGCACACAGGCTAGCACATGGGCGTGTGGCTAGACTTGTGACCCAAGTTAGTAACCCCTCCAGATTTCACACAGCTATGGTATGCGGGCGTGTCTCTGGCCGTGTGGTGCAAGTCAGTTTGTATGCCCTGTTTCCACATGGTTTGTGACATGAATGTGTCTAGTGTCTGGTGATCGTGTGAGGCACATGGCCTGTTCACATAGGCGTGTGATCCTTGAATGTTAGAAAATTTTATGTGTTTTTTAAAGTTTACAAACATTATCGGTTTAGTCCCGAACCTCTTCTAATCATGTTTTAAGGCCTCGTAGAGCCTTATAAGGGACATTGAGATTATATTTGATTGATGTTTATGTGAAAATGTATGATTTATGTTGTGATTGATCGGTAATGCCTCGTAAACTTATTCTAGCTATATTGGTATCAGAGCTATGGTTTAATCGATTCTTGGACTAACATAGCGTGTGTGAGAGTCTAGCTATACATGTCATATATATAAACCGTGATAGTGTTAAAATTCCTGACAGTTTAAATTGTGCTTTCGTATAATAATGGATCTTAAATGAGAAATAGTTGATGATGTGGAAAGTAATGTGCCCGCTCCCACTCAAGGAGCAGTGCTGGCTAATTTTAGGCCGATTTTTAGTGGTCAAGAGGGAGAGGCTAAGCAAGTCTTCTTCTCGATGATGAGTGAGTGCTGCACGAAGCTTGTTCGAAAGAATTCGGCTACTCAACAACCTCCACCCCCACCTGTTCCTCAACAAACCCCTGTAGATCCTCAAGCTATATATCAGATGCGATTAATATGCCGCCAGTGGATAAGATACAGAAACACGGGGCTGAGGAGTTTCGGGCTACCATTGATGATGATGTTGAGAAAGCTGAGTTTTGGCTTGCGAAAACAATCCAAATATTTGATGGATTGTCTTGTACTCCTAATGAATGTATCAAATGTATGGTATATTTACTTAGAGGTAATGTGTACCACTAGTGGAAAAAGTTGATATCTGTAGTTTCGAGGGAATGAGTCACCTGGGAGATCTTTCAATCTAAATTTCGAAAGAAGTACATAAGTCAACCATTTCTTGATTAGAAACATAAAGTGTTTCTAGAATTGAAAAAAGTTCAATTGACTATGACCGAGTACGAAAGAGAATTTGTACGACTAAGAAAATATGCTCTGGAATATGTTTCTACCAAAGAGATTATGTGTAAGCGGTTTCTTGTTGGGTTGAATGAAGATATAAAACTTCTAGTCGGATTTCTGGAAAGAAAAGAATTCGTAGTTTTAGTTGAAAGGGCTTGTAAAGCCGAAAATCTCAGCAAAGAAAGGAGGAAAGCAAATTCAGAGGCTAGAGACACTCGAAAAAAATCGATAAGTAAGCCATATCAATTTTCATCAAAGAAATCCAAAGATTCGTATACTCACCTGAATGCTTCAATTGGATATTCGAACAAGGATCGTGCTAAACAATATTCTGGCTCCAAAGCTCAAGCTACATCAGTATCTACTGTTGGCAGTGTAAGAGAAAATAAATCCGAATGTCAACACTATAGATGACGACATTTCGGAGACTGTTGGAATAAAAGTAATAAAGCTTTTTACAAATGTGGTTCATTGGAACACTTCATTCCAGATTGTCTGGAGTTAGAGGAGAAAGAAAAAGTTCAAAATGTGAGATCAAGTAATACTACTGTTAGAGGGAGACCACCCTAAAACACTAGAAATGCGAGTGGTAACCCAAGTGTTATGAGAGATTCTGCTGTGAAATCTGAGGCACGAGCACCTGCTCGAGCTTATGCTATCCGTCGATGGGAGGAAGTATCCTCGCCAGACGTTATAACCAGTACTTTCACTCTCTATGATACTAAAGTTATTGCATCGATAGATCCAGGATCAACTCATTCTTATTGATCGCGTGATTTCGTGATAGGTTTTAAATATTTATAATTAATCGTTCTTGAAAGTAACTATTATCGCGATGTAGGCAAGTGTACCTATCGAACAGTAGTATAGTTTTAGCAAGACAGGATTGTCGAACCCAAAGGAACTAAATGTGCTAGTAATGACTGTCTTTTTATTATCTAGCCTAAGAATAAAGAGGTTTTGTTTTAACTAACTAATTATCTAAACTAAGAATTCACAAAGAATGGAATTGGGGAATTGCTTTTAGGAAAATCGATTGAATTAAGACAATACCTAAGGAAAAATCCACCTAGACTGTACTTGTTATTCTGGCTCCGAATCAGACGATTTATTCATTTAACTTGTTCCGTAGAGATCCTTAAGTTATGTTGTTATCCTAATTGAAGACTAATAACGTCTAATTCCTAGATTGAATAATTGAGACCTTTCTCTAATTAACACCCTAGAGTTGCTTTAACTTGATCTATGGATCCCCTTACTAGGTTTCACCCTAATCCAGCAAAATCTTGTCACCCTATGTCTGGGCACACAAACAACTCCGCTTAATTATGAAAAATGTACTCTTAGACAGGGTCTATTCCTCCTCTGAATAAGATCTTATCTTGAATCATTATCCTGGGATATCAAAACAATAATTAAGAACACATAATTAAGAACAAGTTAAATATTTATCATACAATTCAGAAAATAATAACAAGATTCATCTTAGGTTTCATTCCCCTTAGGTATTTAGGGGTTTTAGTTCATCACTAAATAAGAAAACATCTCAGAATAAAAAAGAATATGAAACATAAAGAAAACCTAAAACTCCTGAAGGGGAAATTAAGGGGAGATCTTCAGTCTTGATGATGAATCTGGCTTCTGAGATGGATCAATCGGCTTCCTTGGAGTAATTCCTTACTCTCTATTCTGTGTGCCCTTTTTCTTTCTCCTCTAGGGTGTATTTATAGGCTTTGGAATGCCTAAGAGCCCTCAAAAAGCCTTTTCCGAATTGGACTCAACTTGGGCTCGACAGAGACACGCCCCTGTGACACGCCCGTGTGCGATTACTTCAGGCCGTGCCCGAGCTTGCCAAATTGACACGGCCGTGTGGTCTGCTTGTGTGAGGAGGTCCAGGCCGTGTTAATTTCATACTTTGGCCTATTTTCTCCGTTTTTGGCCTATTTCTCGTTCCTTTCGCCCTCCTATGCTCTCCTAAGTATAAAACATGAAATTAAAGCATTAGGAGCATCGAATTCACCAATTCTAATAGAAAATCATCCATAAAATTCGTTAAACATGGGGTAAAAATATGTATAAATTACGGTTTATCAAATACCCCCACACTTAAGCATTTGCTTGTCCTCAAGCAAAATTCTCAACTCATAATCAAAATAAATTCTTCTCAACTTATAATTTCTATCGATAATATCTCAAAATAATCCATAGGTAATCATACATTGAGAATTCAACTAAAAGAACATAAAAGTTTCAAACATTCCAAGTTGAGTATTTAATCATGCTTACCTTTGATTCAGAATATCACAGAGTTTCACATCCTCACTAAAGATTCACTCAAATCACTCGAGGTGTTTAAGGACAATAAATGAAGCACTCAATAGTCAATAATAAAAAGTCATTACCATAGGCTTGCATGAAAATCAAATCTCCACCACTATAATTTAAGATGATACATCAATCAAAAGGTCTTTAGAGGGTTGTAATGAGGCTTGGTTAGGGGGTGTGGTCACAAGCTGAAAGAAAGGGTTAGATTCGAGATTGAGTTGAAAAATTACTTAACTAGAAAAATAGCTAGTCATCAATTGCATACAAAAGAGCTTTTCTCAGAATATGGAATTTAAATACTGAAGCTTACAAACAGAAGATCACTACTAATATGTATACATGTTTCTTTTCTTTCTTTCTTTTTTAATAACAAGTTAAATAACATAGACTAACTATTAAGAACAAGACATTGCTAAACAATTTATTCAACTCAAATCTCGACAAAAATAGGGATTAATTTAAGGGATTTCAACAATAATGGGTTAAGGGTTAATATTAAGGGTAATACAATAAATGGCTTGTTAGGCTCAAGGGGGTTTACTCGGGGTTAATCGTGGAGGTAGGCTTTTCATGGCATGAGTGGGTTAATCCTAAGTGCCTTAATCATTTTGACATATCAAATTAAATGGTGTGGTCTCGACATGCATAATCAAGCAAGTTCTAGAATAACAGTTCAATACTGACGCACTCAATGCAATAATAAAAGTGAGCATGAAAGAATTAATAGATGTTCAAAAGGCTTTAAAATCTCACAAAAATTATGGGTTTTTGATGTTTAAAACTTGTGATTTCCAACTCAAAGTAATACCTAAACTTTGGGGAAACAACTTAAGATTTTAAATTCTTAAAAGTCAACTTATCATGCTTGATTCTCTAATGTCTTGAGGTTTAAACAATCAATGCATAAATGCCTATGATTTAATTCAAGATATATCAATCAATGTCATAAATCAATCAAAATTTATCCTAAATACGATATGAGAGTTTTTCAAGAGAACAAGGCAGTCATTCAGGGATTTTTCTGATAATGAAATAAATACCCCCCACACTTAAGATGTACATTGCCTTCAATGTAAAAAGATAGATATTAGAATATAAAAATAAGATAGGGAGAGAAGTGAAACTTCCTGAGTTAAAAATGGATGAAATTCCTAGATTAGCGAGAGCGAGTTATTGGAAATAAAGCTGGAGGACAAACATGATTCTGAAGAACAGAAGGAGAATTGGAGGAATAATTTAGTAGTAATCATAAAGATAAGCCGTGTTTAAAAACAAATGAATCTTTAAAAATTAATGAAAGAAAAATAAAAGAAGATAGATAATCTAATTTTTCAAGTGGCACGGCTAGTTCACACGCCAGTGTGGATCGTGTCCAGCCCGTGTTTGTCATGAAGTGAGATATCATCACACGGCCTTCGGGCACGCCCGTGTGTCTAGGCCGTGTTGCTATATGATCATGTTACACAACCGTGTGTGATGTGATTCACTTCTCCCACGGTCGTGTAGCTCTGCACACGCCCGTGTTATTTTGATAGTGTTGTCCATGAGTGCTAGATAAGGGCGTGTCGCACGTCCGTGTTCATTTGGCAGATCTGACCACGGTCAGGTCGCACGCCCGTGGCTACTTATCGCATCCCATGTTGGGAAAGATAATCTTTACCCTATTTTCGCAGGGTCGTATCGCACGGTCGTGTTTTCGTCTGTGTTGGGCACACGTCCTTAAGCACGGCCGTGTGGTTGGCCGTGTGGAGTTGGGAACCTGTGCTTTAAAGACTCTATTAGTGACCTAGATGTTTAACAATTGAAATTTTAATAATTTAAAACTGTTAGTACTTGGGTTGCCTCCCGAGAAGTGCTTGTTTATAGTCTAAGCTCGACTGTTTCCATTCAGGGTAGTTTGTGGAGTAGTAGCTCCTCTCCATCATCTTTTAAATTCTCACCGTTATAACGTTTGAGATGATGTCCATTTAGTTTGAAAGTACCATTTGATGGGTGACTTACCTCTGTTGTGCCATATGGCAGAACAGATTGAATTACGAAAGGTCCTGACCATCGTGATTTAAGTTTCCCAGGAAACAATTTGAGTCTTGAGTTGTATAGGAGGACAAGATCTCCAACATCAAATTGTTTTCGTTGCTTTAAACGAGTGTCATGGTGCCGCTTTGTTGCTTCCTTATATAGGCGTGAGTTTTCATATGCATTGGCTCGCCACTAATCAAGTTCGTCCAGCTGCATCAACCTATTTTTTCCTGCAAGTTTGGGATCAAGGTTTAGAAATTTAATAGCCCAAAAAGCTTTATGCTCTAGTTTGAATGGTAGATGACAAATTTTTCCATAAATAAGTCTGTACGGTGATGTCCTTATAGGGGTCTTAAAAGCAGTTCTGTAAGCCCATAAGGCATCATCTACTTTCATTGTCCAATCTTTTCTGTTTGATTTCTCGGTTTGCCACTTCAACTTGTCCATTAGTTAGAGGATGGTATAGGGTGGCTATTCTATGATGAACTCCGTATTTCATAAGAGTTTTTTTAAATTGGGTATTACAAAAATGAGTGTCCCTATCACTGAAAATTTCTCTAGGTGTTTTGAATCTTGAGAAAAGTTTCTTCAGGAAACGTACTACCACTCTAGCATCATTAGTAGGTAGAGCTTGGGCTTCCACCCATTTGGACATATAATCAACTGCTACTAAGATGTATTTACTCGCAAATGATCTGGGGAATGGGCTCATGAAATTGATACCCCAAACGTCAAATATTTAACATGAAAGCATATAGTTTTGAGGCATTTCATCACGTTTAGATATGTTACCTGCCCGTTGGCATTTGTCATATGAAGTAACGTACCTGTTAGCGTCTTTGAATAATAAGGGCCAGTAAAAACCTGATTCAAGTATCTTATGTACGGTCTTAGTTCCACTATAATGTCCTCCAGTTGGCTTTGAGTGGCAATGTTCCAGTATTTTTGATGTTTCTGATCTTGTAACGCATCTTCTAATGACTTAATCTGCACATCTACGAAAAAGAAAGGGGTCGTCCCAAAAGTAGCTTTTCACCTCATTAAAGAATTGCTTCTTTTGCTGGTGCGTTAACCCTTTTGGGATAATGTTAGCGGCTAGAAAATTCGCGATGTCTGCAAACCAAGGTACCTCGGAGTCAGATATAGTGAAAAATTGTTCTTCAGGAAACGAATCATTTATTTCAACTTCATCTAGTTCTTTGGTATTGGAGTTCTCAAGCCTGGATAGATGATCAGCCGCGAGATTTTGAACTCCTTTCTTATCCTGAATTTCCAAGTCAAATTCCTTCAATAGGAGAATCCATCGAATGAGTCGAGGTTTTGCATTAGTTTTAGTTAAAAGGTAGCGAAGGGCGGAATGGTCAGTGTAAACAACTACTTTAGACAATATGAGATATGATCGAAATTTATCAAATGCAAAAACCACAGCTAGCAATTCTTTTTTCGTTGTAGTATAATTCTCTTGTGCAGCTGTCAAAGTTTTGCTAGCATAATAGATAGGTTGAAAATGCTTGTCTCTTCGCTGTCCCAATACTGCAACTACTGCAAAATCACTTGCATCACACATTAATTCAAATGGTAAGTTCCAATCAGGTGCAATTATATTGAAGCATTAATTAATTTATCTTTTAAAGTATTAAATGCTTCTAAACATTCCTGATTGAAATTAAAAGGTATATCTTTTTCTAGCAATTTAGTCAATGGCTTAGCTATTTTAGAAAAATCCTTAATAAATCTTTTATAAAAACCAGCATGTCCTAAAAAGCTTCTAATAGCCTTAATCGAACTAGGAGGGGGTAATTTTTTGATTGTTTCTATTTTAGATTTGTCCACTTCAACCCCTTTACTGGAAATTTTATGCCCTAATACAATACCTTCTTGAACCATGAAGTGACATTTCTCCTAGTTAAGGACAAGGTTCATTTCCTCACATCTTATTAAAACTAGTTTTAAATTTTTAAGGAAGAGGTGGAAAGAGTTACCAAATACCGAGAAATCATTCATAAATACTTCTATGATATCTTCCACGAGTTCGTCAAGGATGGCCATCATACAGCGCTGAAAAGTAGCAGGACCATTATATAATCCAAAAGGCATTCTACGATAAGCAAACATACCATATGGGCATGTGAATGTCATTTTTTCTTAATCTTCAAGAGCTATTGGGATCTAGAAGTAACCAAAGAGTCCGTCTAGAAAGCAGTAGTACATATGCCCAGATAATCTTTCCAACATTTGGTCAATGAATGGAAAGGAGAAGTGATCTTTTCTAGTGGCATCATTCAGTTTCCTGTAGTCAATGCAAACTCTCCATCTTGTGACTGTCTTTGTTGGGATTAATTCATTCTTCTCATTGGTCACAACCGTCATGACTCCTTTCTTAGGGACAACCTGCACTGGACTTACCCAAGAACTGTTAGAAATAGGATAAATAATTTCAGCATCTAGAAGTTTAATTCCCTCAGCTTTAACAACTTCCTTCATGTTGGGTTTCATTCGTCCTTGAGCTTGCACACACGATTTGTATTCATCTTCCATCAAAATTTTGTGGGTGTAAAAAGAAGGGCTGATTCCTTTAATGTCAGAAATTTTCCAAGCTATGGCCTTTTTATGTTATTTAAATACTTGGATTAATTAATATTTCTCCTTGGGTTGCAAGTTAGAAGCAATAATAACCGGTAATGTAGAATCATTTCCAAGGAATGTGTATTCCAAATGGTTTGGTAATTGTTTAAGTTCCAATTTGGGAGGCTCCTCAATAGACGATTTTTGCTTAAGTTCATCGTTTATCTTAATGCCCTCATATTCTACTTGTCTTGAAGAATGCTCATTAGGTTCATCATCTGTCTCCTCTTCTTGAGCTGGATACAGTTCCATTGTCTCCTTCTGTACAATTTCTTGAAAAGAGTCTTGAGTAGTATGATCAATAGAGTCAATAAAATAACACGAATCATCCTGTTCCCTAGAAAACCTCATAGCATCATAAATTTTAAAGATAATATCCTCGTCACCTACTCTAAGTACCAATTTATCGTCACCCACATCGATTACAGCCCTAACAGTGGCTAAAAATGGGCGCCCTAAAATTAAGGGTACTTCCACATCTTCATCCATGTTAAGCATAACAAACTCAACAGGAAATTTGAATTTATCTACTTTCACAAGTACGTCCTCTATAATACCCCTAGGATATTTAACAGATCTATCGGCTAATTGAATACTCATCTTAGTAGGTTTAGGTTCCCCAAGACCAAGTTGTTTGAACATTTTATATGGCATCAAATTAATGCTAGCGCCTAAATCAGCTAGTGCTTTCTTAACATTCAGACTACCAATTAAGCAAGGGATAGTAAAACTTCCTGGATCTTTCAGTTTGGTTGGCAGCTTGTTTTGGAGTATGGCTGAGCACTCCTCATTGAGTTCTACTGTAGATAAGTCCTCGAACTTCCTTTTATTTGTTAGAAGCTCCTTCAAAAATTTTGCTTATGTAGGCATCTGCGAGATGGCTTCAACAAAAGGTAAGTTGATATGTAATTGTTTAAAAAGTTCAAGAAACTTATCGAATTGTGCATCAATGCGATCTTTTTTCAATTTTGCTGGGTATGGAACTAGTGGTTTATATTCCTTCGGCACTGGTTTGTCCATATTTTCGGGTTTTTCTTCCCCCCTTTCGCTTACAACGGCTTCTTGTGTTAGGTTCTTTTCAGATTCCGCTAACACTTTCCCACTCCTTAGTGTAACTGCTTTTACATGCTCTTTTGATTTGGTGTTACTAAGTAAACTTCCTAGTGGTCTTTTCGAAATCAGTTTGGACAGCTGACCTATCTGAGTTTCGAGCCCTTGGATCGACACTTGTTGATTTTTAAGTGTTGTATCGGTGTTCTAGAAACGAGTTTCTGACACCGATATAAACTTTAAGAGCATCTCTTCAAGGTTCGACTTATTTTCCTGTTGATAGGGTGGTTGCTGAAAACCCAGAGGATGTTGTGGTCTTTGATTTCCTTGACCGCCCCACGAGAAATTGGGGTGGTTCCTCCAACCTGCATTATAAGTGTTACTATATGGGTTATTTTGGGATCGAGAGTTATTGTTACCCATATATTGGACTTGTTCCTCCTCGATGCTAGGGTTGAAGGGTTGATACTCTGTGCATGCTCCTCCTCCATTCGTCTCGCACCTCATTACTGGATGTACCTGAGTAGAACCAAGTAAACCATCACTCTTTTTATTTAGAAGTTCTACCTAATTTGACGGCATAGTAACCGAATCAACGTTATAAACACCTGCTATTTTAGTTGGCTTAGTCCTCATGACTTGCCACTGATAGTTATTCAGTGACATCTCCTCTATAAACTCATAGGCATCTTCAGGTGTTTTAGTATTGATGGTTCCGCCAGCAGCTGCGTCAACCATTTGTTGAGTCGAAGGATTCAGGCCATTGTGGAACGTTTGAACCTGTAGCCAAAGTAGTAACCCATGGTGAGGGCACCTTCTTAGTAAGTCTTTGTATCTCTCCCATGCATCGTAAAGAGTTTCTAAGTCCATCTGCACAAACGAAGAAATATCATTACGAAATTTAGTCGTTTTAGCCGGCGGAAAATATTTTAATAGAAATTTTTGGGTCATTTGTTCCCAAGTAGTGATTAACCCTCGTGGTAATGAGTTAAACCACTATTTAGCTTTGTTTCTCAATGAAAAAGGGAATAATCGAAGACAAATGGAATCATCAGAAACACAATTAATTTTAAATGTATCGCATAGTTCTAAGAAGTTTGCTAAGTGAGCGTTGGGATCCTCATCCTGCAAACCATCAAACTGAACAAATTACTGTATCATTTGAATAGTGTTAGGTTTTAGTTCAAAAGTGTTTGCAGCTACAGCAGGTCTAACTATGCTCGATTCAGTTCCTGTTAAAGAAGGTTTAGCATAATCATACATAGTACGTGAAATAGGATTTTGACTAATTGTAATTGCAGGAGGTAGCTGATTGTCTTGGTTTTCAGCCATCTCTTCAGTCGGGGGTTGAGCATCGTCCTCTTGCTTGTTCTCTGTGTATCTTAAGCTTCGCCTTATTTCTCTTTGACGTCTGCGAACTGTGCGATCGATTTCTTCGTCAAAAAGTAGTGGTCCTGACGGGGTTCTTCTAATCATAAACTATAAAAACCTGCCAGAGAAAGAAACAGTAAATTAATAAATAATAATAAAAAATTAAATTAAATTAAATTGCAAGAAAAATAAACGGCTAAAGTAATAAAAATTGAGCGTTCCTAATGTCTTAGTTCCTTGGCAACGACACCAAAAACTTGATCATGTGATTTCGTGATAGGTTTCAAATATTTATAATTAACCGTTCTTGAAACTAACTATTACCGCGATGTAAGCAAGTGTACCTATCAAACAGTAGTATAGTTGTAGCAAGACCGAATTGTCAAACCCAAAGGAACTAAAAGTACTAGTAATGACTGTCTTTTTATTATCTAGCCTAAGAATAAAGAGGTTTTGTTTTAACAAACTAATTATCTAAACTAAGAATTCACAGAGAATGGAATTGGGGAATTGTTTTTGGGAAAATCGATTGAATTAAGACAATAGCTAAGGAAAAATCCACCTAGACTGTACTTGTTATTCTGGCTCCGAATCGGGCGATTTATTCATTTAACTTATTTCATAGAGATCCCTAAGTTATGTTATTATCTCAATTCAAGACTAATAACGTCTAATCCCTAGATTGAATAATTGAGACCTTTCTCTAATTAACACCCCAGAGTTGCATTAACTCGATCTATGGATCCCCTTATTAGGTTTCACCCTAATCCAGCAAAATCTTGTCACTCAATGTCTAGGAGTGCAAACAACTCCGCTTAATTACGACAAATGTACTCTTAGACAGGGTCTATTCCTCCTCTGAATAAGAGCTTATCTTGAATCAGTATCTTAGGATATCACAACAAGAATTAAGAACACATAATTAAGAACAAGTTAAATATTTATCATACAATTTAGAAAATAATAACAAGATTCGTCTTAGGTTTCATTGCCCTTAGGTATTTAAGGGTTTTATTTCATAACTAAATAAGAAAACATCTCAGAATAAAAAAGAATACAAAACATAAAGAAAACCCAAAACTCCTGAAGGGGAAATTGAGGGGAGATCTTCAGTCTTAATGATGAATCTGGCTTTTGAGATCGATCAATCGACTTCCATGGAGTAATTCCTTACTCCCTATTCTGTGTCCCCCTTTTCTTCCTCCTCTAGGGTGTATTTATAGGCTTTGGAATGCCTAAGAGCCCTCAAAATTACCCTTTTCCGAATTGGACTCAACATGGGCTTGGTAGGGACAAGCCCGTGTGACACGCCCGTGTGCGATTACTTCAAGCCGTGCTCAAGCCTGCCAAATTGACACGGCCGTGTGGTCTGTCCGTGTGAGGAGGTCCAGGCCGTGTTGATTTTGTACTTTGGCCCATTTTCTCCGTTTCTGGCCCGTTTCTCGTTCCTTTTGCCCTCCTATGCTCTCCTAAGTATAAAACATGAAGTTAAAGCATTAGAAGCATCAAATTCACCAATTCTAATAGGAAATATTCCATAAAATGCGTTAAACATGGGTTAAAAATATGTATAAATTACGGTTTATCACTTATATGTGCATGAATTTAGTATCCAGTAAGACTTTACCTGTAAAGTCTATTGAATTTGTGATTAGAGTATCGAAACCCTTAGGCAAGTGTGTGTTAGTTGATAAAGTGTGCAAGAACTGTCCGTTACTGATTCAAGATTTCTGCTTTCCAGCCGATCCGATGTTGTTACCATTTGATGAATTTGATATAATTCTGAGTATGGATTGGTTAACGTCATGATGCTATAATAAACTGTAAACGAAAGATGATTGATCTGAGATGTCAGAATAATGAGATTGTCCGGATTGAGTCAGATGATTTGAATGGTTTACCAGCAGTGATTTCTTTAATGTTAGCTCAGAAATATGGGAGAAAGGGTTCTGAAACTTATTTTGCTTATGTGCTTGATACGAAAGTGATAGAAAAGAATATTGAATCAGTGCCAATTCTATGTAAGTATCCGGATGTGTTTCTTGAAGAATTACCAGGTTTACCACCAATTCGAGAGGCTGAGTTTGGCATTGAGTTAGTGTCGAGAACTACACCGATATCGATAGCTCCGTACAGAATGGCTCCGACAGAATTGAAAGAATTAAAAGCTCATTTGCAAGAATTAACTGACAGAGGGTTTGGATGACCAAGTTTCTCGCCCTGGGGTGCTTCTGTGTTGTTTGTGAAAAAAAAGAGATTGCACGATGAGAATGTGTATTGACTACAAATAGTTGAATAAAGTGACTATATAGAATAAGCATCCTCTACCCAGAATAGATGATTTATTTGATCAGTTAAAAGGGCTATAGTGTTTTCAAAGATGGATTTGAGATCGGGCTACTACCTGTTGCGAGTTAAAGACTCTAACGTGCCAAAAATCGCATTTAGAATAATGTATGGTCATTACGCATTCTTAGTTATGCCTTTTTGACTAACGAATGCACCTGCTATCTTTATGAATTTAATGAACCGAATTTTCAGACCGTACCTAGATCGATTTGTTGTTGTGTTTATTGATGACATATTGATATATGCACGGAATGAATCTGAGCATGTTGAGCATATAAGAATTGTACTACAGACTTTGCAAGATAAGCAGTTATTTGCAAAGTTCAGCAAATGTGAATTCTGGTTGCGCAGGGTTGGTTTTCTGGGACATATTGTGTCAGTAAGTTGATCTGAGCAAGATTTCTGCAATAATGGATTGGAAGCCTCTAAGAAATGTATCCGAAGTCTATAGCTTTCTAGGACTAGTTGGCTATTATAGACGATTTGTGAAAGGCTTTTCAATGATTTTGACTTCGTTGACGAGATTACTTTAGAAAGATGTAAAGTTTGAATGGTTCGAGAAATACCAGAAATGTTTTGATCAGATGAAAGCTCTTTTGACTAAAGCTCCAGTGTTAGTACAGCCAGAATCAGGTAAAGAATTTGTGATCTTTAGTGATGCATCATTGAATAGTTTGGGATGCATTTTGATGCAGGAAGGCAAAGTCATAGCTTATGTGTTGAGACAGTTGAAGCTCCATGAAAACAATTATCCGATGCATGATTTAGAGTTAGCAACCATTGTGTTTGCGTTAAATATTTGGCGCCATTACCTGTCCAGTGAGAAATGCCATGTTTATTCAGATCACAAGAGTTCAAAATATCTGATGAGTCAGAAAGATTTAAATTTGCGACAGCGGAGATGGCTAGAATTACTAAAAGATTACGAGCTAATGATTCACTGTCATCCGAGAAAAGCAAATGTTGTTACTGATGCATTAAGCCAAAAATCTTTATTTGCTCTACGTGCAATGAATACTTGGTTGCCTCTATTTGACGATTGCTCAATTGTAGCTAAGTTTAAAGTGAGACCGTTGTTTTTACAACAAATTTGTACAGCTCAAAAAGTTCATAATGAAATGTTAGTAAAATGAGCTCAATATGATTCAAACCTTGATCTAGAATTTCAAGTTGATGCTGATTATTGTTTAAGATTCAGAGGCCAATTATGTGTTCCAAGAAATTCAGAGTTGATTAAGATGATTTTGAACAAAGCACATAGTAGTCCTTTATCTGTTCATCCTGGAAGCACAAAAATGTATAACGACTTGAAACAGCTCTATTGGTGGCCTAGTATGAAATGTGATATCTCAGAGTTCGTTTCTAAATGTTTGATCTGTCACGAAGTTAAAGCTGAGCATTAGGTATCGTCTGGTTTATTACAGTCGATTATGATTCCTAAGTGGAAAAGGCATAGAGTAACTATGGATTTTGTGTTGGGATTGCCCCTATATCTGAAAAAGAAAGATGCGATCTAGGTTATAGTTGACAGATTGACAAAATCAGCTCATTTCATTCTGGTACAAATGGACTATTCACTTGAAAAGTTAGTTGAGTTGTATATCTCTGAGATCGTGAGATTACACAGAGTACTTGTTTCTATTGTTTCGGATAGAGATCTGAGGTTCACATTGAGATTTTGGAAGAAATTGCAATATGCACTGGGTTCAAGAGTACATTTTAATACCGTATTTCACCCGCAGACGGATGGTCAATCTGAGTGAATTATACAGATACTCGAGGATATGTTGAGATGTTGCATTCTTGAGCTCGAAAGAACGTGGAAAAGTATTTTCCGTTGATTGAATTCGCGTATCAAAATAACTTCTAATCGAGTATAAAGATGGCACCATACGAAGCTCTATACAGTAGTAAATGTAGAACATCGTTGTACTGGACTGAACTAAGTGAGAATAAGATTCAAAGGGTTGATCTGGTCAGAGAGACAGAAAAGAAAGTGAAAGTAATTTGCCATAGTTTGAAAGAAGCTTCAGATCGGCAGAAATCTTACGCAGATTTCGAACGGAAAGATATTGAATTTCAGATTGGGGATAGAGTATTTCTGAAAGTGTCACCGTGGAAAAAGATATTGCGGTTTGGTCAGAAAAGGAAATTAAGACTGCGATTTATTGGACCGTACGAGATTATCGAGCGAGACAGACCAGTTGCTTATTGACTAGCATTGCCGTCTGAGTTAGAAAAGATTCATAATGTATTTCATGTATCAATGCTTCAATGATACCGATCCGATCCTTCACATGTTATTTCCTCGACTGACGTTGAAATTCAATCTGATAAGTTGTATGCTGAAGAATCGATTCAAATTCTAGCCCATGAAATAAAAGAGTTGAGAAATAAAAGAATAGCTTTAGTGAAAGTATTATGGCATCGACATAGGGTTGAAGAAGCTACGTGGGAACCCGAGGATGCTATGAGAAATCAATACCCTAACCTATTCACTGGTAAGTTTTTTCGGGGACAAAAATCCTTAAAGGGGAGAGTTGTAATAGCCCGATTTTATTTTAAACCAGAACAGTGGTTTCGGACCACAAATTTGAGATCGAAAAATTATTTTTAATATTATTTTTGATGTTTACAGTATGTGAATATATATGTGTGAAAATTTCATGAGCCAATTTTAATCGTTTAATAGCTCAATTTGAGAAAAAGGACTTAATCGCGTAAAATGCAAAAGTGGCATTCTACTTGATAAAGTTGTCTAATTGCTATTTCTTATTAAATGAAAGGTCCTTATGTTGTAATTAGACCATTGATAGTGGAATTTGACATAAATGGGCATTAAATGGATGATATTAAATGTTTTATATCAAGGTTAAAATGGTAATTAGGTTATTAAGTTAATATTAAATAAAACAAAAGATGAAAACATGTTCATATTTGTTTATTTCAACCGAATATTAGAGAAAAAATAGGGTTTTGGAGCTTTCATTCATTCGGCCCTTGTTCATCTTGATTAAGATTAAGAAAGAAAGAATTCGGATTTAGATCGGGGAAAATCGAAAGTTATCGAGTAATTGATTCGATTCGTCAATTCTAAATACTAGGTAAGTTCTTATGTGATAATTTCATTATAAATGTATGTTATATGCTTTGGTATTGCATAAAAAATGTGATTGTGAGATTACGGATAATGTTTGAATTGTGAATACGACTAAACGGATGTGTTCAAAGATGAAATTGACAAGTGAAACTCCTGGTTGAACCTTAGGAATAGTTAGGATGCTAGTGACATGTCATTAGGTTAATGTATTGGCTTCGGGCCATGATATCGGTACTTCAGGTGTGAATAATACCTCGATTTGGCTACGGGCCATGGTAGAGGTATTCAGAGAGGAGTTACCTTAATTTGGCTAGAGGCCATGGTATAGGTACTCTGAGATAAGTTACCTTGATTTGGCTACGGGCCATGGTATAGATACTTATCGATTGTGATCCTTGAGTATCTGATTTCTATTCCAAATGGTTCAACGGGTAAAAGATTGAGAAAGAGGTTAGTACGAAGTGATACAGGTACGTACAAAACCTACTTGAGTATTAGATTGAGAAAGTTTAGTGAGATGGTAATTGATTATGTTTTGAGACATGAGAAAGATTTGTGGTTAATGTGACTTTGATTTGGTAATGTAAAAATAGTTAAATTACATTTATTTGATGAATTGATTTATTCACTTACAAACTTACTAAGCTATGAAGCTTACTGTGTGTTATTTGTCTATGTTTTGTAGGTAATTAAAGCTAGTTCGAATCCGGGAGTCATTGGGAAAATCATTGCACTATCGAAAACCTAAGTTGGTACTTTTTAGACATATATATATGGTATGTGGCATGTATAGGCTAGTTAAGATACTTTGGTTGTGAATATGACAATGAGATTTGGCTTATAAATGTTTATGTTTGGAATGGTATGTATAGTCATAAATAATGGCTTATTTTGGTATATTTTTGTATAAATGTGGCTAAGGTTTCATAATTGATAAATGGTTATGTTTTGAGTTTGGTAAATGATCTTTATGGTATGATTGAAGTAAAGAAATTGAGAAGTTATGTGCTTTTGAATAGATGCTAATGAGATAAGCTTTGGATAGTTATTTGGTATTGATCAAGTATTGAATTTGGTTGAATTAGATATTGTATAAATGATGTAATGAATGATGATTTTGGGCTGCCTATTATATGATGAAATGGTATCAATTTGGTTGATAAGTGTGCATGAGAAAAATTATGGCAAATTGGTCTTACAAATGGCCTATTTTTGTCTACATAGGTAGATACACGGGTGCTTTTCTTCTAGTCGTGTGCGGCACACAAGCTGACACATGGGTGTGTGGCTGGCCGTGTGACCCAAGTCAGTAACCCCCCTTAGATTTCACAAGACCATGGCACACGTGCGTGTCTCCGGCAGTGCGGTACAAGTTAGTATGTATGCCCTATTTTTACACGGTCTGTGACATTGGCGTGTGTGACAGCCCTAAAGTGACCCTAGTCAGAAAGTGGTTTCAGGACCACGAAACCGAGTCTTATAAATAATTAAAGGTTATATTTTGTGTTTATGATGTGAGTAAATGCTTGTGTGATAGTTCCATACTTCAATTTGGTCAGTGTATGTGAAAATTATTAGTAGGGACTTATGTGAGACAATTTAGAAATATGCTAGGCAAGTGCTAAAGTGGCCTATTAATATATGTGGGAAAGTGCTTGTCCTTGCATGTCAAATTAGCCAAACTATAGGTAGTGGCCGGCCATGCTACAAATTGTATAATCAAGTGTGAATTTTATATTAACTTTAATTAACTAGGTGCCATATTAGTATGGAGGATGTAATAGAATAAAGAAATGATAACTAAAGGAAGGGATGGGTGAAAGAAAAAAAAGAGATCATCATTCATGTTTCTTCCTAGCCGAATCTAAAGAAAAAAAAGGAATAAGAGCATTCGGTGATGAAAACAAGTTGTGTTCCTTGGTTCTTCTTGGCCGAATTGAAAGGAGGAAGAAGGGAGTGAAGCCATCGGTCATCTTAGGTCAATATTAAGGTAAGGTGTTCATATTAGTTCTTGAAATTTTAGTTGATCTTGAGTGAGATATCAAGTTATTTTTTTGTAACCCATGATGAAATTTTGATTTTTGGATTGAGTAAGGTTTTCGACTATGGTAGCTAATAATGGTGAGTTTTGTTGTTTCATGTTAAAGTTAAGTGAATGATGATAGATGAGTGTTTGAACCATAAAAAGAATTCAGCTACCTTGTTATGAACTAGGGCCGATTGTGAGTTGGTTGTGGTTGAATATTACATGCTTGGTAGAATGGTGGATGAAAGTGCCGAATGTGGTCTTTGGTTTGGCATGAGGTGATAAATAAAGGTTTAAAGGTAGCTTAAGTTAATTGATACTCACTAATGATTTCGAATGGAAGCTTTGTTAAGTGTGAAATGAGTGGCCGAGAGAGAGAACTATAGACTATTGCCGAATGTATGTTGGGTTGATAGAGTCTCCAAATTGATTTTATGTGAATATGCATGACCGAATATAATCGGCCACATGAGTAAAGAAATGGTTATTTGATATGTGGTAAAAGTTAAGTGTTAAACGAAATGGAAATGATATCATATTGGAATATGTATACTCGACCACATGAATGAACACATAGATTGGTGTTGCATGTATTCGGTTATAAGTAAGCATATTGGTGGCTTAATCTTGGCTTAGACAATCGGCTAAAAGAGAGTGTGGGTTAATATGTTGAGTTGATTCATGATTTCGTATGTATGTGACTTTAATGTCTAATGTATATATATATGGATTAAGTACCTTGAGTTTCTCTTTTTGATGTTCAAATGATTAAATCAATTTATTTGTTAAATTAAGCTCAAGAGCAAAGGGGAACTAAATCCGATAAAGGGAAGGAAAAAGTGACCGAATAGCCGTCGAAATCGTTCGACTACATCCGAGGTAAGTTTTCGAGTAATGGAACTTAGTTTACGATTTGATTAAGTCATGACGTATAATCATAATGAATATACGGTGATATAATGATTCTACTTGAATTATATGTTGAGTTAATTAGTCTAAACGTATGATAAGTAGCCGTATGTGCATAGAAATCATGTCATGAAGCAAACCGAATCATGTTGTTCGTATGTGGCTATTGAGCCGAAAATGGGAATGCTTAATAATTGATTTGTGTTTGAATTCTAGTTATTAAAATGAAATAAAGATGTGTCATGATTTACTGATATGTGCATGAATATTCGGACGCTAACGGGGTTAAGTCCCGAAGACATTTGTGCTAGTGATTAATTCTGGGCTAAGTCCCGAAGGCATTTGTGCGAGTTACTAATTCCGGGCTAAGTCCCGAAGGCATTTGTGCGAGTTACTAATTCCGGGCTAAGTCCCGAAGGCATTTGTGCGAGTTACTATATCCGGGCTAAGTCCCGAAGGCATTTGCGCTAGTGACCATATCCGGGCTAAGACCCGACGGCCTTGTGCGAGTGGTTATATCCGGCTAAATCCCGAAGATAAGTGGGTTTGGGAATGAGCGATCTTGCTGTAATAATTTCAATTAATACGCTCAAAAAAAATCCCAACGATGAGGTATGTTTCGTATTTGCATTGAGATAATTGATTCCTTCTAAATAGAATTTCCTCAATCGATTAAGAAGCTTTCGGCTTTTAGTCAAGTTGATTTCTTATGTATGAATATAAGGGTTGGAAATGTGAAGTAGGTATGATTGTGAGAATATGTGTATATGAAATTATTCTTTTAGTCGTATGAATGCTATACTTCAGTTGTGCATGATTTCATTGCTCAAAACTTACTAAGCATTAAATGCTTATTCCGTTTCTTTGATTCTCGGTTTTATAGATTTTGGTTCGTCAGCTATCGGACTCGGGATTGTCGAAGTCGAAGTTGTCCACACTATCAAAGCCCCTTTTGGTACACTTTTGGTTGAACTCTGAAAATGGCATGTATAGGACTGCCCTTGTGTTATTAGTCAAGTACTTTGGTGTTGTATATATTTGGATAGCCATGTGAAAATGGCTTATATATTTTAAGCATAGTGTTATAATCATTTTGTATGTATATGGTTATTGAGAGGTGTGGATATGCTTGGCAATGATTGGCCATTGGAATGGTTAATCATGATCATAATTTTGCTATATATGCTAAAGGGCTAGTTGAATCATGGAAACTATGAAATAGGTAAAGTCTACCTTAAAGGCAGATGCTGACAGCAGCAGTGGCGTAAGTTTGAAAAATCACTAAAAATACTGAGAATGGAATTAAATAGTGAATAAATTATGTAATCGAACCTTGATGAATTTACTTTCATACGGAAGAAACGAAACGATCATATGAGTTGTATTTTAAGGGATATTTAAGTTTCCGTAGAACAGGGCTAGAGCGATTTCTGGATCCCCTAATCTGACTTTGGAAATTCATTATAAATTAACCAGAGATAATTAGAAGTCATTCCATATATGTATAGATTCATTTTTGAGTCTAGTTTCAATAGAAACAAACGGCATAAGTATTGAAGCCCTGTACAGGGAGATATATAAGTTGTAATGCAAGAAGGTCAGAGAAGTCGAACCCTGTAATAGGGGAGACTTTAACTAATAAACTGTACTAATTGTCCCAACCAAAAATTCTAGAAAAAAATTTGTAGATGGATATATGAGTCTAGCTTCAGGGAAAATTTAAGAAACTCATTTTTGAGTTTTGGAACTCAAAATATGATTTTTAAGGTGACAGTGATGCAGTTAGCCAGCTTGTCTGGAAATTTTTAAAATGGACTGTGAATAAGTGAATTAAGTCTGTTAACCCCTCGTGTCCGACTCCGGCAACGGTCTCCGGTACGGGGTGTTACAGCGTGTCTGGTGGCCGTGTGAGGCACACGGCCTGTTCACACGGGCGTATGATCCTTCAATGTTAGAAAATTTTATGTGTTTCTTGAAGTTTGCGAACATTATCGGTTTAGTCCCGAACCTCTTTTAATCATGTTTTAAGGTCTCATAGAGCCTTATAAGGGACATTGAGATTATATTTGATTGATGTTTATGTGAAAATGTATGTTTTATGTTGTGATTGATCAGTAATGCCTCGTAACCTTATTCCGACTATGAATATGGGTTAAGGGTGTTACAGCCTCTGTGTCAAGTTTCTTCTCACCTTGACCAGTGTGGGCACGACTCGTATCTAGTACGAGTCCCAAAACCTTCACACTCCTCTATGTCATATCAATTGCGTTGTGTCGAGGATTATGTTCAGTTTGAGATGGTAGCTTACCTTGGGACTCCAATCTACTAACCATGAGAGCAAGTTGCTCACTTGCTTAATTAAGTCCTGTAAAAGCATGTTAGCTTTTTACTGAAATTTCTCAGTACTATTGGCTAGCCTTTCCACTATGGCTTCCAAATATGACTTTAGGGGTGGTAATTGTTGATTCGAAGGTATCCTTTGTTAGTAAAGTTGATTAAATCGAGGATTCGGCCCATAACTTAGATTTGGGTGATCTTTCCACCCTACATTATATGAGTTCGAGTAGGGGTCATACCACCTTTGGGGTAGTCCTGAAAAGTTCCCGACAATATTTTCTTGTTTTTTTGAATCCTCATATAAAATTGGACATGAGTTTTTCAAGTGGTCTAGCTAAAACGTAAATTCCACACAACAATGCTGGGCTCATTTATTTGTAAGCAAATTTTGCACAACATTAGTCAACTTATCAATTTTGACTTCTAAAGATAGAGAATTTAACCCATGAACCCATATCGTGCATTCTGTAGCCAGTCAGAATTGCTGAAAGTTAGCAACCATTTTCGAAATCAACTTTCGTGCTCTTTGAGGAGTCTTGATAATAACTGCCCCTCCACTTGCAGCATCTATCTTTTTCATTTCTGTTGGGAGCAACCCTTCATAGAAATACTGCAAGAGTGATTGTTCAGTCAATCCATGTTATGGGCAACTTGCACAAAACTTTTTGTATAACTTATAGTAATCGTAGAACGATTCGATTTCTTTTTGACAGATTCCCACAATGTCCCTTCTTATTTCGGTTGCTCGAGCTACAGGAAAGAACTTGTCAAGAAATAAACGAGACATGTCAGGCCATGTATTGACAGATCCTGGAGGTAAATAAAATAGCCATTCTCTAGCAGAGTCAGCTGCTGAGAAAGGAAAAGCATGAATTTTAATTTGGTCTTCTGTTACTCCTTAACGCTTCATGCTTGTGGACACCATATGGAACTCTTTGAGATGGGTGTGTGGATTTTCATTCTGTAATCCACGGAAGGTCAATAATAAATGAACCAAACCTAACTTCAACTTAAATAGCGTTCCTCCCACCGAATAAGTAATAGATAGGGGTTGTTGTTCGTCTTGTGTTGCTGCGAGTTGGCGTATCATTTGCTCGGCCCTCTTGTTTGGTTTGTCGAATAAGAAAATGTCCTTGGTGTAAGAAATGGTTTCGAATCTGGCATTTGGTTGATTATTGCATTGAATGGCTTCTATTCGCAGTTTTTGAACCAACTTCTCTATTTTTAGTTCAAACTTTAGAGACCCTGATTCTGATATGGTCATATGGTAAACAAGAAAATTAGAAGAATATCTCTAATCCCTAGCAATGGCACCAAAATTTGACGAGTGTCAAAACCACCAAAAAAATTACTAAAATAAAATAACTCTAAACAGTAGTAAAGAGTAATAGGGTCGAGCCCACAAGGATTGGATATTATGATCAACTTCTGTGTTTTTTTCATGGAAAAAATTTTTGTCAAGCCGATAATCGTGGCAATAGTCATGCCCACGACTCCAAATGGACCTACTGAAAAAGAAATTAACTAAATTAGGGGAGTTGGCAATGTTTAGAAATTAAATAATTAAGATAGTAGAAATAAGAAATTAAAGAGATCGAAAGTAAAATTAAATTAGAAAATGAATTTGGGGTTTGATAACAGAAAAAGTAAGCTTAGCCCTAGACTTGGTGAATTCTGATCTCAAAACCGATCATAAAAAATTAGCCTTCTCCCCTAAACAATAAACTAGTCATAGTGGCTAAGAACGTCCTATCCGCCAATTCTTCCTCTCGTAGTTGGTCCCAGTACGACCTGCAAACCAACCCTTACTGATTATCTAATCGAGATACACGCATTCCCGATTCAAGATTTCGGCAGCCTTGCACTTTGAAGAACCCAACACAGATTAACGACCTCAATCATGGGACATTTAAACCCGATCACAATCTCCCTTGATTTGCTCTTGGAGATCTGAATACAGCACGACCAACTCGTTTCCCCAAATGTCTGCGAACACGACTTCAACCTAACGCGCTTTTTGATTTGAAATCGAGTTAACTTTAAGGGATGAATTTGTCAATCCCAATATTTAGGAAAAATAGTGAATACTGATTGGAAGGATATTTAGTACAGATATGTATCTCACGATTCTTGACCGGAAAGAATTTAGTGAAGCATGAAATTAATCATGCTTTTGTTGGTTTATGGCAAATGATTAAATGGTAATGGAGATTGATGGAAAAGGGATGGATTTGGAAAGCAATTAAACGAATTTGCAAAGAAACAAGCAAATGGAAATGGAATGGCAGTATGCTATATGCATAAAATTGAAAGGAAAAAAATGGTTTAATTTAATTGCTCGAGCAAATTCAAGTGTATTTTCAAGCTACCACAAATGCCTTATTTATATACAAATGATTTACTAAACTTGACCTAACTACCCACTTTACAAAATTAGAATTAAATAAAAATAAAATCGGATTTCCTTTAATTTTAGCTTTTACAAGGTCAAAAGAAATCTGATAAGCCCTTGACTATTTCCAAGTTTCTGATTCGGCCCCACTTTATTGACTGTGCTGCAAATTAGTCATTTTCTGCTCATTTTTTGACTCATAGCATCCCAATTGCATTCCTAACAGGATTAAAACATAAAATCACAAATTTAGTAGGATCAATTCAAGAATTAACTGATTTAAATAGAAAGAATCATGTAAAATTAACATGTTATCAATAAAGTAGTCAAAGACACAGATGTTGACTTCTAAATTAGAGAACCTAATGATGCAAAAATCTGAAACTATTGGTAAGTTTTATGCAAAGCTCAATGATTTGTCCAATCAGGCTTTTTTTTTTTGGTGAATCATGGTGTTTTTTTTATTAAAAATAGATATAAATTATTAAATATATTAAAATATTATTAATTATGTTGAAATGAAATCAGACTCAGATTTATTCAAGCCAAAAGTTATATTAAAAAAAGCTCTTTTTTGGTGAATCGTGATGTTTATATATATATATTGAAAACTTAAGCTCTCTTTTGGGGAAACATTTCCATCTTCAATAAAATTTTCGATTTGATGAGAACTATCAAATGCAATGAGACACTGTCCCTACTTGTTGAAGATGTTCTCCTGTCCAATTCTAAAAGCATCCATTTTGATAAAATCAAGGTTTTATTAATGTTGAAATAAAATAAAATCAAAGAAACAACAAATTTGCAATAAACAAAATCTTTTAATTTTGCATCTCTCTTTGACGATGAAGATGAAGATGAAGACAATGAACTCCTTTCACTACTTATCTATCACACTTCAGGATATAAGGGGTTAATTGAAATAATTAACCAAGAAATGAATTAGGCGTGATGGTTAAGTAGTTATGTACTCCCTAGACTTAGGTTCAAACCACCCATGTCTCATTTCTTTCTGTTTAATTTTCATCAAACTAGGATAAAAACCATACTAAAATAAATACTATTCGGAGTAAAAATTAAACAAGAAATAGGCTTAGGTCTAATGGTTAACATGCCCATTCTCTCTCTTGCATACTCGAGTTCAAGTCACTCCATCCCCAAATGCATCCTTTTTATTCACCAGCATAGAGTAAATTACCATGCCACCCTTAGGTTTTGAAAACCCTACATATTTAGTCCCTCTTTTCCTAATTACAATTGTATTTTTGTTCTTTTTTCAAATTCAAATAGAATTTTGTCTTCATTCCTCTATTTCTTCTCATTTTTCCTTTTCATAATTTTTTTCATCATATTTTCATTCCATTGCTGAGAATTATTTTTGCTTTCCCTGAATCAAATCAATCTCCATTAAATCCTTTTTCATACAGGACATTAAATTCATCGTCTGTAGCTTTTGTATCTTCGAAAAAGTTTCAAAAGTACTTTCGTTTCAATTAGTAGAACCGGTAAATTTTGAAATAGCATCGATCCACACTAATCTTTCAATTTGATTACGATCTTTTGAGATTTTTGTTGAAATCTTCCATTAATCTTGATTGAATCTTGATACCAATGTTATATCGTGTATAAATATTGTTTGAAAGACCCATTTTAGGTGCATCGAATCAGATTTAATCATGAGAGACTAGAACGATAGAAATGTGCAAGTGTACACAATCGCAACAAGTAATAAAGGGACAAGTAAATGTCGAGTTATCGTACCTACAAAGACTGTGAAAAAAATTATTTATGAATGCAATTAAAAACACTTTGGGGAAGAAAAATATTTTGATTTGAGAAGGTGATTAAAAACTAAGATTTTAACTAAGTAAAATAAATAAAGAGAAAATAAAAGTTCCAATGCACGATTTAAAAAGATGATTTTAATCAAGATGACATAATTGTGTTAGATTAATTACATTTCTTAACTTACAATTACTAAACTCATGTTTATGTTGTTACAAATAAATTCATAGTAGCTTGGTAATTTGCTAACTTATGAACATTCTCACCTACCAAAATCCATTTATCTCTTGACTATATATCTATGTCAATTCAACCGATTAAACAAATTTTAATAAGCAAATGCGTTAATGCACATACATACTTATGAAATTAAAAATAATCTCTTCTACATGTCTCTATGCCAATTCAAACAATTAATGCAATCTCATAAGCACATAAAAGATTACGTGAGGTAACAATGTATTCCTACCTTGAAGTAGTTTAATCACAATAATCTTGCAAGTTATGCAAGGCTAATGTGTCATTCGATACCGTTGCTAATTTAACCCTCAGCTACTTTATAAGATTAAACATGCACTGATTAAGTATCATGTCAGTTAATTACAATTTCAATCCATTTAAATAATTAATTCATTAGTTACCTTACAATTTTAATGCAAGAATAACTTAGTCATGGTTTTACTTAATCAAACATCTTATCAAGACCTACAACAGCACAAACACAATTTTAATAAATTAAGTGGACAAAATGCAATCAACCTAACACGAATTAAATTTAAGTCATATTAATTAAATTAAACATATCAACATCACAATTATTCATAGACATGTTCATAACATCAACAATAAAATTAAAAGGATAAGGAACAAGACTCAAATCTGGTGTTTCTCCGAGGCTTGACTAAGTTGCTCCACTCCTCATTCTCTGCTTGTTTTTGTTGAACCAAGACTTCCACGAACATTTGAATGTTGCTCCAAATAGTGGTTGAAGGACTCTTTTTCAAGAGGTGAGATCGTCTTGGGAATGGGGAAAAAAATGAAGAAAAAAGAAAGGGATTGAAGAGAGAAAGTGAGAGAGAACTAAAAGGATGAAAGGTTTTGAGATGTGTTTCAAATGAGCAGCTAATGGGGTTTTTATATGTTGAGTAGCCTGCTAAAAATAGAAAAAATTAGTAGCCATAAAGTGTAACACCCCAAATAATTTATTTCTGCTTCTATAAAATCTGACACAAATATCTGCCTGCCTCAGTGGTTAAATGCTCTGAGTGTGTGTGAGAGGTTGTAGGATCAAGTCTTACCTTTGGCAATTTTTGTTATTTTTGGAATTAAGCCCTATCTTTGTTCAGTGGGCTTATATTACTTTATCTGAAAATTCATATCAGAATGAGCCTACTGCTTTAAGTGGTAAGGGAGTTGGTATGCTAAGGGTTCTATGTTCGAATCCCTGCACGAGCATGGATGTTATATTTTTGCTCGGTTATGTGTTAGAGTTTTATTGGAGCCAAACTTCTGAGAGGTGTGTTGTTAGTGGGTTAGTGGGGAGTAATTTGGGGGATTTGGGATATTTTATGTTATTTTTATTTTTATTATTTTGATTTCAAACTTTTTCTCTTATCTTCCAAAAAAAATCCCCCATCTAACGTTCTCTTCAATTTTCCTTTTGGTTTCTGGCATTTTTCTTCTTCCAGTAAAACCTTTATTTCATTCTTCTTCCTCTTCGCCTCTGTTGATGGTTTTATAGTCAGATTGTGCCTTTGGTTTGTTGGGTTTCTAATTGGTTGGTAAGTGAGTTTTGCATTTCTGTGGTTGTTGGTTTTGGATTTTGGTGATGACAATTTGTAGTAACCGATTAATGGTAGTTCCATCTAAGAGTAGATTGTGGAGCAGGGAATTGCACCTCATCGGTTTAGTATGCATTAGGGCAGTTTGTCATTGGTGGTAAGTTGGTTTCGTGTTGGTTCTATAAGGATTTTGTTAAAATTGTGAAATCGACGTTGGGTACTCTGCATTTAGGTTTTGGAAGACTCAGGAGTGTTTTTGTTGCAAAATCATATTAGGTATGTACCCGAAACACAGAAAAATGAATGTCGGGAAAAGCCGAAAAACCTTCCTGTCGACGCCACATAGGCTTGTGGTCACCTGTGTGGTAGGCCGTGTATGAGAACACGGCCGTGTGATCAATGTAGACATGGTCATGCGAAAGACACAACCATGTGGTGGCTCCAGTGTGGTTGTGTGGGGCACACGGTCTAGGCCAAGTTGGGCGTGTGGGCCCACAAGGGCAAGCCACATAGGCGTGTGGTCCCTTATTTCTGTAATTTTTCCTAGGGTCGCAGGGGTCACTTTGATCGACTGTGAGCCTACTGTGGGTCGATAAGGACTAAATAAACCCTCTTTTTTATATGATGGAATTCTGATAGACTGATCTGAGTAGGATACAAAATGTATGTCTGACTGTACTGTGTAAGCATGTCTATTATCTGTACATGCGTATGTTAAACATATTTATTCTATAATTCTGTATCTGTTATCTGCATCTGTTTTGGGGTGGGACTTATCTGCGGAGGAAGTGTTTTGTACGGCGATCATCACCTATTATCTGGTAGCTTAGCTGTACTTTATCTGATACGTGTTGTAACGGCACAATATGGTGTGTAGGGTTAGGTGGGTGTTTTTAACCCCACATGGTGTGTTGGGATGGTCGGAGATGGTGTTAAAGGATTGGGATAGGATTCTGATTATCTGATTCTGTTTTTTGTATCTAAAATGGGCCTGAGCCCAAATCTGTATCTGTATCTAAATATGCGTATGATTCTGTTTGTATTGCATGTTTATCTCTGTTGGGTTAGACACTGAGTTTATGTAAACTCACCTTTGTTTGTCTGTTTCTATTAAGGTAATCCACAGACTTAGACAGATCGGTGCGGAAAAGACTCAGTGGTGACTACTCAATCGTTTAACTGTTAAATTTGGCGTTTATGGTTTAATTTAATATTTTGAGGATTTGTTCGAGAGTTTGTAATTTTTGGGACTCTCTAGACTGTTTGGTTTTTAACTGTTTATTTTTGGATTGTTTGTTAATTTGATTGCTTTGGTAAAATTGTTTTATTAAAATGAAGGTTTTTTATGCAAACAAAGGTTTTCCTAAAAACACTATGGCGTTTTCAAACTATAACGATAAAGGCTTCCACTGTATTAAGTTTTGGTAAATAATCTAACTAAATTTTGGGTTTGGTAAATTTTAAATATTGATGGTTTACCAAGTCAACAAGGTTTCCAAAACTCATTCCTTGTGGCATCACTAGATCTAGCCAGAACGTCTAGGCTAGGTTTGGGGTGTTACATAGAGTCCCCCAATTGCCAGCCACACATGTGGCAAGTTTGAAGGTTTAAAACTTGCTATTTTAAGGTAGGGGCAAATTTAGAAAAGCATGAATACTTGAGGAGTTTGAATGTAAATTCAAGGATTCTTCAAGGGCTATTTTGCAAGCCAAATAATTAGCCAAAAAATTTTATTGGGTCAACATGTGGGATGGTTTTGGGCTACCTAGTGCTTAGTCGGATTGATTTTCTCGGTTCTTCTCAACTGGGCCTCTTTTCAAAATTAATTAAATATAATTTATTTAACCCAAATTAATTTGGATTAAAATTAAAATTAATTATATTATGAATTAATACTCAATTTGGACCATCTTCGGTTGAGAAATTAATTCACCTTGATGCTTCAAAAACCACTTCTAGGTTTTACGCTCTAGTAGTCTCTACAGACCCAATTTTTGCCCTTTGTACGAATTTGAAGAAAACGATCAAAATTAATCAAAATTTAGTATAAAATTAATTAAAATTCAACATATTAATAATTTAAGTACAATTTAATCATTTTATAATTATTATATATTTTTCGACAAGAATTAATATGACTTTGCATGAATTTGAGTTAAAAAGGACAAGAAAAAGTGTGTATATTTTCGTGTTTCCACACCTCCTAAACTTAATTCATTACTCGTCCCGAGTAATGCACAAATTGAAAAGAATTTCTCGAAAACACCTTTGAAAAATTCCTTCAGAACAATATTCTTCCCAAAATTATGAATTTAGTATACTTATGCCCAAGAACAAGAAGTTTGATATTTATGCTACTTAAGTATACATATCATTCAAATTAATCTCTATAACTATTATGATGACAAAAATAAACTAAATGCTTACTAAATAAAGACATGTTAAATCCCTTTCAATTTGATTTTATTCCCTTTGTTTAAGATTAAGCTACAATCATTAATTTTAACTTATGCCTTCATATGTTGAACATAGCAATTTCTCTCCACTAATGTAGGTAGCATAGAAACTTGAATCAATAAGTCTTTTAAATAGGTTGTAATGCTCTTCTCTTCTTTTTTTCTTTTTTACACGAGCATTTTGTTGTATGTACTACATTTTTTGAGCATTTCATACTTCTTTTCAACTCCCCCAAACTTATTTTCAAAGAATATTCTGAGTAGTACTGAGTCTAGTGTTTGGGACAATTTAAAGATAATTAAGAGAAAAGCGATGACTAAATATTTGCAAAGGTTCAAAATAAAATTAGGCCATATAGTCTCAAAGTTGGGTTTCAAAGGATAAAAATTCATCAAGGTTGGCTTGAAAGGCTCAAACGGTCCAAAAAAAAGTTTCCTAAATCATTTTCAACATTTCATGCTTCCTAGGATTTCGCCTCGAGAAATTACTAAGTCAGTTCTAGAGACTTAAACTTTCATGCATGTCTAACTTTCTTAAGGAACTAAAAATTTTATGGTATGATTTGCATGCTTTATTAAGAATACATTTATGTCATAATTCAGTCAACATAACACTTATTGAAATAATAGAATTTTATTCATACTGAAGTTTAGCATACTTAACAAAATTTCAAATTTTTGAACAAGATATAACCTAATCATAATTAAAAGAAAATTTTATTTTGAGAGGATATAATTTCAATTTTCGGCTTAAGATGAACAATGTCCTCATTGTTAAAAGTGAATAGATATTATACACCAGGTATGATTCTAGAAAAGAATGATTCTAGAAAAGAGGAGGTGAGTCAATTTGACTGCTTAAGTACCAAGCTCTCTCTAGATCTAATCCTAGACATGTATATATCTATTGCCACACTTTGTACTTTGCAACTTGTTCATTTTCAATTATGATTTTCATCTCTTATTTTATTATGTGATAAAAAATCCTAATAGAACCTAATCCTAAAACATTAAATAACCTAAGAACGAAAATAAAATAAAGTTAAGATCCCCCCTTTTTTATTTATTTGCAGATTCATCAGAATCCGACTCATCTTTTGCTCCATCATCTTTTTTTTTTACATGAATCGCTTTACTCCCTCTTCGATAGTGGGCTCCATGGTTCAAATATGAAATTTGGAAACTCAGGAACAAAAATAAACAGGTCATTGTATATTTTTGTAAGAGCGCTTCTCATTGAGTCATCCCATATTTTTTAATATCTCTAGTAAGCTTGTTGTTTCCACTGCATATGTTGCATTATGTACATCAATTTTGACAGCACATCTCAAAGATCTAGGTGAGGAAATTGAGTTCTGAACATTGAGGTTGTCATGTTAGGTTCGGTTGTTAGTTTCATTAGTTCTGCCTTATCAAGGATTTCAGCTGATTGCATTGGTTCGACCTCTGTAGGATCTTTTTCTTCTTCTTCTTTGGGATCCTCTCTCTCTTCAACTCGTTGTTAGAGAACAAAATCTGTGGCTATTAGGTAGGGGTCCCAATCTGTGATTGTGCCCTGGCTATAACTATCTTCTTTACGTTTGCAAGAATTTTAACTTTCAAGCAAAAAATTGTTAACGTAAAGGGAAAGTAAGCAGGGCCAGAATGTCTAGTGGCACAATTCTACATTTCTCTCAGAATGATTTTTCTCACTTCAATGGTCTTTCCAGTTAAAATCGAGTATAATAAGACCATTCGCTCTAATGAAATTGTAGTCCCATGTGAAATAGGCATAAGGCTAAATCGAATGAAATAGAACCATACCTTCACTAGTGGTGTCAAATATTCTCTGCGACAAGTGTGAATTCCTCTCTTTGACACAGTCTACTTAGAACGTGGAACTGTAAGTTCTTTGAGAATTTCTTACAAATTTTCAGTCTCAATATTTCTCATCAAGGAAGAATATTCATCATCTTCAAAATCAAGTAATTCAAAGAATTCATTGATAGCGTTTGAGGTTATTGGGACCTTGTTTCCTTGGACATAAACTTTCGTTAATCGTTTGAGGTCAAATTTGCATAAAATTCACAAACTAATTCCTCTTCTGCACTAGGTCGTTTCTCACAAAACAATTTCCAATTGAGAGTTTCAGCAATTTATCGAATCTGAGCCATGAAATTGATATAGTTGATTTCTTTCAGTGTAAAGCCTTTTTCTGGGTGCTTCTGTTGATTCTTGAAGACACTTTCGTATCTTGCTTTGGCTTCTTCACAGTGAAATTTGTTTTGGGATTCATCAATTTGGATAGAGGCATGAGTTCTCTTGCAAGGCATGATTAACTTGAACATAAGATAGAAACAAATATTTTCTCAAAAATTTAATTAGTATAAAATATTAATAAGTCAATAAATAAAAAATTAAATAATTAAATAAAATTGAAATTTAGGAGAAAAATTTGTCTTACCACCTTTATATAGAAATTAAGAACTCAATAAATAAAATTGGAAGCAAAAGAATTTAATTGAGGGATGGTTGGAAGGGTGATTGGTGGCAAAATCAGATGGAATTATGGTACACAAGTGACAAGGGTGTGAGGTTAGAGGCAAGGGTAGCAACAACGCGCAAGGGAGCAGCGGTGTGCGGCTTAGTGCGATGAAGGTAGCAGTAATGTGCGGAGCCTTGCATGGGCAAAAGGGCACGCGTGTACCACACGGATGCTAGGTAGCAAGAAGGTACGTCGAGCAAGGCCTGGTGAGTTGCTAGGCGTAGGAGATGGTGTGGAAGCTGCTAAGCTGTTGGCGCACGCGAACTGGAGCTGGGAGTGGCCACGATGCGCACGGAGCAGGATATGCAAGGCAGAAGCACATGATGATCGACTGGAGCAAGCATGGGCATAAGCGGCTTTGGAGCTAGCTAGTGACATGCGCGATGGGGTAGGTCACAAGGTGCGTGCGAGGGTAGCTGCTGGGCGACAAGGTTGTTAAAGGTGCCCACGGTGGGTGTTGGAAGGAAGCATGGAGATTGGTTTAGGTGATGTGAGAAAGTCTAGAAGGTGATTGGAATTTATAGTGAAAAGGGTAAGAGTTCAATTAGAATTTTTAAAACAAATTAATAATTAAAATATTCTAAGCTCTAATTCTAAACAAAGTTAATAACAATTAATAAATAATATAATGCATATTATTTTATTTTTTGCTATTAATTTATTGAAATAAAAACTATTAATATGATTAATTTTAAACAATTCCTAATTCTATGAAAAGTTGATAATAGATAATATGTATTATAATAAATATAATTATATTGTAACACCCTTAACCCCGTCCCATTATCGAAACAGAATTACAGAGTATTACCAGTCATTACAGTACAATTGCACTTAAAACAAGAATACACAAAATTCTATACATCTAAACATAGATTTAATGGGCCCATAGTACTTATTATACACAATTAAAATAAACCGGGGCTCGGTCGGGAGGTTAGTAAATTTTTCGTGCAATTTTAAATTTTCTTCTTTTGAATAGTACCACACGCCCGTGTGGCTAATTTAACATGCCCGTGTAGCATGGGACACGCCCGTGTCCTCAACCCGTGTGCAACACTGACTTTTATACACGGCCATGACACACGTCCGTATGGTCTGCCAGTGTACTAAACTAACTTTATGACACGGCCGTGGCAACCAAGGCACACGCCCGTGTGACAAACTATGTGAACTCAAAATGAACCTTGTATTTTAAAAATTTACCAATCTTGTAAATTTCAATCCATAACCAATACAAATACCAATATTAAACCAATCCAAACGCATTTTATATATTATCTAATACTTAAATTTAAACACTTATCATGTATCATGTATCGTTATCAATTATCAATTTACTTACTTAACTATTAAAATCACAATCTAACATAACACACTTAAGACATCCTAGGTACATGTCATTACCGATAATTAACATGCTTTACCTTTTTGAGTTCGGGATCGGCTTATGATGCTGATTCGACAATCTGTCTTTAACCTAACCTACGCACGGAAACAAACCGTACGCTGAGTATGAACTCAGTGGTATTTCTATAAACCGATACTTAAGTCAATAATAAATCATATATCAATGAACCATGAGAATTCAATCTATTACTCCTAATAGTTCAGTCATTTGTTTTTGATATATAATGCTAAGATCTTGTCAATCACTTTTTATGAAATGTATATAGTTTCAATGTTTATTCATTATTCGTCGATTTTTCATATTTATTCAGTAATAACCTGTGTTCAGTATCATTCAGACATTCAGTAATAGTCCATTATTCAGTAACAATTAGTTTTTCAATACTTTAATTTACAATTCATTTGAGTAATAATATTATTCACCTTTCATTCAATATTCTGTACTATCTCATTTTAATAACAGTCAATATTCTTTTGTAACAACCAATTGATCTTTATCGTTCAGTACCAGTCGTTTATTCAATAACAGTCAATTATTCAGTAGCAGATAGTCGTTAATACTTTTTATTACCCCTATTAACATGACTTGGACCTGGACAGATACACGGATCCAACCCACACACTGGGGATAGTATACAGTGTTTCATCAGCCTAAGCCGGAATACACCGTAAGGGTAACAATAACAGTAACAGTAACAGTAACAGTAGCGTTACACAAAGTACCTCATCGGAACAAATCCGGAATAGTAACAGTAACAGTCAGGTACAGAGTACCTCTTCGGAACGAATCCGGAGCAGTCGCAGTAGTCGACACATATAGTGTCTCATTGACACATAGTCGGAATATCCCTGAACACTTCCAATCCTATGGCATGCCAATTATATCCGACTAGCCCGATACTGTTAATAGGGATTTTAGTAACCTTTCAAATTTTCAGTTTCACTTTAATACACCTTTCCATATCAATTCACATGCAATTCAATTTCAATACAATATACATATTTCAATTTGAATACAATACACCTTTTAACTTATTTTCCAATAATCACACATTAAAATATTTCATACTTTAATTACTGGTCACATATCAATCATAATACAACAATTAATAATCAAATTCAATAAATTATAAAACATTATAATTCTTACCTTAGCATTTCCATTATCAAGCAATTCAAATATTAACATAAAAATTAACTATTAGGTTCAGTTTATAGAAATACAAACCGTATTTTTCGAGCTAACTCTCGTTGTCTTCGCCTTATCTTCGCTTAATCGAGATTTTTCGAGACATCATTAGCTATGAGAATTAATTAAATATTATTAATACACTATCATTAAATTTTTCATATTGAATATTTCAATTTCTATCCAACTTTTACCTTAATTCCAATTTAGTCCCTAAACCGAGACTAACTTTTATTTTTCATATTCAACTCAATATTTTCATTTGATTTCCACTTCAAACTTATTTCAGCTCTCTAATTTCACCATAAACTATGATTTCAAAATTCTTCAATTTAGTCCCTACTATTCAAAACTTATGAATTACTTTATAATTCAATCCTTATTTCATTTCTAACTTAAATTTCTATCAATTTAGCCCTTAATTCATCTTTTTGTTCAACAAGAACAATGTCTTATAATCAACTATCTTACAATATATCAACTTAACTTCATCAAAACCTTGTTCTAAAGTTTCTAAAACATCAAAATCAAGTAAAAAGGGCTAAATTGGCATACCTATTTAACTTTCAAGCCTTGAAATCTCAATTTTCCCCTTTTTCCTTCTTTTTTTCTTTCTTCCTTCCTTCTTTCTTTCCCCTGCTCTCTGTTTCGTTTCATCCTTTCTCTCTTTTTCTATTCTTTTTCTTTTTATTCCTTTTACTTTATATATATATTATAATAACTTAATAATACCTATAATAAAATATCTATTTATTATATAAATATCTTTTACTTAATACTAATATATAATTTAATAATATACTTATATAATAAGTAAATATACATGTATTTTACAATTGTATGTATATTAGTATTACACATGTCACCATATGCACCATACATTTGTCAACTTTTTATTTATTTTTTTCACATAAAAATCTTATAATATAATTAGTTAATTAATAAATACCTTTTATAAATAATAAATATCTATTAATACTTAAATACAAGCATCACAAGTGTATGTATTTTTATTAATACACTTGTACCCAATCATTACCACACATTTGTCATACTTTTATTTATTTATCATATAATATCAATTTAATAATAATAAATACATTAATATTTACTTAAATAATAAGTAAATACATACATGTATTACAAATGTGTGTATTATATTTATTACACTTGTATTTATTTTTGTCATACACTTGGCACTCTTTTTGGCTTATTTACTTATTTAGTCCTTTCAATTTTCTTTATTCTATAATTAAACTTTCACACTTCATTCAATTTAATCCTTTTATCCAATTATCCTTAATTTAAGCTAGTTCACTTAATTAAACTCTAATTAACGACTCGATTAACTTCGTAAATATTTTTAATAAATATTTACGAATCCGTTTTTTAGAAACGGAAACCCGAAAATACACATTTTCGAAAACAGTGAAATTTGGGTCATTACAATTCTCCCCCCTTTAATAAATTTCGTCCTCGAAATTTTCCTGAAAGGAAGTAGGGTTACAGAGATCTCACTGTTTCTTTCAGTTCCCGTGTTACTTCCTCAATACTATGACTTTACCTTTCAAACTAGTATCTCAATCGGTTCTTCTTTTTCATACAATAAATCAATTCGGATCTCAATATCTTTTGTCGAAGTAACATGTAGAAGACCTGACCTGTATCTTTTATGTACCAAATCCTTATCATTAACATAATACTTGATGTCTCAACCTTTCAAGTCCACTTATAATTTCTGTCTGTCAGAAACTGATTTCAATCTAATCCGATCACTTTCAGTTTTCTTCAGTTTCATGAATCAAACAACTTTGCATATTCATTTTCTCACCATATTTAATCAAATACTATGAAATTCTACATTTACAATCATACAGAATTTTATATAGTACTGTAAACTATTATTACATATCCCGAACTTCTTGTACTTGTTCTAGAATCAGAATATAAACCACGTATTTCAATTAGAAATAATAAAAATTACCATACCATGAATCTAACAATCCCAGAAACCCATATTTCAGATAATTACTAAGTAAGAAACTTATTCATGCTTAAATGAAATATGCAGGCTTCACGATACTTTTGACAATTATTCAAATATCATATTTCTTTTTCAAAGATGGGGATAATTCCAATTCAAATCCATAAAAATTCTATTCTATTTCCATTCTGATATCATCACTAACTGTAACAGTTTTGAATTCTTTAGTACAGCTTCTGTTTCTAAATAACAGACAATCATCAGATTCAATCTAAAATCTTTAATCAAAGGTCATTTATATACTATACCCATTTAACCAGTAACTCGTTATCACATTTCTGAGCTTTACAGATCTGCTGTAGAGAAATCAATTTAACTTTTATCTCAACCACACTTTAACCATCATCTGGTAATAACAGTCGAATGTTCATAGCTCGTAACACAAAGCAAAAACTTTCAATTCTATGTATTCATAACTTCATTTGTCTTCCTCGGATAATAATCAATGATCATATCTTGTTCTTTTAATACAAGAACAATAACTACCACTTCCAAATCAGATATCAAGTAATTTCTTCCCATGTGATTCTAACCTTTCGTAACATAAACTCACAGTTCACTTTCTTGTATCAAAACATTGCTATCCATGTAAATCACAAATTTCTTTACCGAATTCCAGTTTAAACCAGAACTAGTACTTTAGTTAATTGAACTTTAAACTAATCAATACCTTACTGACATTTATCAGATCATTCCAATTCTATATCTTTCTGTAGTAACCATATCATCCAAAAATTATCTTTCAAAATTTGGTAATAACCGACTAGTTTCAGAAAACCTCTGATTTCAATATACTTTAAGTATCATTTCATGCACAAGATCTATAATACATTCAGCTTCTTCAATCAACAGTAATTCAGGCAACACTTCGGGAAACACATCAGGATCACCACTGATTTAAACTTTAACTGAGATACTTTAATATCCAATACATAAGCAAAGTAAATACCATAACCCTTTTCTAACACATTTCTGTGTTGACATGTTCAATATCATAATAGACAGATCATTCAGTCTTCTCTAGTTCAAAACAAATCATTCATTATCCTAACTTTGCAATGTAATATACTTTTACTTATAGTTTACCACCATATCATGCATAATTAACTATTCCATTCTTGAAATCACATCAAACAGTAATAACGTCAAATCGATCAGAAAATAATAGTATCATTATCAAACAGTTCCTGCAGATGTTATCAGCCCATAAATACTGATTCAAAAAAATTTAATGCTTCAGCCCAAAAATTTCAACAAACTCAATAGGCAAATCTTTAATACATACTGAACTCATGTAATCATAGGAATAGTCAAACCAAGATCAATTTAAAATAATCATATCAGTGTCGATAAAGAAAAAAAAGTACCTTTAATAATATCCAGCAGAGATAAATCTCCTTATATACAATTAACATATGCCTTAGCTGATGTTCATTCTCTAGATTTTTCAATGAAGTCCTTTGTCACGCTTCGATTATCACTCGTATTTCCAGAGTTACAGAGTAATCTACCTCTGGCAACTGTTTCACTCAGTCTTGAGATCTGAATAATATCTTTTTTCAACTTTCTTCAAGCAATCACTAAGATAATAATCAAAAGAATCATATCCCACTCTTTATTCAACATTCTTCGGCTTTATGTCCTCATTAAACCTTCTTCAAACAACTTGTACCATACAGTCTCTGTCGAAATACGCTCTCTGATATATTTATTCAATCACATGACTCTATTTAAGCTTCAAGAATTCTTTACATCTCTGATCAAGAAATCTCTGACTGATATGTATATATATATCTCTGTCAGAACTTGTTTCAGAAAGTTTCCAAATAACCTTTTCTTAATCACAACATAAAGAAATATTTCTCACTGTTAGCAAGCTAAATCTTTTAAAAGAAATATCATACCTTTCTAACATTTAATCAGTGAACAGAACAATTCAATTACAATCCTGATAACATTCTCTAAATAGATTTCAATTCTTTCAAGATCATTTTCAGCTGAAATTCTCAATTCTTCCACACTATATTTACGGAGTATTAACAACAGATAACATACCCGTTCAAACAGGCTCTGTACCTTGAAGCACTTCGGAAACTGATTGAGAAATAGGAGGGGTAGATATCGCAGCCGATACGGTTTCTTCTACTCACTGAAGAGCATCAGTTATAGTTCTAAATAATTATGTATCATTTCTTTTTCTATGATTTCATCAGTCATCATTCAGTGGTTAATTACCCATTGAGTTAATACCCAGTGTTGTTGATTCTGTTTTCATCTAATTCACGAGGCTATTCGTCTCCAGTATACATTACATAATCAATACCATCGATATGTTCATCTAACATTTTCAACTATAAAACATAACCAAGGAAAAATATCAGCATCCGATCCCGACTCAATTTCGACTCAATTATGGCATGTACCTTTAGACTCAGTTCCGAGCTTGATTTTGTCCGAGAATTGGCTAAACCTAAATAGCTCTGATACCACTAAATGTAACACCTTTAACCCCGTCCCGTTATCGAGACAAAATTACAAAATATTCCCAGTCATTACAGTACATTTGCACTTAAAACAAGAATAAATGAAATTCTATACATCTAAACATAGATTTAATGGGCCCACAGTACTTATTATACACAATTAAAATAAACCAGGGCTCGGTCGGGAGCTTAGTAAATTTTTCGTGCAATTTTAAATTTTCTTCTTTTGAACAATACCACACGCCCGTGTGGCTAATTTAACATGCTCGTGTGGCATAGGACACGCCCGTGTCCTCAACCCGTGTGCAACACTGACTTTTATACACGGGCATGACACACATCCGTGTGGCCTGTCAGTGTACTAAACTAACTTTATGACACCACTGTGGCAACCAAGGCACACGCCCGTGTGTCAAACTATGTGAACTCAAAATGAACCTTGTATTTTAAAAATTTACCAATCCTGTAAATTTCAATCCACAACCAATACAAATACCAATATTAAACCAATCCAAGCGCATTTTATATGTTATCTAATACTTAAATTTAAAAACTTATCATGTATCACTATCAATTATCAATTTACTTATTTTGCTATTACAATCACAATCGAACATAACACACTTAAGAAATCCTAGGTACATGCCATTACCGATAATTAACGTGCTTTACCTTTTTGAGTTCGGGATCGGCTTATGATGCTGATTCGACAATCTGTCTTTAACCTATCCTGCACACAGAAACAAACCGTACGCTGGGTATGAACTCAGTGGTATTTCTATAAACCGATACTTAAGTCAATAATAAATCATATATCAATGAACCATGAGAATTCAATCTATTACTCCTAATAGTTCAATCATTTGTTTTTGATATATAATGCTAAGAACTTGTCAATCACTTTTGATGAAATGTATACAGTTTCAACGTTTATTCATTATTCGTCAATTTTTCATATTTATTCAGTAATAACCTGTGTTCAGTATCATTCAGACATTCAGTAACAGTCCATTATTCAGTAACAATTAGTTTTTCAATACTTTTATTTGCAATTCATTTGAGTAATAATATTATTCACCTTTCATTCAATAATATGTACTATCTCATTTTAATAACTGTCAATATTTTTTCGTAACAACCAATTGATCTTTATCGTTCAGTACCAGTCGTTTATTCTGTAACAGTCAATTATTCAGTAGCAGACAATCTTTAATACTTTTTATTACCCCTATTAACATGACTTGGACCTGGACAGATACACGGACCCAACCCACACACCGGGGATAGTATACAGAGTTTCATCGGCCTAAGCCGAAATACACCGTAAGGGTAACAGTAACAATAACAGTAACAGTAGCGCTACACAAAGTACCTCATCGGAACAAATCTGGAATAGTAACAGTAACAGTCAGGTACGGAGTACCTCTTCGGAACGAATCCGGAGCAGTCGCAGTAGTCGACACATATAGTGTCTCATCGACACACAGTCGGAACACACCGTAAGGGTAACAATAACAGTAACAGTAACAGTAACAGTAACAGTAGCGTTACACAAAGTACCTTATCGGAACAAATCCGGAATAGTAACAGTAACAGTCAGGTACAGAGTACCTCTTCGGAACGAATCCGGAGCAGTCGCAGTAGTCGACACATATAGTGTCTCATTGACACACAGTCGGAATATCCCTGAACACTTCCAATCCTATGGCATGCCAATTATATCCAGCTAGCCTGATACTGTTAAGAGGGATTTTAGTAAACTTTCAAATTTTTAGTTTCATTTTAATACACTTTTCCATATCAATTCACATGCCATTCAATTTCAATACAATATACATATTTCAATTTTAATACAACATACCTTTAAACTCATTTTCCAATAATCACACATTCAAATATTTCAAACTTTAATTACTGGTCACATATCAATCATAATACAACAATTAATAATCAAATTCAATAAATTATAAAACATTATAATTCTTACCTTAGCATTTCCATTATCAAGCAGTTCAAATATTAACATAACAATTAACTATTAGGTTTAGTTTATAGAAATACAAACCGTAGTTTTCGAGCTAACTCCCGTTGTCTTCGCCTTATCCTCGCTTAATCGAGATTTTTCGAGACATCATTAGCTACGGGAATTAATTAAATATTATTAATACACTATCATTAAATTTTTCATATTGAATATTTCAATTTCTATCCAACTTTTACCTTAGTTCTAAATTAGTCCCTAAACCGAGACTAACTTTTATTTTTCATATTTAACTCAATATTTTCATTTAATGTCCACTTCAAACTTATTTCAGCTCTCTCATTTCACCATAAACTATGATTTCAAAATTCTTCAATTTAGTCCGTACTATTCAAAACTTATGAATTACTTTACAATTCACTCCTTATTTCATTTCTAACTTAAATTTCTATCAATTTAGCCCTTAATTCATCTTTTTGTTCAACAAGAACAATGTCTTATAATCAACTATCTTACAATATATCAACTTAACTTCATCAAAACCTTGTTTTAAAGTTTCTAAAACATCAAAATCAAGTAAAAAGGGCTAAATTGACATACCTATTTAACTTTCAAGCCTTGCAATCTCAATTTTTCCCTTTTTCCTTCTTTCTTTCTTTCTTCCTTCCTTCTTTCTTTCCCCTGCTCTCTGTTTCGTTTCATCCTTTCTTTCTTTTTCTATTCTTTTTCTTTTTATTCCTTTTACTATATATATATATATTATAATAACTTAATAATAGCTATAATAAAATATCTATTTACTATATAAATATCTTTTACTTAATACTAATATATAATTTAATAATATACTTATATAATAAGTAAATATACATGTATTTTACAATTGTATGTATATTAGTATTACACATGTCACCATATGCACCATACATTTGTCAACTTTTTATTTATTTTTTTCACATAAAAATCTTATAATATAATTATTTAATTAATAAATACCTTTTATAAATAATAAATATCTATTAATACTTAAATACAAGCATTATAAGTGTATGTATTTTTATTAATACACTTGTACCCAATCATTACCACACATTTGTCTTACTTTTCTTTATTTATCATATAATATCAATTTAATAATAATAAATACATTAATATTTACTTAAATAATAAGTAAATACATAGATGTATTACAAATGTGTGTATTATATTTATTACACTTGTATTTATTTTTGCCATACACTTGGCACTCTTTTTGGCTTATTTACTTATTTAGTCCTTTCAATTTTCTTTATTCTATAATTAAACTTTCACACTTCATTCAATTTAATCCTTTTATCTAATTATCCTTAATTTAAGCTAGTTCACTTAAGTAGACTCTAATTAACCACTCGATTAACTTCGTAAATATTTTTAATAAATATTTACGAATCCATTTTTTAGAAACGGAGACCCGAAAATACACTTTTTCGGTAACCGTTAAATTTGGGTCATTACATATATACTAGTTATTATCATCTTATTTATTCTAGATGCCTAGACTTAAAAGAGACATCTAATTTTTAATATATACAAAAAGAGCAACCAAATTTTGAAAATAGTTCAATTTAGTTCCTAGACTTAAAGAAAAATTAAAATTGAGTTGCAATTAAAACTAGGATCAAAATTGACCCTTTTTTATTTAAAAAACTAAAATTTTATTTTGCTATTTAGGGAATAATTTCTCAGAAGATTGTGTCAAAATCAATTACCTGGAAAGATTGGAGGGGTCACAAGCGGTCTCGCTTAAGTTCCAATCTCCTAGATAGAATTTATTTAAACATACTAATCCCGAAAATATACCGTAAATAATTTATTTAAAAAGAAAAATGAGAAAATTTAAATATCAGATAAAATGAATTAGATTTGATCCCATTCAATTTTGTCCTTCCAGTAACGTTTTAAGCGTTGAGCATTGACTCGAAAATTACCTCCTTACTTTGAAGTTCGACAACTTCAAATGGATAAACTTGGTAAATCATAAATGGACCGGACCAACGTGATTTTAACTTACCTAGAAAGAACCTTAATCTGGAATTGAATAACAAGACTTGCTGACCTACTTCAAATTCTCGAACTTGAATGTGCTTGTCATACCATCTTTTAAGTATTTCCTTGAGGAATTTCGCATTCTTGTATGAGAACATTTGGAATTCTTGAAGCATTTGTTTCTCTTTAGCAAGCTTAAGATCCAAGTTGAGTTGTTGGAGAGCCCAATAAGCTTTGTGCTAACTCCAAGGGTAGATAACAGGCTTTCCCAAATACCAACCTCTAGGGTGACATCCCTAAAGGTGTCTTTTATGCTGCCCTATAGGCCCATAAAGCATCATCCAGTCTTTTGGACGAATCTCATCGGTTTGGGCAAACTACTTTATCGAGTATGCCTTTGATCTTTTTGTTTGCCAGTTCAGCTTGCCTATTCATCTACAGATGGTAGGCTGTGGCAATCTTGTACTTCATTCTATGTTTTTCGAGTAACCATTTCAACAATTTGTTCATAAAATGGGACCCTTCATCACTGATGATAGCTCTCAGGGTTCCAAACATTGTGAAAACATGCTTCTCTAAAAACTTCATGAAAACCTTAGCATCATTTGTCAGATATGCCTCGGCCTCAACCCACTTAGACACATAATCTACTGTTACCAATATGTACTAGTGACTAAAAGATGGAAGGAAAGGACCAAGGAAGTCAATACCCTACACATCGAATAATTCTACCTCAATGATGTTTGTTCGGGGCATCTCATTTCTATTGGCAATGTTTCCAACCCTCTAGCATCGAACACAACTCCTTACGTAGCATATACGTCTTTGAATAATGTTAGCCAAAAGAATCTAGCTTGCAATACTTTGGCTACAGTACGTGTACCTCCGAAGTGTCCCCCACTTTGAGCTATGTGAGAATGATATAAAATCTTATGTACTTCACCTTCTGCCATGTATCTCTTGATCATTTGCTTTTCACTTTCTTAAACAAATATGGCTCTTCCTAGAAATAGTACTTCACATCGTGAAGAAACTTTTCTTTTGATGATAAGTATTATCGATTGGCATCAAACCACAAGATAAAAAGTTAACATTATCAACAAACCAAGGGGTATTATGGACATGATTTACCTTTAGTGTGTGTTCAACTGGGAATGTCTCCTGAACGGGGGTATAAGTAGAGAATTCCCTTCTTGTGGCTCTACTCTGGACAAGTGATCTACCACTTGGTTTTCTACTCCCTTTCGATCTTGAATTTTTAGATCAAACTCTTGAAGTAGAAGTACCCATCAGATCAATCTTGGCTTAGCGTCTTTCTTGGCAAGTAAATACTTAATTGCCAAATGGTCCGTATAGACAGTCACTTTGGTACCTACAAGATAAGATCGAAACTTGTCAAAATTAAACACAATAGCGTGTAACTTTTTCTCTATTATAGTATACTTCAATTGAACTCCCGTCAAATTCTGACTTGCATAGTAGATGGGATGAAAAACTTTATTCCTTTGCTGGCCCATGATAGCTCCTATCACGAAGTTACTTACACCACACATCAATTCAAAAGGTAATTCCCAGTCTGGTGTGATAATGATGGGTGCTAAAACTAACCGATTCTTCAAATCATTAAAAGCTTTTAAGCACTCCTCATCAAATTTGAACATTGTGTCCTTTTCAAATAATTTACATAAGGGTTTAGCAATTTTGAAGAAGTCCTTGATAAATCTTCGATTGAAATAGGCGTGGCCCGAAAAGCTCTTAACACCCTTTACAGTTGTTAGATGTGGAAGTTTCTCAATAACACATACCTTTGTTTTATCTACCTTGATTTCATGTCTCGTTATCCAATACCCTAGAACAATACCTTCTCGTACCATGAAATGACACTTTTCCCAATTGAGTACAAGGTTTGTTTCTTCACGTCGCCTTATTACCTTGGCTAGATTGTGTAAGCAATTTTCATATGTATCTCAAAATACTGAAAAATCATCCATAAACACTTCCAAATACTTCTCAACCATGTTACTAAAAATAGACATCATACATCTTTGAAATGTAGCAGGTGCATTACATAAACCAAATGGCATACGTCTAAATGCAAATTTACCATACGAGCATGTGAATGTTGTTTTATGTTGATCTTCTGGCACTACTGTAATCTGATTACACCCCAAGTATCCATCAAGAAAATACTAATAGTCTCGCCCCGCGAGTCTATCCAACATCTAGGCCAAGAATGGTAAAGAAAAATGATCTTTCCTTGTCGCCTTGTTCAGCTTCCGGTAACCTATGCAAATTCTCCATCTCGTAACGATTCTGGTTGGTATTACCTCATTGTTTTCATTCTCTACGACCATCATACCTCCTTTCATTGGTACACACTGGATCAGACTTACCCACAAACGGTCTGAGATGAGGTAAATTATACTCGTATCTAACCACTTCATAATTTCTTTCTTTACCACGTCCTTCATGATGGGGTTCAATCTTCGTTGTCCATCAATCGTCCCTTTCTCACCATATTCCAAGAAGATCTTGTGCATGTATATAGACAGACTAATGCCATGAATATCAGCTATGGTCCATCTAATAGCTTTCTTGAACTGTTTCAACACTAGGATGAGTTTCTCTTCTTGCTCTTCGGTCAGTTCTGCTGAAACAATCATAGGTAAAGTAAAAGCGTTACCTAAATAGACATATTTTAAATGTGAGGGAAGTACCTTTAGTTCTAGTTTAGGTGGCTCTTCAATTGACACTTTTGGTTTGGCATAATCCCTATTCTCTAACTCCAAAGACTTAAAGTGGGATTGCAGTTTATATCCCCTTTGATTAGCTTCTAGAAAAACGAAGTATTCATCCCCCTCTTCATCACTTGAAGGGTCTAACGTCAAAATTTGCTCCAATGGATCCTCAACATAGTTTAGTTCTTTTTCCATGATTAATTCCTCTAAATCGAATACTGTAGAACAATCATCAAGTGTGTCAGGAAATCGCATAGACTTAAAAACATTAAATGTTACCTGACCATTTTGAACACGAATAGTAAGTTCGCCCTTCTACACATCGATAAGGGTCCTTCCATTTGCTAGTAAAGGCCTTTCTAGGATGATTGACACCTCTTTATCTACTTAAAATTCTAGAATAAAAAAGTCAGTAGGAAAAATAAATTTTTCTACGCGTACCAAAACATACTCTATTTTTCCTTCTGGATGTACTAAAGATTGATATGCTAATTGAAGTGTAACTGTAGTAGGTCTAACTTCACCTATCCCCAACTTTCTGATTATGGACATGGGCATCAAGTTGATGCTTGCACCCAAATCGCATAGTGCCTTAACTCAATAAGTTGCTCCAATGTTGTAAGGAATGGTAAAACATCTAGGATCTTTCAATTTTGAGGGTAGTTTATCTTAAAGATATGTATGGCATTCCTTTGTTAAGGCTACCATCTCAAATTACCCAAATCTTTGTTTCGTAGATAGGATATCCTTCATGAATTTGACACAATTCAATATTTATTCAAGGGCTTCTACCAACAAAATGTTGATATGAATTTGCTTGAGTACATCTAGAAACTTCTTGAACTTGACTCCCTACTTCTGCTTCTGAAGTCTTTGAGGGTAGGGTAGTGGAGGCTTCTTTACTAGAATTGGTTTATTTATCTTCTAAAGTAATTTTGCATCGAATGAAGTTGTTAGTTCATTAGAATTAATTGGTTCAAAAGTTACCTTATCAGATTTTGTAGATTCTAGTTCCGATGAAGCTGGAAATTTAACACTCGATTAAACTTTCACTGAGTCTAGAGCATCAGCTGCCTCATCTTCAACTTAGACAGTGTTGGGCTTTAATGTCTTTCTACTCCTCAATGTCAATGTTTTACAATGCTCTTTCCTCGAATTTCTTGGATTCTCCATATCACTAGGCAAAGCACCTTGTGGACGATTTCTGAGTTCAGTGGCAAGCTAGCCCATTTGGTTTTCTAAGTTTTTCAATGTGGCTATTTGGCTTTTGATTAAGGCATCATTTTTTGCTATGTATGCCTTCAACAAGTTTTCCAAGCCATTAGAAGCTTTAGCTTGAGGTTGCTTTTAAAATTGCTAGGTAAAAACAGGTGGTTGGGTCTGTTTAAGTTGGGCATAAATGTTACTGGTTCCAACCACTTGGTTACTCCAAGAGAAATTAAGGTGGTTTGCTTAGATGGGTTATAAAAATTGGATTGTAGTCCTTGCCTTCATTGATTCTGGTTTCTGATTACCCATGTAATACACGGATTATAGGTTTGATGGACATTCTTCGAACAAATGCCCTTCCCCATAATAGACATAGGCTGTATTTTCAAATTGATTGAGTGGCTGGGCTAAAAAAGTATTAAACCTATTAGTGGTAAAAAAATTCAAGCATTGAGGAAATCGAAGATACCTGAGATTCTAGTGAAGTAAATGGATCCACTTCATGTATACCAACAACTCGTCTTCCTAACGCTACACGATTCATTGGCCATTGATAATTGTTACTGGAAATTCTCTCAATGATTTCATAAGCCTCATTATAAGACTTAGAAAGGAAAGCACCATTATTAGAAGCGTCCACTACCATCCTTGTGTTAGCATTGAGACCATTATAAAACATCTCAAGTTGGATGAAGTGAAGGATTCCGTAATAAGGGCACTTTCATAATAATTCTTTGTACCTTTCCCATGCCTTATACAAGGACTGATCATCCATTTATTGGAAAGCAGTGATCTCGTTCCTCAACTTAGAATTCTTGCTAGGCGGGAAATACTTCATGAAGAATCTTTCTGCTAACTCTTTCCATGTTGAAATGGAATTTGGTGGTGATCAGTTCAACCAGGATCGAGCTCTATCCCTTAGCGAATATGGGAATAACTTTAATCGTATTGTATCTTCGAGTACTCCGGCAAACTTGAAAGAATCGCTCACCTCCATAAACAGTCTTAAGTGAATATGAGGATCTTCAGTAGGCATTCCACTAAATTGGCCCACTGTCTGAAGCATCTGGAACATGATTGGCTTAAGCTCAAATTATTGTGCCTCAATTTCGGGTCTCGTAATACCCAAATTAAGATCATGAAACACTGGCACGGCATACTATCTTAGAGCTCTATCCCTATCATCAGCAATAAGGATAGGATTTTGAGCAGGGTTTGCTCTATTTCCTTGATTCTAATTTTCAAAGTTCATCTATTCAGTCCTTCTCTGACTTGTTTCTCTTCTTCGTTGTTAAAAAGTTCTTTCAATCTTAGGGTCTATGAAGAGTAAATCAAAAATTTGATCAATACTCATAAACACCTGAAACAACACAGGAACAAAATTAATTTAAGTTAAAATTGAACAGAAAAATAAACCAAAATGCAAAATGCAAAATTCACAAATTCACAAATAATGACTTTGAAAACAGTCCCTGGCAACAGCGCCAAAAACTTGGAACGAAGGAAATGTGCAAGTGTACACAATCGCAACAAGTAATAAAGTGACAAGTAAATGTAGAGTTATCGTACCCACAGGGACTGTGAAAAGAATTATTTATGAATGCAATTAAAAACACTTTGGTGAAGAAAAATATTTTGATTTGAGGAGGTAATTAAAAACTAAGATTTTTAACTAAGTACAATAAATAAAGAGAAAATAAAAGTTCCAATGCACGATTTCAAAAGATAATTTTAATAAATATGACATAATTGTGTTAGATTAATTACATTTCTTAACTTAGAATTACTAAACTCATATTCATGTTGTTACGAATAAATTCACAGCAACTTGGTAATTTGCTAACTTATGAACATACTCACCTACCAAAATCCATTTATCTCTTGATTATTTCCCTATATCAATTCAACTGATTAAAAAAAATTTAATAAGCAAATGCATTAATGCACATTCATACTTATGAAATTAAAAATAATCTCTTGTACATATCTCTATGCCAATTCAAACAATTAATTCAATCTCATAAGCACATAAAAGATTACGTAAGGTAACAATGTATTCCTACCTTTAAACAGTTTAATCACAATAATCTTGCAAGTTATGCAAAGCTAATGTATCGTTAGATACCGTTGCTAATTTAACCCTCAACTACCTTAGATGATTACACAAACACTGATTAAGTATCGTGTCAATTAATTATAATTTCAATTCATTTAAATAATTTACAATTATAATGCAAGAATAAATTAGTCATGCTTTTACTTAATCAAACATCTTACCAAGGCCTATAACAACACAAACACAATTTTAATAAATTAAGTGGACAAAATGCAATCAACTTAACATGAATTAAATTTAAGCCATATTAATTAAATTAAACATATCAACATCACAATTATTCATAGACATGTTAATAACAACAACAATAAAATTAAAAGGATAAGAAATAAGAAACAAGAATCAAATCTGGTGTTTCTCTGAGGCTTGACTAAGTTGCTCCGCTCCTCCTTCTGCAATTGTTCTTGTTGAAGCGAGACTTCCACAAACACTTGAATGATGATCCAAATGGTAGTTGAAGGACTCTTTTTCAATAGATGAAATTAGCAAGGGAATGAGGAAGACAATGAAGAACAACGGAAGGGGATTGAAGAGAGAAAGTGAGATAGAAATGAAAAGATGAGAGGTTTTGAGATGTGTTTCAAATGAGAAGCCAAGGGGGGTTTATAGGTTGAGTAGGATTCTAAAAATAGCAAAAATCAGCATCCATAGTTTCCCCAATGGCTGGCCACACATGTGACAAGTTTGAAGGTTTCAAACTTGCTATTTTAAGGTAGGGGCAAATCTAAAAAGGCATGAATAGTGGAGGGGTTTGAATGTAAATTCAAGGAGTTTTCAAGGGCTATTTTGCAAGCCAAATAATCATCCAAACAAGATGATTGTTTCAGCATGTGGGATGGTTTTGGGCTACCTAGTGCTCAGTCGGATCGGTTTTCTCAGTTCAGCTCAACTGGGCCTTTTTTCATAATTAAATAATAATAATTTATTTAACCCAAAATAATTTGGATTAAAATTAAAATTAATTATATTATGAATTAATATTCATAATTTGAACTATCTTCAACTGAAAAATTAATTCGTCTCAATGCTTCAAAAATTGCTTCTCGATTTTGCGCTTCTAGCAGTGTCTGCCGAGCCAATTTTCACCCTTTGTGCGAACCTGTTGAAAATGATCAAAATTAATTAAAATTTATTATAAAATTAATTAAAATTCATCATGTTAATAATTTAAGTAAAATTTAATTATTTTATTTTTATATTTTTTTCGACAAGAATTACTACGAATTTGCATGAATTTGAGTTAAAAAGGGCATGAAAAAGTGTGTATATTTTCGTGTTTCTAAAGACATTGATCGAGCTTCCGGTAAAAGGTGTGTGTTATTTAACAAGAAAATTGGGGTAAATCATGCCTAGGATAAGGGCCACACGGTCTGCCACACTAGTGTGTGGACCATAGAGCCCCTCCCATGACCATGTACCTTTGAAACCCTAGGCTAATTTGAATCTCACACGGCCAATAACCTTCCACATGGCCTATCACACAGTCATGTCCCTATTGTAGGTTAAGTTTGCAATTATCACATGGCGACAATCTTTTACATGGCCTGACTACACAACCGTGTGACCCTTGTTTTACAATTTTGCACAGAATTTTTTAGAATTTTTTCGTTTAGTCCCTCATTGGTCCCCAACCTATTTTTAGAGTTTTATTTATCTCAATTGAACCCCTGCTAATCTGAATATTGGAATTCATGATCTGGTCATCTAATTTACTACTTTTGCATGCATGATATGTGAATAATATATATGTCTATTGCATTTGTAATTCTGATTGGTCGCTTAGCATGCTTTATGATACTATTAAACCGAATCCATGGTAAGCATGCCTTTTGCTACTATATTGATTAGTTAGAAGCATAACTATTGTTGGCATATCGATCTCTTATAAGTATATTATTCGCTATCATATTGATCTGTTATGAGCATGCCATATTACATTGCATGGGTGGTATACTTTGAAAGGAGGAAGTTTTGGCAGTTCAATAATCTGCAGCTTTGGTGGTTAATCCACAAACTTTCTTGTAGCTCTTATATGAAAATGCGTTGTTCATTCACAACCATCTGGCAGCGTATTAAACTGCAACACTGATGGTTCATCCACCCATTTTTTGGCAGCTCTTATCTACAAATATGTTGTGCATTCTCAACCATCTGGCAGTGTATTAACCTACAACATTGGTGGTTCATCCACCTATTTTTTGGTAGCTCTTATCTACGAATATTTTGTGCATTCACAACCTTCTGCTAGCATATTAGCCTTCAATTTTTGTGGTTTATCCACAACCCGATGTGTAGGGATGGACGAATTCTTGGAGCTCTTACAATAGTGTGTAGTGGTAGGGTAGGATCTTTTCTGGTAAATCGAAGTGTATCGTATTCATAAAGCATGTGCATAAAATACTGAGATTTTTGAGATGATATATATACATTGTTGAGTTGACCTGAAAAACTAATAATTTCAATTTGTGGCATAGGACTTAAGATTTGGGTTTTTATAGTATGCATGACATTTAATTTGATTTTAGGATATTAAAATTTGGATATTAACTAGTTATTCATGAACTTCAATTTTTATTAAAAATATAAATAAATATCACTTTCCGCAACTAGAATATAAATAAATTCTGAAATAAGTAAATAAAATAAAAATTAACTAAGTTTTCGAAAGTAGTTACTGTTTCAAGAAAAATGTTAAACTTAATCAATTTTTTCAACTCGTGCGGTTTTTTTTCTAAAAATAGCCTAAGTTTTCTCCTAAGATGAACAAATGTTTTTAAATAACCATTTTATAGATTACTTGGCCATTTTGGTAATCGATATAATCTTCTAAATTCAGGTCTAATGTCTAGGCCAATATTGAGAGGTTACATTTGGTGGCATCAGAGCCTAAGTTTTCTAAACTTGGACTATGAAAATTTGAGTGAGTTTGCATGCATGCATCAAAAAGGGGAATTCTAGGAAAAACCATGCGACAAGTTTTTGGAAAATTAATATTCTGCATGAAATTGAATCCAAGACTCTGATGTCGGTCCTACTTTAGTTACTGTTACTTTTGAAACTTAAGATGAACTGTAATCTTTAGATTGTAGATACTTAGGAAATAGCTAATGCTTGAACTTTTATGTGAAACTATAGATTTACTTTAGACTCTAAATTTCCGCAAAAGATCACTATGAACACCCAAGGTAGACGTGGCGGGGGTTGGCCACGTAGGGCTGCACCCGTTAAGCTGTCCACTCTTTAAAGAGAAAACTTGATCCCTGAGGAGAAGTATGTTGAGAACTCTACCACCAAAGGTGGCGGAGGCTATGAAAATGGAGATGATACAGTGACGGAGACAATGCTAAGGGTTCTACAAAAGGTTGTTGGAGCCCAAATTGGATCCAGGAGCCGTGAGTCTATTGTAGAGAGACTTCGATTGAATGAGGCTGAAACATTTAAAGGAATTTCTGAAACAACTCCTACTATGATGGAATACTGGATGAAGTCAATGGAAAGGACTCTAGAGGATATAGATTCTACTTTAGAGAAAAATTTGAAGGGCACTATGTCCATGCTAAGGGAAGAGCCCTATCATTGGTAGTAGTATATTGTAAGGAGTATATAGGCTGAATATCTGACCTAGGAATATTTCCAAGAACTTTCCAGAAGAAGCATGTATGCACTAGGTATGTGGAAGCTCACAATTTAACACCCCTAACCCGTATCCGTCGTCGAAATAGGGTTACGAAGCATTACCAGAACAAACAAATCAAGTAAACAGATATTTTGTTTATACATTATTCAGGTTTGATTTATTTACACAGTATTCAGGTCAAAAATCAAACATAAAGTCCCTTGTATGAACCCTCGAGGTCCAAAACATGCATTTGAAATGAGTTGGGACTAAACCGGGTACTCAGAGAATTTTTCACAAAATTTCAATTTTTTTCCTAAATGCAGGAGTCACACGGCCAATGACAAGCCCATGTCTCAAGTCGTGTAACTCTCTGACTCAGGTCACACGGTCAATTCACATGCCCGTGTGCTACACCATTTGTAGGTGTAGGGGTCACACGACCAAGCCACATACCAGTGTGCCAGGCCATGTGATCAATTCTAAGTATTTTGTTTTGGCATTTTAAACATGTAGGGGACACATGGCCAGATCACACGCTCATCTGCTAGGCCGTGTGTCATACACGAATGTGACAAACGCCCGTGTCTCTACCTGTGTAGACAAAAATAGGCTATTTTCCAAGCCATATTTCTCACCCAATTTGTCTTCGTCTTACACCAATACTTTAACATATTCACAAGCCATTTTTAAAACAATTAATTCAAGTCAAAATTGAGTTTCATGCATGACATAACATCACATACAACCAATGTGCTCTTAAGCACCTCAAATACACTTTACCATCATGTAACCAAACATACAAAACTTGCTTAACTTATCAAATTCACCTATATACATATTTTAACAAATACACCAGAATTAATCATCAATATGCCAACATGATTTCTATCATTCAACCATTTAAGCACACACAAACATATTATAGCCTCATTTATACATATCAAAACATCTTCATCACAAGCCATTCCAATGGCTAGTTATAACCCAAACATTTACATGCCAACATTGGCTAATTAACCTATACATGCCATTACAACCATAATTAATTTGTCATATATACCAAGATGGGCTGATGGATAGTGTAAGTGATCTCCACCTAGCTTCCAATCCAACGAGCTTTTGAATTACTATAAGACACGAGAGAAATAAAACAAAGTAAGCATGAAATGCTTAGTAAGTTCATATAACATGGTAATTAACTTACCATATAATTATGTTCAAAATAAACATGCAAGGCACTATCAACCAATTTGGCCACAAGCTCTAAACACATATTCTCATCATGTTAGCCAAGTAATCACATATAATAGTCTTTAATCATGGATGAGAAAATTCATCAAGCCAATTCCACATTCCAGTAACAACTATATCATGCATCATTACATCAGGTAATATCATTTCTATGTACTTCATGTACATACGAGTAATAGTTCATTTCTAAGTCATACTTTCCATATACATATACTTTCCACATCATGAATTCATATAACATATACAAATCATACCCATGTGTGGACTCAATAATAACCAAATTTTCACATACATATACTTTCCACATCATGAATTCATATAACATATACAAATCATACCCATATGTGGACTCAATAATAACCAAATTTCCACATACATATACTTTCCACATCATGAATTCATATAACATATACAAATCATACCCATGTATTTCAATTACATTTTTATAATATTTCGTCTCAAGTTCAGATTATTTCATATCAGGATTTTACCCATTAAATCAATTGAAATATCAATAGAAACCCGAGAAGTACACTTGAGGTGTACAAATCTACAATCATAGATGAACATATTCATCTAACAAATTCCATGTTCATATATCATCATCTCATACTTCTATAACACCCCTTACCCGTATTCAACGCTGGAATAGGGTACAAGGTGTTACCGAACATAAACTCACACAATCATACAAAATCAAGACATGAATTTCCATCCAAATTTAAAACTTTTCATTCACATGCATATCGTCCCTTATATGGGCCCACGAGGCACAAAATATACATTGGGTATGGTTCGGGACTAATCCGAGAACTTTCGGAACTTATACAACACTTAGAAAATTTTCTTATTTTGGAGGGTCACACGCCCGTGTGGGTAGGCCGTGTGGTCACACACGCCTATGTGGCTTTGGACACGCCTGTGTCCTCAGCCCTTGTAACTCTCTGTTTATGACGTCATCAACAAAATAGGGTCGCATGGCCAAGTCACATGTTTGTGTGCTTATGCTGTGTGGAGAATCAAATTCCAAAAATCAGGTGTAGACTTCACACGGCCAAGGCACACGCCTATGTCCTAAGGCCGTGTCCTTCATACGGTTGAGACACACTACCGTGTCTTTACCCGTGTGTTTACTATTGGGCATTCTGTTTTACCTAATTAGGGTGCAGGGGACACAAGGCCGGATCACACACCCATGGGGTAGACCGTGTGTCATACACGGTTTAGACACACGTCAGTGTGCTTACTCATGTGGACAACTTTGAGGCTATTTTCCAAGCCTTTTGTCACCCTCAATAACACATGCACACTTACACCTTTCAATGACATCTTACATGGCATAAATGAGCACTTCCACATTCATAAACATGGCTCATGCATATCAACTTCTTATCAATTTACATTATTTTATACATTCATGCCTTAGTTGTTATTATGTCATTTACTCAAAATTCCATCATCACACATCCATGATCATATTCATAATTCATCCATGCCAAATGAATTTAACCATATCATGAGTGACCATAGCATATGCATGCATATACGAATAGGATTACATCCCATAATTAATATGAGCCATATCTCATGGCCATATACAAAATGAATCATCAGATCATTATAAGCCAACACATTTGGCTAAACCAATATGACATATAACAAAAAGACCAAGTCCCTATACATGCCATACTTAAAATATTTAAATTCACTATACCCAAAAAATTAGTTTGATAGTGTGAATCGGGCTCCGACGTCCTTCGTTCCCCGAGCTAGCTTGGCGATACTATAAGAAAATGACAAAGAAAGGGGAGTAAGCATAAAGCTTAGTAAGTTTGCATTTAAATAATTAACAACATTAACCATGCATTATTATACACATAACAAAATAACATTTATCACAATGTCATCAAGTATTATAGATACATTTTAAGTCATGTCATTTAAATAATGTACAATAAAACCCATGATCATAATTCATTCATTCACTTCCTACCAAGGTCTCATCGATTCATAATCTCAATATTTATGAGCTTTGTGTACATACCTGTACCCTTTCAACAAGATCATACCTTGTCATCTCTTTGGCATAATCGTTGGATTACCTGTTCAACCACTTGGAATACTAAAGGATACTCAGGAACTCTCATGCCCATAGTAAGATGCCAATGCCATATCCCAGATATGGTCTTACATGGGATCATAGATCGAAGCCGATAGCCCAGCTATGGTCTTACACAATGTCTTATATCGATGCCAATGCCATATCCCAGATATGGTCTTATATGGGATCAAATATCGATGCCAATGCCATCTCCCAGACATGGTCTTACATGGGATCACATATCGATGCCAATCCCATGTTCCAAACATGGTCTTACATGGGATTACACATAACCCTAATGTCATGACATCTGTATCCTAACTATTCTTAAGGTTCAACTGGGGTTTTGAGATATCAAACTTCGTCGAATCGTCATCGAGTCATCATTAGTTAAATCCACAAAGAAAATTACACAATTTATGAAATATTAAAGCATTAAAAACGTAATAATACAATGTTGCATTATTTACACACAAACTTACTCGGTACCAAAATATGACTAACTATTTGATTTAATCCACAACCTTGTCCTTTCCCTGGTTTAGGTCCGGACTCCATTTTTCTTGATCTATAATAGCAAATTTCACTTATTTAATTATCATATTGTTCAAATCAGTCCATAAATCATACTTTGACAAAATTATAATTTTACCCCTGAACTTTCGCATAATTAAAAATTAGCCCCTAGGCTCGTAAAATGAAATGTGTTAATTTTTTTTGTTACCTAAGCCTAGTCGAACTTATAACATGCTCATAGCAGCCCACATTTCTCATTAAATCATACATCTTACTACTTATTTTACAAACTTTACAAATAAGTCCTTTTAAGCTATTTTCACGAGAAATCACTTAGTAAAAGATGTTTATCACACATCAAACATTCATATTCTTCCATTAAACATCAAAACACAAGCATGTTATACATGGGTCAAATTTCAAACATGAACCCTACTTCAAAATATGGCTATAAATAGGTAAAGCGGGTTACGAGGGTTTCAAAAATGTAAAAAGCATTCAAAACGGGGCTAGGATGCACTTACTATTGAGCTTGAAAGTTGAAGAAACCCTAGCTATGGAACCCTTAGAAATTTTGGCACACATGAAGAACATGGACACCAATTTTTTACTTACTTTCCCTTTTTATTCTTTCATTAACCAAATGAAAAAAATACCCTTAAGGCCTTTCTTTTAAACTTTTCCTATTCATGCCCATTTTTATCCATAAAAATAAAAAATGGACAAATTGCTATTTAAGGACCTCTAATTAATAATCAATGGCAATTTCATGCTTAAAGTTTCTAGAACTCATATTTTGCAACTTTTGCAATTTAGTCCTAAATGTCAAAATGGACACTTTATCAATAAAATTTCTTCATGACAATTTCTGTAACACCCCAAACCTGGCCTAGACGTTATGGCTGAATCTGTCATGTCACATCGAAGTGACCTTCTAACTTGATCTTTTAAGTAAAAATCTATTACTGAATTTAAATCCTTTTATTAATATTCAACAATAGTTCTCGTCAAAATGTTTACCAATTTATTCAACTTTGATTCAATTGATCAACTTATATCGCGAAAGCATTTTGAAAATTTTGTTGTTGAAAACTCATGTTCTCTAGAAAATCGTGACAATTTTGAAAACTCGTGATATCCTAGACTAGCAATTTAAAATAAGAAGTCAAAAGCCTAATTAAAAGTTAAAATCAGAAAAGGCCTTATTACAAAACAAAAAACCCGATATGAAATTTTAATAAATAAAGTCAAAAGTAGAGCATCAGTAATCGTGTAGCCACCTCCGAGTCCCTCACGGCTCCAAACCGCCTAAGGCTGAGGATTACCTGTACAGTTAAAAAAAGGGTGAGTTTACAAAAACTCAGTGTGTAATCCCCTATAAGTCGAATAGTAACAATGCATACAGTAACAGTCTGGGCCAGAGCCCTATTCAGTAACAATACAGTCTAGGCTTTAGCCCTATACATTAACGGTGTGAGCCTAAGCCCTATTCAGTATCAGAATAGTGCAGTCATGTAACCCACCCCAATCCAACCAACACACCTCATGTACCAACCAAGACACCATGTGGGGACTAAGTCGACCCACCCAGCCAACACACCAATATCACAGTAAAGCTGCTAACAGTAACGCAGCAGAGCTGCTAATAGTAACGCAGTAGAGCTGCTAATAACAGTATATGTGGCAATAGTACTTCCTCCAATTCAGAAACCCAACCTCATGCAGTATATCGTGCCATAAGTATTAAATGTATGCAGTATGTTATACTCCAAACCAGTCATATAAATATCATATACACATCAATTAGCCTACCACTATGGGGTATAATGGTCATTTCGTCAGTTAGGGGTAAAACAATAATTTTACCCCTCAAGGGTATTTTGATCGTTTAACTAATTTTGAGGTCTCGGTACAGATAACGATCTTACAAGAGATCTACAGTCATCTCGAATGACTCAGATAACTCATATGGCCAAACAGTGTAAATGGGCCCAAAGCCCATTTCTCGGTCTTGGTAGGCCCACACACTCGTATAGCCCATCTAGCCCAAATCTATTCGCGACTATACGATTACCATAACCCACTCCATTATTTTTCAATTACCGTAAATTTTATTCGTGTGGGGCTTACGAGCCCATTGGCCCACACGGCCCATCTCGGCCTAACGAGGTCCATAACGGCCCAAGCCTACAAGAATGCTCGTGGTAGTTTCTGCAGTCTATCGCCCATGATTTGTGGGCTTGGTTTACCTCACGAGCGTTCGCACGCTCGTAAGGCCTTAAATGCCGAGGTTTCGGCTTTTCAACTTTTCGACTTTTGTTGATTCACAGTAACGTAGTGGTGTGAATACACACCTTTATCCAACGTTTTGATAGTAGCAAAATTGGGTGTACGGTTACACATCTGTTTAAGAAACCGCTCCAAGTTTCTCTGACAGCCAACCTTGACCGAAAGATATGTGATCTATTTCACATAGATCACTGGTTGACAACGATCGTACACTTCTTATCAATTTATTGCATTAATAACAGATCTTATTAGCAATAAACGTATAATCCAAGGCTTGAATTAACACCCATAGTCCAAATAATTCTCAAAACTAAAGTTAGAAAAGATTTGGTATTCGGACATTACTGACAAAAACAAGTCTACTTACCCCAGAGATTTTATCAAATATCGAAGAAGGGTATTGAGCGCCTCCGAGCACTGAAGGATCCCTTTTTCTCTTCGAGAGTTAAGAACCCAGAGATCCCATACATATGAAAAGGGATATATAATTAGCAACCTTGAACCGAACATTCGGCTTAAGAAGAAAACAAAAGAATAAGAAACAAAACCAATAAAACAAAGAACACTTACCCAAAATCAAATGATAGACAAGAAAAGATGCTGGAGTAACGGACGATCGCCAAAACTAGATGTTCAAAAGAACCAAAAATGCAGAGACAAGGAGCACAATAATCGACCTAGGAGAAGAAAAGTGAGAAGATAGAAAAAAAAGATAGAGAAGAGAACAAGAGAGGTTCGACTAAGGAAAACTGAAAGAGGGAATAGTGAGAGAAAAGAGTTCAAATCGGCAAAAGGTGAGGAAGGATGAGAAGAGAGTAGAGGGAAAAGAGAGAAACGATCACAGTAGAAAAGGGAGAGAAATAGTGTTTAGTTGAAAAGAATAAGACCAAATGAAAAGAACACCTGTTCAGCCAAAAACAAGAAAAGAAAGGCAAACAACCAAAAGAGAAATAATAACACGAGCAAATGCAACCTCAAAACAACAGAGTACCGAAATTGAATTAGGAGAATTCGGCCACCTGCACACAACACAAAACGTCCAAACCTTTTTCCCAAACCGAAACCAAGGAAGCCTTAGTGTTCCATTCGCCCATAACCTCCTACCATCACGACATCCCTTGATTTTCTCCAAAAATCTCTCCCCTTATCCCTCCACTCTTCACTCCACAAATCACTCCAACTTCCCATTCAAATTCCTCATAGCCAATTCAAACTTAGAGTCCCAATCCAACTCCACCACTCACACTACCAAGGAATAAAATAAATACTCCTTGTGCAATACAGAACTTGAACTCAATCCCTCACAGTAGCCATTACACGCCACTACCACTAGACCACCATGCTCCTTTTTGTCATGATTCAACTACAATTATCTTTAAAGCTTGTGTGCCAGTGTCCTGATTCTTTTAAGAGCAAAATCAAAAATTCTGTAAAAGCCAGAGCTTGAACCCAAGACTCCCCAGACACTCCAAACACACCCAAATCAGCTAGCTATTAAAGTAAACATGGAATTTATGCCAAATCATGCAAAATTACAAACCCTATATTTTTGGGGTGTTACAATTTCACACAAGTATGCAATCATATCATAGACCTCATAATAATCATAAAATAATTATTTCTACTTCAGATTTATAATCTCGAAACCACTATTCTGGCTGGGCCCAAAATCGGGATGTTACAACTTCCATATATCATGTATCATCATTTTCATGTATTTTAGACAGATACGAATAATAATTCATTTCATGCTTATATTTTCTCATGTCCGAATTTTTCCTATTGAATTTATTTGAAATATCGATGGATACACATGTAGTAAATTTAAAGTGTACAAACTATAATCCGTCAATTCATATTCAGGGGTACTTATTAGAGTACATGATCAGGAAGCACTTTCTCGAGCCATATAATAGGAAACTCACAAAGATCCATTCAGGAAGCTCACAAAGAGTCTATCAGGAAACTTATCTGGGCTATATAACATGAAGCTCATAAGAGCCATAATTAAGAAGTTCACAAAGAACTTTTAATCGGGAAGTTCACAAAGAGCCTATCGGGAAGCTTACAAAGAGCCATGTAATGGGATCTCAGGATAGTCATATGTCAGGAAGTTTAAGTGAGCCAAATCAAGACGCTCACAAAAAGTTGCGTTTGTGTCTACAGCATATGTAGGATCATAATCGATCATAAAATAGGATGCTCACAAAGAGCTGCAGTAGTCCGTAACACATGCAGGATCACTACCAATCAGGGTGCTCACAAGAACCATGTAATAGAAAGCTCAAGAGGTCTTATAACAGAATTCTCGTAAGAGCTATGGTGTGTCTGCAACATATGTAGGACTACAACCAATTCAGGAAATCATGTATCCATCGAATTTCATTATTCAAACGGAATTTAACATTTATCAGATACGTAACAAATTTCATATATTTTGCATTTATACATTTCACATACACAACATTTAATTCAAGCATATAAATATACACAATTTAGTTACACGAACTTACCTCGACAAATGTTCGTGTACGTAAAATCTATTAATCTTACATTTTCTCTTTTTCTCGTTCTAACTTAGAATTTGGTTTATCCAAATCTATATTAATGAATTTAACTTTAATTCATGTTCATTTCAATTCAATTCACATCTTATTCAAAATTACCATTTTGCCCCTAAATTTTAATTAATGACGATTTCGTCCCTAGGCTCGGAAGATGAAATTCATGCAATTTAATCCTTATTCCAAGCCTAGCCGAATTTCTCATATAATATTTACAACCCATGTATTTCATAAAAATTCAAAATTTTCCATGAATTTTACAACTTTACAATTTAGTCCAAAAATCATAATTTCATCAAAATTCACTTTACAAAAGTTATTTATCTATCAACAATCTTTCATTTTCTACCATAAATTTTAAAATTTCAGCATATTCATCCATGTAAAAACTCTAGTACTTTAATAACTTTACAAATTAGTCCCCGGGATAGCTAAATTAAGCTATTACGATCTCAGAAATATAAAAATCATTAAAAACGGGACAAGAAAACATACCTAATTGATCAAAATAAGCTTGCTTGAGCTCACTTTCTCTTAGCTAGGGTTTCCATGGAAATAATTTGGGAAAGATGATGAAAAAGATGATACTTTCATTATTTAATTAATTATCATCTTTTATTTTTTCACTTTTCAGTTTCATCCTTTTCTTTATTTTATTTTCCATGGATGAATCATCATCCTTAACCACTAAACGTTTTAAAATGGTCTATTTACCATATACGGACCTCCATTTTAAAGTTTTATAGTATTTAATCCCTTTAGCTATTAGAACTCAACTTTTGCACTTTGTGCATTTTGGTCCTTTAACAAATTAAACATGTAATCGGTAAAATTTCTTTACAAAATTTTTATACGACATTATTATCTTACTATAGACCATAAATTAATATAAAAATAACTTTTCCTTCCAAAATCGGATTTGTGTTACCAAAAACGGGTTGTTACATGTAGTCTCAAGTTTATCGGGCTAAAATAGGGAGATAAGATTATGTCAGAATACAAGGTTGAATTTCTCAGGCTCAATTACTATGCCCAAGGAATGGTCGCCACGGAGAAAGGCAAACACGTGAGGTTCAAAAATGGTTTCCATTTTGACCTCAAGATATATGTTGCTCTACACTAGGAACGAGTATTGAGACCCTAATGGAGAAATTCAAGATTGTAGAGGAGATCAAGCAAGTGAAACGTGAAAAATGGGAAAAGGATAATGTCTCAGTTAAGGGAGATTCTGGTTTTGCTAGCTCTAATTCTCGTCCTATAAAATAAGCCAGAAACATATAATTTAGACAATCTATTAAGTGGGAAATCCATTCATACTAGGAATAAATATGCAGACTTCTTCAACCGATCGACGATCACCCAATAACATCTTTCTTTTTTAGAGATAGGGGTAATCCCGATACAAAATCCATAATAAATTTATTCCATTTCCATTTCAGTATAGTCACTCACTGTAACAGTCCGAAAAGCATCAGTACCTGATGTTCAGCTTTAACTTACTGACATATCAAGCATTTAAATACAATTTCAGAATACCACATTTCATTCCGAACTACCAGTACATCTATTTTAAATCGTTATGCATTTTCTCATTCCCCAGATGAACAGACATAGGACCATTGTGAGCATTCATGTAAAATTTTCTGTACAAGCTTTGAATTCTTTGTTGCACAGACTCTTTCTCTGAATAACAGACAAACATCAAATTCAATCTGAAATTCTAAATAAAAAATTGTCTTACTCTGTACCTGTTTAACTTGCAACTCATTGCCATTTTCTGAGCTTCATACAGATCTCTTGTAAAAACATCGGTTTAGCTTTAAACTCAGCTAAAATTGAGTCATTATTAGACAATAACAATCAGATATCCATGACCTGTAAGGTAAACAAAGACTTTCTACTCAGAGTATCTATAACCACATTTTCTTTTCCCGAGTGATATTCAATTTTCAAATTATAATCTTTCAACAGTTTAAGTCATCTACACTATTTCATATTCAAATATTTTTACAACATCAAATAATTTAAACTTTTATGAATAAATATATGGTATTTTTCACCAAACAGATAATGTAAGCAAATTTTCAGTGTAAATATAATAGTTGCAAATTCTAGACTATGTATTGGGTAATTCTTTTCATATAGTTTTAATTGTCTGGAAGCATAGGCTATTACTTTGTCTTACTGCATCAAAACACAGTCTAAACCATTCGATGTTGAATCAGTGTAAATCATAAATTCCTTACCCAATTCAGGCTGAACCAGAACTGGTGCTTCGATCAACAAAGCTTTCATCTGGTCAAAACTTTACTGACATTTATCAGACCATTCAAATCTTACATCTTTTTGTGATAATTGTATCATTGACGTGGCTATTGTAGAAAACCCTTTCTTGAAAATTAAAAAGGAATTATACAATAAAGCTATTTCAATTATTAACACCGAAGCTTTGAATTATTTCAAAGCCACAATCATCAGATAGATTAAAAACCATAGGGCAATAATATGACCGATGTTTCAACAGTATAGATGTAACAATACCTCAAAATCAACAGTACTCTCCAAATAGAAGAGGAAAACCAAAAGTAGTCTCAATAACAACCAGTGCAATAATACAACTTCTTTAATCTGAGATCCATATTACTGAGCTCCTATGGTCGAGTCAGGATTTATATCAATAATAAATGTAATTATCTCTGACCATTGAACATCTTTCACAGATAAACCATGTTTGATAGATAAGATTAGACCATAAGAATGATAAGAATACCAAGATAATGAAATCCAAAATATGAAGCTATACGAATTTTTGAAAATACAACCCATATTAGATAAATAAGAGATCAATGGTTTCCTAGAGAAAATCCAGAAGAGTAATATCGCACATATACAATAGAAACAGTTGTGATAGAGACAATATAAATTGCATATCTTCAATTCAGAGCTTCAACCAATAGAAGTAGAAAATAATATCATATGAAATCTTATCACCAAGTCTTCTATCAAACATAATTGATTAGAAAACCAAAGAAAAATAGAGCAATACCGCTCATGAATCAACCAGACTTACAATAATTCCGTCTATTGTTATAATTAGCCAATCTTTTCATATGATAAGTACCGCATCTGAACATGAACAATTACATACGTTTCTGAGAATAACAGAATAAAAAGAATACCCAGAGGAGATCGCTATAAGATACCCAATTACAACAGCTGTATCTAAATATCTTTGCAACTTCATCACTATTCTACTGACTACTAAAGTCATCAATAATCTCACATTATGAAGTTCATTAAAGGAACCAATTTCGAAGAAATTTTCGATTAATCTATTCTATAGATACCATATCTGAATAAGTCAATTACTCATAAATAACTTATTCCTTAACAGTGACATTGCGTATCCTATGACAGCCCAAAATTGACCCTAGTCGGGAAGTGGTTTCGAGACCGCTAAACCGAGTCACCGAAATGTTTGAATGTGATATTTATTGTCTAGAATATGTAATTATGAATGTGTGAAAATTTCAAGCTTCGATTTAGTCGATTGCATGTGAATTCAGTTAGTAGAACTTGTGTGACACTTTTGAAATGTGATAGGCTAATCTATAAGGATCTAATAGTGCATGTAATAAAAAGGGAGGACTTGCATGTCAAATTTCCCCCCTAATTAGTAGTGGCCGGCCATGCTATGAGTGGAAACATGTCACAAACATGTTATGTTAGTGAGGTATGTTAGGAAAAATAAAATAAGGAGTATGGGTAATAAAGAAATGGAGAAAAAGAAAGAATGTGTGTGAGTGTTCCCCCCCATTGCCGTGAGTTGAAGAAAAGAAAAAAAATTTGTTCATCCTTTTTCATTTCTTTTGGCCATAAATTCTAAGGAAGAAGGAAGGAGTTCTTGCTTCATGTTTGGTTTGGAAGAGGATTAGGAGGAGGTTTGGCCATACTTGTATCTAGATTAAGGTATGTTTGAGGTTGTGCCATGAGATTCATGCATGTTTTTAGTTGCTAGCTTGAGTTCTAATTAGCCCATGGTTCAAATCTTTTCTATGTCATGGGGATGATATTCGGCCTAGGTGGATTTTGTGTTAATGCCATTGCATGCTAAATATGAAGCTTGTTAATGATACATGTGATGGTGGATTGATGACTCTTGGATTTTCTTTTTAGCATTTTTGAGTGAGACATTAAGTTCTTTGTTTAACCATGACCAAAATTGAAATGGTATGGTGTTGTGATGTATTCGGCCATGGTATATCCATAAGTATGATTTATGCTTATTGCATGGTAGGTAAGATTTGTGTTTTGGATTTATGTTCATGTTTAGTTATAATCAACTTTGAGATTCAGCTCTTGCACATATATATATATATGTTTGCACATGACGTATTGGTATGACATATACAATATCTCAAGGTATATATTTACATATGATGGTGTTTCGGTTATGGAGTACATGATGGATGCGTATTGAGTTATAATATGTAATGCATTAGTTAGTAAAAGGTATGCCATTTGTGTGTGGTATTGAGTATATAATTGGCCTCAACATAGACATGCATAATCGGCCACATGAATGAGTACATAGGTTGATGTGTTGTTCGGCCATAGGTAAGCATATTGAAGGCTTTATCTTGGCTTAGAAAATTCGGCTAAGGAGAATACTAACTAATGTGTTGAGTTTGATTTATGATTCCGTACATATGTGACTTTGATGTCTAATGAATTATATATGGGCTAAGTACCTTGAGTTCCTCTTTTCGATGCTCAAATGATTAAATCAATTTATTTGTTAAATTAAGCTCAAGAGAAAAGGGGAACTAAATCCGATAAAGGGAAGGAAAAAGTGGTCGAATAGCCATCGAAATCGTTCGACAACATCCGAGGTAAGTTCTTGAGTAATAGAGCTTAAATTATGATTTGATTAGATCATGTTTTAAGCAAATCAAAATCATGCTCTTTGTGTGTGGCTATTGAGCCGAAATTGCAAGAGTGATAAGTGTCTTGTGTTTGAGTTTTGCTAATGAAAATGAAATACGAATGTGTCATGATTTATTGTTAAATGTGCATGGTTATTCGAATGATGTCCGGGCTAAGTCCCGAAGGCTTTGTGCTAAGTGACCATATCCGGACTAAGATCCGAAGGCATTTGTGCGAGTTACTAATTCCGGGCTAAGCCCAAAGGCATTAGTGCGAGTTACTAAATCCGGGTTAAGTCCCGAAGGCATTTGTGCGAGTTACTGTAACCGGGCTATGTCCCGAAGGCATTTGAACGAGTAGCTATATCCGGTTAAATTCCGAAGGTACGTGATTCGGGAATGAACGATCTTGCTGCAAAAATTTCAGTTAATACGCTTGTAACATCCCAACATTGAGGTATGTTTCGTATGTGCTTTGAATTAGTTGAGCCCTTACAAATAAGTATTCGCTCAGTTGATAAATGAGCTACCGGCCTTTGGCTAAGTTGATCTTTGTGTATGAATATAAGGGTTGGAAATGTGAAGTAAGTATGATATTGAAAATTTGTGCATATGAAATTATCTGTTTAGCTACATGAATGCTATACTTTGGTTGTGTCTAAATTCTTTGCTCAAAACTTACTAAGCATTTAATGCTTACTCCGTTTCTTTGATTCTCTGTTTATAGATTTTGGTTCTTCAGCTATCGGACTCGGGATTTTGAAGTCGAAGTCGCCCACACTATCAAAGCTCCTTTTGGTATACTTTTGGTTGAACTTTGAAATGGCATGTATAGGACCACCCCTTTTTGTTGTGGGTCATGGACCCTTTGGATTTGTATAATTTTGGATAGCCATGCGAAAATGGCTTATATATGTTTGAGCATAATGTTATAATCATTTGGTACGGATATGGTTATTGAGAGGTGTGGATATGCTTAACAAGGATTGGCCATGGGAATGGTTAATCACTATCATAATTTGTGCTATTTATGCTAAAAGGGCTAGTTGAATCATGGAAACTATGAAATAGGTAAAGTCTACCTTAAAGGCAGATGCTGACAGCAGCAGTGATGTAGATTTGGAAAATCACTAAAAATAGTAGGAATGGAATTAAATAGTGAATAAATTATGTAAACTAACCTTGATGAATCTATTTTCATAGGAAAGTAATGAAACGATCATATGAATAGTATGTTAAGAGATATACAGGTTTTCGTGAGACAGGGCCAGAACGGTTTCTGGATTCCCTGTTCCGAATTTGGAAATTCATTATAAATTAACCAGAGATAATTAGAAGTCATGTCATATATGAATAGATTCCTTTTTGAGTCTAGTTTCTATAGAAACAAACGGCATCAGTATTGAAGCCCAGTACAGGGAGATATCTAAATCGTAATGCATGAAGGTCAGTGTAGTCGCACCCTGTAACAGGGGAGACTTTAACTAATAAACTGTACTAATTGGCCCAACCAAAAATTCTAGAAAAAAATATGCAGATGGACATATGAGTCTAGTTTCAGAGAAAAATTACGAAACTGATTTTCGAGTTTTAGAACTCAAGATATGATTTTTAAGGTGACAGTGACACAGTTAGCCAACTGCCTGGATATTTTTAAAATGGACTGTAATAGTAAATGAATTAAGTCGGTTAGCACCTCGTGTTCGACTCCGGCAACGGTCTCGGGTACGGGGTGTTACATATCCCGAATAAATTTTTAAAATAATCTGATATTTCTTCTAAAACCATCTTTATTTACTAACCCATTCTCAACTCTGACTACATTATTAATCATTCAACCACTGAACTCTTTGGTTTCACACTTTTGAACTTAATCAATATAAATCTTGTGAATATCTTTGTATAAAACTGTACTGGTGAGGGGCTGAGGTCATAAAACCTTAAAATTTGACTTTCATATATACACACGTATAACATAACATTTATCATCAACATGTTCATTATAACCATTTATTCATACCTTTATGAGTCTCTATTCATCATAAGCAACATTTTCACTAAGATACTTGTGCCTCTCTTTTAACATTATCAGAATTAGCTTAGTTGGAAAGCATCTCTGTCTATTAGTAAAACAATTCTCATCAAAGTTGGGAGATCTCATACTATCACAAGTTATATTAATGGCATGTATTTCTAGACTTCACATATGCTACGTTCAGTCCAAGAATCGAATAAACCATAGATCTAATACCAATAAATGTAACACCCATAACCTATATCCGTTTCTGGAATAGGGTTACGAAGCATTACCTGAATATACAGATCAAGTGAATATATATTTTGTTTATACAGTATTCAGGTCAAAAAGCAAACATAAAGTCCCTTACATGAACCCTCAAGGTCTAAAACATGCATTAGAAATGAGTTGGGACTAAACTGGATACTTAGAGAATTTATCGCAAAATCTCAAAATTTCTCCTAGATGCAGGAGTCACACGCCAGTGTGGTCAGGCCAAGTGGCTCACACAGCCAATGACACGCCCGTGTCATAGGCCGTGTAACTCTCTGACTTGGGTCACAAGGTCAAGTCACATGCCTGTGTGCTAAACCGTGTCTAGGTGCAAGGGTCACATGGTCAAGCCACACGCCCGTGTGTCAGGCCTTGTGATCAATACTGAGCACTCTGTTTTGACATTTTAAAGATGCAGGAGACATACGGCCAGATCACACGCCCATGTACTAGGACGTGTGTCACACACAGCTAAGACGCACGCCCATGTGGACAAAAATAGGCTACTTTCCAAGCCAAATTTCTCACTCAATTTTTCTTCCTCTTACACCAATACTTTAACGTATTCACAAGCCATTTTTAAAACAATTAATTCAAGTCAAAATCGAGTCTCATGCGTGACATAACATCACATACAACCAAGATGCTCTTAAGCACCTCAAATACACTTTACCATCATGTAACCAAACATATAAAACTTACATAACTTATCAAATTCACCTATATGCATATTTTAACAAGTATGCTAGAATTAATCATCAAAATGCCAACATGATTTCTATCATTCAACCATTTAAGCACACACAAACATATTATAGCCTTATTTATACATATCAAAACATGTTCATCACAAGCCATTCCAATGGCTAGTTATAACCCAAACATTTACATGCCAACATTGGCTAATTAACCTATACATGCCATTATAACCATAATTAATTTATCATATATACCAAGATAGGTTGATGGATACAGCGAGTGATCTTCGCCTAGCTTCCAATCCAACGAGCTTCTGAATTACTATAAGACACGGGAAAAATAAAACAGAGTAAGCATGAATTGCTTAGTAAGTTCGTATAACATGGTAAATAACTTACCATAAAATTATGTTGAAAATAAACATGCAAGGCACTATCAACCAATTTGACCACAAGCTCTAGACACAATTCTCATCATGTTAGCCAAGAAATCACATTTAATAGTCCTTAATCATGGATGAACAAAGTCATCAAGCCAGTTCCACATTTCAGTAACAACTAATTCATGCATCATTATATCAGGTAATATCATTTCCATGTACTTCATGTACATACGGGTAACAGTTCATTTTTAAGTCATACTATCTCATATAAACATCAAGAAACATGTATGGACTCAATAATAACCAAATTTCCATATACATATACTTTCCACATCATGATTTCATATAACATATACAAATCATACCCATCTATTTTAAGTACATTTTTATAATTTTTGGTCTCAAGTTTAGATTATGTCATATAAGGATTTTTCCCATTAAATCAATTGAAATATTCATAGATGAATATATTCATCCAACAAATTCCATGTTCATATGTCATCATCTCATATTTCCATATATAATGTATCATCATTTTAATATGTTTCAGGCAGATACAAATAATAATTCACTTCAGGCTTATATTTTCTCATGTCCAAATTTTACCCATTGAATTTATTTGAAATATCGATGGATACACATGTAGTAAACTTAAAGTGTACAAACTATAATATGTCAATTCATATTAAGGGGTACTCATTAGATTACATAATTAGGAAGCACTCTCTCGAGCATATAATAAGAAATTCACAGAGAGCCTATCAGGAAGCTTATCTGGGCTATATAACAGGAAGCTCATAAGAGCCATAATCAGGAAGTTCACAAAGAACTTTTAATCAAGAAGCTCATGAAGAGCCTATCGGGAAGCTTACAAAGAGCCATGTAACGGGAGCTTTGGATAGCCATATTTCAGGAAGTTCAAGCGAGCCATATTTTAGGAAGTTCAAGCGAGCCATATTTCAGGAAGTTCAAGCGAGCCATATCAGGACACTCACAAAGAGCTGTGTTTATGTTTGCAACATATGCAGGATCACAACCGATCATAAAACAGGATGCTCACAAAGAGCTGCGATAGTCCGCAGCACATGCAGGATCACTACCAATCAGGATGCTCGTAGGAACCATGTAACAAGAAGATCGAGAGGCCTTATAACAGAATGCTCATAAGAGCTATGGTGTGTCTACAACTTCTGTAGGACTACAACCAATTTAGGAAATCTTGTATCCATTGAATTTCTTTATTCAAACGGGATTTAACATTTATCGGGCTTTATCGGATATGTAACCAATTTCATATATTTAGCATTTATACAATTCACATACATAACATTTAATTCAAGCATATAAATATACACAATTTAGTTACACGAACTTACCTCGACAAATGTTCATGTACGTAAAATCTACTAATCTGACAATCTCTTTTCCTCGTTCTAACTCGGAATTTGGTCTATCCAAATTTATATGAATGAATTTAATATTAATTCATGTTCATTTCAATTCAATTCACATCTTAGGCAAAATTACCATTTTGCCCTTAAACTTTTAATTAATGACGATTTCGTCCCTAGGCTCAAAAAATGAAATTCATGCAATTTAATCCTTATTCCAATCCTAGCCGAATTTCTCGTATAATATTTACAGCCCATGTATTTCATAAAAATTCAAAAATTTCCATGAATTTTACAACTTTACAATTTAGTCATAAAATCATAATTTCATCAAAATTCACTTTGCAAAAGTTGTTTATCTATCAACAGTCTTTCATTTTCTACCATAAATTTTAAAATTTCTGCATACTCATCCATGTAAAAACTCTAGTACTTTAATAACTTTACAAATTAGTCCCCGGGATAGCTAAATTAAGCTATTATGATCTCAGAAATATAAAAATCATTGAAAACGGGACAAGAAAACATACCTAATTGATCAAAATAAGCTTGCTTGAGCTCACTTTCTCTTAGCTAGGGTTTTCATGGAAATAATTTGGGAAAGATGATGAAAAGATGATATTTTCATTATTTAATTAATTATCATCTTTTATTTTTTTTCACTTTCCAATTTCATCCTTTTCTTTATTTTATTTTCTCTAGATGAATCATCATCCTTAACCATTAAGCATTTTTAATGGTCTATTTACCATATAAGGACCTCCACTTTAAAGTTATATAGTTATTTAATCCCTTTAGCTATTAGAACTCAACTTTTGCTCTTTGTGCAATTTGGTCCTTTATCAAATTAAACATGTAATCGGTAAAATTTCTTTACGAAATTTTCTATACAACATTACTAACACACTATAGACCATAAATTAATTTAAAAATAATTTTTTCTTCTGAAATCGAATTTGTGGTCTCGAAACCATTGTTCTGATTTTACTGAAAACAGACTGTTACATGCAGAATCGAGTTCATCAAGCTAAAATAAGGAGATAAGGTTATGTCAAAATACGAGGTTGAATTTCTCAGGCTCAACTACTATTCCGAAGGAATGGTCGCCACGGAGCAAGACAAATGTGTAAGGTTCAAAAATGGTTTTCGTTTTGACCTCAAGATATATGTTGCTCCACACCAGGAATGAGTATTGAGACCCTAATGGAGAAATTCAAGATTGTAGAGGAGATAAAGCAAGTGAAACATGAATAGTGGGAAAAGAATAAGGTCTTTGTTAAGAGATATTTTGGTTTTGCTGGCTTTAATTCTCATCCTATAAAATAAGCCAAAAAAGGTAAGCCGCAGCAAAGGGTTGTTGTGGCTAAATCTTGGGATAGGATTTCCAACTGTATGTACTATGATAAGTGTCATATGGATGAGTGTTGGAGGAAATTGGGTGTTTGCTTTAGTTGTTGGTCGACTGAGCATAGGTTAAATATTGCTTTCGATGAACCTACCAGACACAAACTCCAACCAAAATCAAGCTCAAATTCAAATAGCATGTCAATTACCTCCGAGGGACCAGGGGCAAAATAGGCTACAAATATTGTAGTAACAAGTGCAAACTGATCTGAGGCTTGATAGACTACCTTGTTTATTACGTTAGAGGTTAAAGAGGATAGATATGCATTCGATGTCATCACAGGTATTTTTACCATTCATTTTGTCCTATACTTTTCCTTAATTGATATAGGATCTACTTATTCATATGTTGCTTCTAATATATCTAATAACTGGGTGTTGGGGTAGAGGAAACCAACACTGATGTTACCATAGTGAGCCTTTAGGACAATTAGTTATTGTAAATAAGATTTATAGGAGATGTTCATTGGAAGTTTAAGGGGTAGTGCTTCTAGCAGATCTTATGGAGTTACCATTTGGTGAGTTCAACTTAATTCTGGGTATGTATTGGTTAGTGGAACACCAAGTTAGCGTAGATTGTGCCTCTAAGAGAGTAACCTCAAAAAATGGCAGAGGGTAGTGAGATTGTTATGGTTTGGGAGTGATGAAACTATTTGTCCCATGTAATTTCTGCTACAGTCACCGAGAAGTTAGTTTGGAAATGGTGTAAGGCTTATCTAGATTATATAATGGATAGAAATGTCATTAGCTCTCCTTGATAGTTGCGCCACTAACTAAGTTGCTAAGGAAGAATGTTCCATTTAAATGGACAAAAAATTAACAAGCTCAAATTTGTGTTAACTCAAACTCCTGTGTTGATTCAGCTTGAGTCGAGTAAAAAGTATGTGGTGTACAGCGATGTATCCTACATTGGCCTTGGATGTGTATTGATGCAAGGCAGAAAGGTAGTTTCCTACGAGTTAAGGCAGTTAAGCAACATGAGTGCAACAACTCGAATTAAGACTTGGAGTTGGTAGCAATGGTATTTGCACTAAAAATTTAGAGAGAACTATTTGTATGGTGAAAAGTGCTACATCTATACCAATCATAAGAGTCTCAAGTACCTTCTCACTCAAAAAAAATTGAAACTGAGGCAATAAAGGTGGACAAAATTGTTAAAGGATTATGATTGTGTAATTGAATATCACCCCGGTAAAGCCAATGTAGTGGTAGACACTCTAAGTAGAAAACATATGATCGATTTAAGAGCAATGTCCGCCAAGTTAAGTCTAGTGGATGATGGAGGCTTGCTAGCTGAGTTACAAGTGAAACCCATTTTAGCCAATGAGATCAAGGCTAAATAACCCTTCAAATTATCCTTGTTGCCACAAATTAATTAGGTAGAGGACGACAAAACTGAAGATTTCATGTTTAATGACGATGGTATTTTGTGCTTTCGTGGGAGATATAGTGTGCCAAATGATTAGTTAAAATAGACTATAATTAAGGAAGTGCATGCTAGCCCTTATACCATGCATCCTGGACGAAATAAGATTTATCAAGATGTAAAGGCACTATACTAGTGGCCTGAATTGAAACGTAACGTGATAGACTTTGTAGCTTAGTGCTTAACATGTCAGCAAGGGAAAGTTGAACACCAGCTCCCTTCTGGGTTATTACAACCAATCAAAATACCACGATAGAAGTGGGAGTAAATAACAATATACTTTGTTAGTGGGTTACCTTTAACACCCATTAAGAAAGATTCAATTTGGGTGATAGTAAACCAGTTAACTAAGTCAACACATTTCTTACCTATCCGTATAGATTATTCTTTGCAAAAGCTGGCTAAGTTATATTTCAGAGATTGTATGACTTCACGGGGTACCAGTATCAATCAGTTCAGATCAATATCCCAATTTTACATCTCAATTCTGGAAAATGCTTCACGAGGCACTGGGTACTTGTTTGGATTTTAGTATTACCTTCCATTTGTAAACTGACGAACAATCCAAACGAGTCATTCAAATATTACAAGATATGTTGAGAACATGCATCATTGAATTTTGAGGTAGTTGGGAGGAGCATTTGCCTATAGCAAAATTTGCCTATAATAATAGCTTCCAATCGAGTATACAAATGGCACCCCCATGAATCCTTGTATGGTTGCATGTCTTGAACACCACTGTGTTGGATAGAATTGGGAGAAAGGGAAATTTTGGGTCCCAAAGTGATACAAGAGTCTGAGGGGAAAAAAAGGTTAGTCCAGGATAGACTAAAAGCGACTTCAGATAGGCAGAAGTTGTATCCAAACTTAAAGAAAAAATACATTGAATACGGTGTTGGAGATTAAGTTTTCTTGAAAGTGTCCCCATGGCAGAAAGTGTTAAGGTTCAGAAGAAAGGGCAAGTTAAGTCTTAGGTTCATCGGACCCGACAAAGTCCTTAAAAGAGTTGGTCCAGTTGCATATCAATTAAAATTACCTCCTGAACTAGACCGCAACCATAAAGTATTCCACATCTCCATGTTGAGACGATACCGATCTAACCCTTCCTATATCATTCCTACGGAAAAGATTGAGGTGAAATCGAATTTTTCCTTTTAGGAAGAGCCCGTACAAATTCCAAATCGCAAGGTAAAGGTTCTAAGAAGGAAATGAATCCCTCTTGTGAAAGTATTGTGGTGAAACCATGGTATTAAGGAGGTCACATGGGAACTGAAAGAGATGTTTCATGAACAATATCCTCATCTGTTTGAACTAGGTTAATTTTGACGACGAAATTTCTTTAAGGAAGGGAGAGTTGCCACGCCTCAAAATATCAACAAATAAATGAACTAGATTTGATAGTTAAGTAGTTAATGCACTCCCTAAAGGTTTAGGTTCAAACTACTCATCACTCATTTCATTTTCTTTAATTTTCAACAAACAAAGATAAAAACCACACTAAAATATAGATTGTTTGAAGTAAAAACTAAATAAGAAATAGGCTTTGTCCTAATGGTTAACACGCTTATTCTCCCCCTTGCATACCCAAGTTTGAGCCATTCCATCCCAAAAATGCATCCTTTTTATTCGGCAGCATAAAGTAAATTACCATGCCACCACTAGGGTTTGAAAACCCTACGTATTTAGTCCCTATTTTCCAAATTACAATTGAATTTTTATTCTTTTTTCAAATTCAAATAGAATTTTTCCTTTCTCTATTTCTTCACCTTTTTCTTTTTCATCCTTTTCATTTCATCATATTTTCATTCCATTACTGAGAATTATTTCTACTTTCCCTGAATCAAATCAATCTCCATTAAATCGTTTTCATACTGGTCATTAAATTGATCATCTATAGCCTTTGTATCTTTGACAAAGATTGGTAAGTACTTCCATTTCAATTAGTAGAACCCTTAAATTCTGAAATGGCATCGATCCACACTATTCTTTCAATTCAATTACGATCTTTTGAGATTCTTGCCAAAATATTCCATTAATCTTGATTGAATCTTGATACCAATGTTATCCCATATATAAATATCGTTTGAAAGTTCCGTTTTAGGTGCATCAAATCAGATTTGATCATGAGGAGCGTCGATCAGGATTCCGGTAAAAGGTGTGTGTTCTTTTACAAGAAAATCGAGGCAAATCGTGCATAAGATTAGGGCCACAAGATTTACCACAAAGGCATGTAGACCATGTAGCCTCTCACATGGCTATGTACCTTTGAATCCCTAGTCTAATTTGAATCTCACACAGCCAAGAACTTCCACATGGCTTGCCACACAATCGTGTCACTTCATAGGTTAATTTTGCAATTGTCACATGGCCACAGTTTGTTACACAGTCGTGTAACCCCTGTTTTACAATTTTGCGTAAAATTTTTAAGAATTTTTTTTGTTTAGTCCCTAATTAGTCCCCAACCTATTTTTAAAGTTTTATTTCTCTCAATTAAACCCTTGTTAATATGAATATTGGAATTCATGATCTGATTGTTTGATTTATTACTGTTACATGCATGATATTTGAATAATACATATGTTTATTGCATTTGTAATTCTGATTGTCCGCTTAGTATGCCTTATGATACCGTTAAATTGAATCCATTGTAAGCATGTCTCTTGCTACTATATTGATTAGTTATAAGCATAACTATTGGTACCATATCGATATATTATAAGTATATTATTTGTTATCGTATTGATCTGTTATGAGCATGTCATATTGCATTGCATGGGGTGGGACACTTTGAAAAGAGGAAGTTCTCACAGCTTAATGATTTACAACTCTGGTGGTTCATTCACAGACTTTTTGGTAGCTCTTATCTGAAAACACATTATGCATTCACAACCATCTGACAGTGTATTAACCCGCAACACTGGTGGTTCATCCACCCATTTTTGGCAGCTCTTATATGTAAATATGTTGTGCATTCACGCCATTTAATAGTGTATGAACCTGCAACACTTTTGGTTTATCCACCCATTTTCTGGCAGCTCTTATATGCAAATATGTTGTGCATTCACAACCTTCTAGCAGCATATTAACCTATAATTATTTTGGTTATCCACAACCCAGTGTGTAGGGATGGACGAGTTATGGTAACTTTTACTAGTGTGTGTAGCGATAGGGTAGGATTTTTTTGGTAAATCGAAACTATATTGCATTTAAAAAGCATGCGCATCAATATTGAGATTTTTTAGATGATATATATACATTATTGAGTTGACCTGAAATACCGGTATTCTGAAATTGCTATTGTGAATTATTCTATGTGAAGTGATTCTGTATGTTTAAATGTTTGCATTGATTTTCTTATGATGGAACTCACACTGAGCTTTCTAGCTCAATCCCCTTTTATTTTCATTTCTACAGATAACCCACTAGGTTAAGACGCAACTCGACATCTGGAGGGTCTTGGCTCAGTTTTGTTCTTATTAAAAAAATTTAACTTTATCATTTGATATTTTTGTTATTTAAGGACTATATTGTTATAATTTCAATTTGAGGCATGAGATTTAAGATTTGGGTTTTTATAGCATGCATAACATTTAATTTGATTTTAGGATATTGAAATTTGGATATTAACTAGTATGCATGAACTTCGGTTTTTATTAAAAATATAAATAAATATCACCTTTCCACAGCTAGAATATAGATAAATTCTGAAATAAATAAATAAAATGGAAATAAACTAAGTTTAGAAAAATGTTAAACTTAATCAATTTTGTTAACTCGTGAGTTTTTTTGAAAATAGGCTAGATTTTCTCCTAAGATAAACAAATGTTTTTAACTATTTTATAAACTCCGATAACTTACTGGGTTATTTTGGTGGCCGATGTAATCTCCCAAATTCGAGTCTAACGTCTAGGCTGGGTTAGGGAGGTTACATTCTCCACCTTTGGAGATGTGCTGATGGCTTTGAGGTTTTATTTTAAATTCCATTTTTTATCTTTTATTTCTTTCCATAAAGTTAAAAAATTATTTTCTATAATTTCAAAACTCATGGAATCAATGACGGAGCCAGATAACTTTTTTAAGGGGTAGAATTAAATTGTATATTTTTACGATAGTAAAAATGCAATTTCATCATTTTAATGTCTTATTTATTTATAATTTTTAAAAGGTTAAATCAATTTTATATCATTTTTAGTGGGGCCAAAGTACAATTTTACCATTACTAATTTAAAACTTTATAAATTAGAAAGGGCTTAATTTAAAATTTTACCATTTTAGCGGGGCCATGTCCCCCTAGGTCTCTAATGCACTCCGCCACTGAATGGAGTCCTTGTAACACACCATACCAGTAACCCACGCTGGAGCGGAATATGAGGAATTACCTAACTTGATCTCATGCACACAAACGTTCCTCAAGTCACCAAGACTTGGTCCAATTTAGAACTTTTTCAATTTCTACTTTAAACTTCATATTATGAGCCTACAAGCCCCAAATTGACCATTGAAAACTATTCGGGATCAACCCAGGTCCTTAAACCATCTATAGAAAATTTGAATTTGAAACAGGGCACACCCGTGTAGAAGGGCAACACGCCCATGTCCTCCACCCATGTGAAATTAATTCTAAATGCACACCTATAGGGGTTTTCACACGGCCTGGCACATGCTCGTGTCCCCTGGCCCGTGTCCTTTACACAGCCATGACACGCCCGTGTCCTAGTCCGTGTGCAAAAACATGGACATCTGTTTCTGACATCAGCATCCCCAAAATGTCACACAGCCAAGGCACACTCCCATGTGCTAGGCCGTGTCCATCACAGGCCTAAGACACATGGTCGTGTCTCTACCCTTGTGTTTACTACCATGTATACTGACTTGAATTTTTTACGTGCAGGGGACACATGGCCAGACCACACTCCCATGGGGCAAACCGTGTGTTATGCACAGCCTGGACACATGCCTGTGTGTCTACCCGTGTGGACGATATAAGGCTATTTACCAAGCCTCTTTCAACCCTTACTTACACAACCTACACAAAAGCAACCAAACCAGTACAAGAATAACTTATTTAAACCAATTAGCCACAATAGACTACATATCAATTAAGCAATTACTCATTCATGAGAGTAACTTCATTTGCATATATAAAAATGAATACTTGCCATCATTCGAGACTTAATACAAAATAAAGGGTTTCCAACCCAAGCCAACACATTTGGCTAGTTCTCAACGACACAAAAATAGTAAAGTCTAAGCCCTATACATGCCATATTCAAAAATATATGTCACACTATACCGAATTCTTTGATTGATTGTGTGATCGATATCTCTGACTTCCTTTGGTCTTTGAGCTAGATAGGCGGCACTATAAGAAAATGAAAAAGGAGAGGGAGTAAGCATAAAGCTTAGTAAGTTGCACATAAATAAATATACAACATAACTTTACCATTCATCAACAAGTATCATAATACACAAGTGGCATAAGCAAAACTTACTCATCAATATTAAATACACCTCATATAGCATATATTGAGCTCACATTTCATACATACCATATAGGTACTTGTACCATTCACAACACGGTTATACTTTCCTTGTTAACTTGAAATCATACTTTCATTGTTAAACCATTTGGAACATTATCAGATACTCATTTAGCCTCAAACATGGGGTCAGGTGCCGATGCCATGTCCCAGACATGGTCTTACCCAAGTTCTAGCATATCTGTGCCAATGCCATGTCCCAGACATGGTCTTACACTAACACCTCTTGTTGCCTATGCATGTCCCAGACATGTCTTACACTGGCTTACGTCTCGAGGCCGATGTCATATCCTAGACATAGTCTTACACTGGCTCTCATAATGTGGCCGATGCATGTCCCAGACATGTCTTACACTAGCTCACACAAGTGACCCAAACGTCATAGCATGAATATCCGATTTATTTCCTAAGGTTCAATCGAGAATTCTATTATCTCTATTCTCATCAATTTTTATCATTTCCACAATCAGGCAACTTATACTATAATAATTTCAATACAATTCAAATACAAATATTATTAATGTAGTGGTACTATTTACATACAACTTACCTCGGATTACAAAATGTGGCGACTAGTCGATTTGCTTGGTTTTCCCCCTGTCTAGGTTTGGATTCGGTATTTCTTAATCTATAATAGAAAAATGTACTTAATTATTCATAATTAAAATTAGGCAATCGAAAATTTATATCTTTGGTAAAACGACCATTTTGCCCCTAGACTTTGACAAAATGACCATTTTGCCCCCAAGCTCGAAAATCAATTTTTATCAAACTTCTTCTTATCTTAAGTCTAGCCGAACCCTTTTTACTCTTATAGCAACTCCAAATTCCCACTATATCACACATTTATCATCTATTTTACAACTTATGCAAAATAGTCCTTATAGGTGTTTTCATGCTAACACCTTTCACAAAAGTTGTTTATTAGGCACCCAAGACTCATTTTCTTCCTTAAAAACTCAGTAAACATTACAAATATTTTCATTTCAAAACCCTAAACTCTTAATCATTTTGCAAAATAGTACCCTCATTTGAAAGCTCATGCTTCAAAGGTCTCAAAAATGTAAAAATCATCAAGAAAAACTATCAAAATCACTTACTTGTGAGGATTACAAGTTGCTGAAATTTTTAAGCTTTCAAACCGCCTTCAATGGCTAATTTTCGGTCGAGAAAGAAGATCAAAAAGGTATGATATCATCTTTCCTTTATTTACTCCTATTTTAGTCAAAATAAGCCACCTAACTTACCAAATTTTGAAAATTTGACCACCTTTGTCTCTAGCTATTTGGCACTTTTAGCTATCAAAATAGGACTTTTGCATTTCATGCGATTTAGTCCTTTTTTACAATTGGGCTCACAAACGTCACAATTAACTCACCAAATTTTTCATGCACTCTTAAAAACATGCTATAACATCTAAATAATTATAAAATAATTTATTTGACTCCAAATTTGTGGTCCTGAGACCACTATTTGACTAGGCCCTAAATCAGATTGTTACATTTCTCCCCATTTAGGGATTTTCGTCCCAAAAAGTCTTACCAGGGGATAAGTTTGGGTACTAATCTCTCATAGTCTCCTTGGGTTCCCATGTGGCTTGCTCGACTCCATGTCTCTTCCACAAAACTTTCACGAGCGCTATGCTCTTATTCCTCAACTATTTGACTTCCCAAGCTAAAATCTTGACCGGCTCTTTGCCATAAGTCATGTCTGGATGAATCTCAACCTCTGTCGGCGCAATCACGTGTGAAGGGTCTGATCTATATCGATGTAGCATGGATACATGAAACATATCGTGAATCTTTTCCAACTCTGGTGGCAAAGAAAATTGATAGGTAATTGGTCTTACTCTTTCTATAACCTCATAAGGTCCTATGAAACGAGGACTCAACTTGCCTCTTCTACCAAATCAGAAGACTTTCCTCGACGGGAAGACTTTCAAAAATACCTTATCGCTGACTTGAAACTCAATTTCCTATCATTTCAAATCCACATAGGATTTCTATCTATCCGAGGCGGCCTTCAAGCAATCACAAATCACTTTAACTTTGTAACCCCTCATACCCGTAACCCATGCCAAAGTGAAATAGGAGGCATTACCAAACTCGATCTCATGCACAAAAACATTTCCCAAGTTACCAAGACTTGGTCCAATTTAAAACTTTTTCAATTTCTACTTCAAACTTCTTATTATAGGCCTACGAGCCCCAAATCGACCACTGAAAACTATTCGGGATCAATCCAGATCCTTAAACCATCTATAGAAAAATTGACTTTGAAACAGGGCATACGCCTGCGTGGCCATTTCAACATGGTCGTGTTGATGGCCCGTGTGGCTCACACGGCCTAAGCAATACACACGTCCGTGTTCTCCACCCATGTGAAATTAATTCTAAATGCACACCTACAAGGGTTTTCACACGCCCGTGTCCCTGGCCCGTGTCCTTCACACGGCCATGACACGCCCGTGTCCTAGCCCGTGTGCAAAAACCTGGACATTCTATATCTGATGTCAACAACCCCAAAATGTCACACGACCAAGACACACCGTGTCCTTCACACGGCTGAGATGCACGGCTATGTCGCTGCCCATATGTTTACTACTATGCATATTGACTTGAAAATTTTACGTGTAAAGGACACACAGCCGGACCACACACCCTTAGGGCAGACCGTGTGTCATACACGGCCTAGACACATGCCCCTGTGTCTACTCGTGTCGACAATATAAGGCTATTTACCAAGCCTCTTTGCCACCCTTACTTACACAACCTACACATTAGCAACCAAAACCAATACAATGCTATCTCATGCAACCAAATCAGCCACAATAAACAACATTCCATGTGTGCATTTTACTCATCTATGAAAATAACATCTTTGTATATAAATCAAAATGAATGTTAGCCACCATTCAAGGCTTAATACAAAATGAGCAGTTTACCCCAAACTAGTACATTTGGCCAAATTAATAGTAACCCAAACCTCAAGACTTGTGACAGCCCAAAATTGACCCTAGTCGGGAAGTGGTTTCGGGACCGCTAAACCGAGTCATAAAAATAATTAGCTGTCATATTTGATGCTTATTATATGTATATATGCATGTGCGAAAATTTCATATTTGAATTTTATTTAATTGTAGGTGAATTTTAGTAAATAGGACTTATGTGAGAAAATTTTGAAATGTGATAGGTTAATTTATAAGGACCTATTAAAGCATGTAGTGAAAATAATGGCTTTGCATGTCAAATACTCCTTTTTTATACATAGTGGCCGGCCATGATGGAGCATATATTAGAATATGTGGTAAATTTCCATGAAGTGGTCATTATTTTATGTAAAAGAAAAGAAATAATAAAAGAAATACTAAGGATAATAAAAGAAAAAAAAAGGGGTTATTACCTTGTTCTTCTTAGCCGTACAAGAAGAAGAAAAAGAGGGGGCAAAGGCATTCGGCCTTTTGAATGAAGAGAAGGTTAGTAAATTTTGTTAATCTTTCTTTTGAAATCTTAGTTTGTTCAGGTTAATCATCACGTTTTTCTTACCTAGCCATACTAAAATTTTGAATTTAGAGTGTTGGATGGAACTTTCGGTTATGGTATGTGTGAGAAGAACTTGATTTTTTTTCTTACCTTTAAGTTTTGATGGATAAAGAAACAAAAGATTGTTGATGAAAGAAATTAATGTGTTAAGAGATTATATGAAACTTATTCATGTTTATATATGTTATATGCATTGAAAATGGTTGATGATTTTGGATGTGATTAGATTGAATCGGCCATGGTATATCCATAAGTATGATTTATGCTTGTTATGTTACTCATGGTTAAAACGATTCGGCTATGGTTCATGTAAAAATAAAATATACATGTGAATTTAAAAGATGGTATGAACAAATGTGGAGTTTTGCTAGTTTAGGATTATTCGGCCAAGTGTTTATGTGGTGGAAATTAAGTGTTAAATGGAATGAAAATGATATTATATGGGGGTATGTATATTCGGCCATATGAGTAAATATATAGATGATGTTAAATTTGATTATGTATAATGGGCCATATAGAGTACACATTGTGATATTAACTTTAATTCTCTATAATTGATCAAGTGGGTGATATTGGTTTATATGGTTGAATTTGAATTATGAATATGTACCTTGAAATAAAATATATCATCGACTATGTTACTTTGGAAGTAAGAATGCATTCGGCCTTGAGACAATTTATAAGTATTAGTTAAGGTTCTAATGTTTTGAACAAGAATGGTTATAAGATGAAATGAAAATTATTAAAATATATATGAGTAATTAACAAGGGTGGTTGCCGTGTATATAATATTTATGTGTGTTTTATTGAAATATTTATTGGGTTAATTTTAGTAATTGGATCTTAGGTGATCAATAGCCGAATGGCTTAAAGTTAGTAAAAGAGCATAAGGTGAATAAAAATAAAATGTTGCCGTATGCTTCTTTTGATATGAAACTATTAATGTTATGGGATATAAATAACTAGCAAGGTAATTAAACTAGTTGATTTATTTATTTAAGCTCAAGAACCTAAAGGAGAGGCGTCCAACAAGGGGAAATCGAAGGTCATCGAGTAGCCGACTTGGAATTATTTTACCCAACATAAAGTAAGTCATTAAGCATATAGTTTGTATTAATTTAAATGGTCATAACGTCTATGTAATGATGCTGAATGGAATGATAAATATATATATACATGTATGTATGTGGTGATGAAAGTGTTGAATGAAAAGAAAAGAGGTGAGATGTATTGAGTTGTTGATCTCGGCACTAAGAGTGCGGGTATAAACATTTATGATCATGAGATTGGCGCTAAGTGTGCGGGTTTAAATTGTACAGCACTAAGTGTGCGAGTTTGATTATGTAGCACTAAGTGTGCGAGTTTGATTATATAGAACTAAGTGTGCGAGTTGATTATATAGCACTAAGTGTACGGACTTAATATATACTTTTGAATCACTATGGACACTAAGTGTGCGACATTATTGAGTTGTTCACGGACAGCGGATCTGGTAAGTACCTTGAGTTCGTGACTAATAGGCGCTATGTTTATATTTGAAGTTGAGCTTGGTAAGTTTGAACCTATGTGACAATTATAATTGAAGTCACGTACATAAGATTTATCGTGGAATAGGTGAAAGGTCGTTTAGTTGTATGATTGTAACGAAAATAAATGATGTATGAAAATGCCTCAAATATCCTATTGATTAGTATATGGAATGTGAATGCATGACTTGGTATGAGATTGAACCGATAGGTTTGAGGAACTATGGTATGGTTCGGTATAGATGGAGTAACTGGCCTCGTTCCATTTTGCTTCCTCTTGTGATAATGTTATTAATGGATGGTAGTGCATTGCTTATGACTTACTGAGTTATATACTCACTCGGTGTTTCCTTGTCACCTATTTTAGGTTTCTTGGACTCGTCTCTTTTTGCGTGATCGGGCCATCATCGGAGTCATCACACCGGCTAGCAACTTTTGGTATCTTCTTTTTAGTCGGTCTAGGAGAACATTTCGGCATGTATAGGCTAATATGTTTTGTTGAAATTTGGTATGTAAACTTTTAGCCATGCGAAAATGGCATAAATGTTCGGTTGGATTTGGTTTTATAACGTTAGGTCGTAAGTCTTGGTAATTCGATTTTTTTATGCCATATGTCATGGCTGATTAATTTTGGTGTTAAGATTCATGATATGGCAATAGTGTAGTAGGGAGATGTTTGACAATGATTAGCCTTTGGTATGGCTAGTCATGATTATAATTTTGTGATATGTATGATGAATTACTAGTTAGATCAATGAGAAATCACGAAATGGGCATAGTTGCTTCAGTAACAGATGCTGGCAGCAGCAGTGACGTGGGATTGAAAAATTACAAAAATTAGTAGGAATGGAATTAAATAGTGAATAAATTATGTAATCGAAGCTCGATGAGTCTATTTTCATATAGAAGTAACAAAACGATCATATGGACAGTATGTTAAGAGATATTCAGGTTCTCGTGAGACAGGGCCAGAACGGTTTCTGGGTTCCCTGTTCCGACTTTGGAAATTCATTATAAATTAACCATAGATAATTTGTGACAGCCCAAAATTGACCCTAGTCGGGAAGTGGTTTCGGGACCGTTAAACCGAGTCACCGAAATGTTTGAATGTGATATTTATTGTCTAGAATATGTAATTATGAATGTGTGAAAATTTCAAGCTTCGATTTAGTCGATTGCATGTGAATTAAGTCAATAGGACTTATGTGAGAAAATTTTAAAATGTGATAGGTCAATGCGTAAGGACCTATTAGTGCATGTGGAAAAAAGGGGGGACTTGCATGTCAAATTCCCCCCCTAATAAGTAGTGGCCGGCCATGCTATGGGTGGAAACATGTTGGCCTAGTGAGGTATGTAGGATAAAATATAATAAGAAGTATGGGGAAATAAAGAAATGGAAAAAGGAAAGGATGTGTGTAATTGTTTCTTCCCCTCCCATTGCCGTGAAAGTAAGAAAGAAAACAAAGAAAAAAAATGTCCATCTTTCTTCATTTCCCCTTGGCCGAATGTTCTAAGGAAGAAAGAAAAACAAGTTGTGTTCTTTGGTTCTTCTTGGCCGAATTGAAAGGAAGAAGAAGGGAGTGAAGCAATCGGTCATCTTAGGTCACTATTAAGGTAAGGAAGTTTGTACTAGCTTTTGAAATTTTAGTTGATATTGAGTGAGTTATCAAGTGATTTTTGTAAACCATGTTGAAATTTCGATTTTGGGGGTGAGTATGGTTTTCGGCTATAAAAGATTAATAAGGGTGATGATTGTGTTTCATGCTAAACTTAGATGAATAATGGTAGTTGCTTACATCTTGATATCTATGAGTTCCTTTCTTGGTTCTACCATAGACCCCCAAAGTATATGTTTATTGGGTGTTGTTGGAGGTTTATGATAGAAGCTAATGAGTGAGAGTTTGATAGGTACCATGAGGTTAAACTTCATGAGATTGTAAGCTTGTAAGTTGGATGATGAAATTCATGCTTTGTGAAGGTAAAAGGAGTAGAAGGAGCATTCGGCCATGAAGAAAAAAAAGAGAGCAAAGGGGGAAATTTATGATGAATTAAGTTGGAAGCTATTATAATGTACTTGTACATTCGGGTATGGGATGAAAATATATGAGATGGCTATAATTAGCCTTGTGATTCGGCTCTTGTATATATATATATATGCACATGATGTATTGGTATGATACAAATATATATCACCCCAAAGTATATGTTTATATATGGTGGTGGTTTAGTTATGGACTAAATGATGGATGCATATTGAGTTATAATATGTAATGCATTAGTTAGTAAAATGTATGTCATTTATATGTGGTACTAAGAATATAATTTGGCCTCAAAGTAGACATGCATATTCGGCCACATGAGATGGATTGGCATTGCATGAATTCGGTTAGAGGCAAACATATTGATGCCTATATCTTGGTTAGGACAATCGGCTAAAGGGGAGTGTGGGTTAATATGTTGAGTTGATGCATGATTTCACATGTATGTGACTTTAAAGTCTAATGTATAAATATGGGCTAAGTGCCTTATGTTCCTCTTTTCGATGCTCAAATGATTAAATCAATTTATTTGTTTAATTAAGCTCAAGAGCAAAGGGGAAATAAATCCGATAAAGGGAAGGAAAAAGTGGTCGAATAGCCATCGGAATCGTTCGACGACATCCGAGGTAAGTTCTTGAGTAAGAGAGCTTAAATTATGATGTGATTAGATCATGTTTTAAGCAAATTAAAATCATGCTCTTTGTGTGGCTATTGAGCCGAATTTGCAAGAATGATAAATGTCTTGTGTTTGAGTTTTGCTAACGAAAATGAAATACGAATGGGCCATGATTTATTGTTAAATGTGCATGGTTATTTGAATGATGTCCGGGCTAAGTCCCGAAGGCTTGTGCTAAGTGACAATATCCGGACTAAGATCCGAAGGCATTTGTGCGAGATACTAATTCCGGGCTAAGCCCGAAGGCATTTGTGTGAGATACTAATTCCGGGCTAAGCCCGAAGGCATTTGTGCGAGATACTAATTTCGGGCTAAGCCCGAAGGCATTTGTGCGAGTTACTAAATCCAGGTTAAGTCCCGAAGGCATTTGTGCGAATTACTATAACCGGGCTATGTCCCGAAGGCATTTGAACGAGGAGCTATATCCGGTTAAATTCCGAAGGTACATGATTTGGGAATGAATGAACTTGCTGTAAAATTCCAGTTAATACTCTCGAAACATCCCAACATTGAGGTATGTTTCGTATGTGCTTGAATTTAGTTGAGCCCTTACAAATAAGTATTCGCTCAGTTGATAAACGAGCTACCGGCCTTTGGCTGAGTTGATCTTTTGTGTATGTACATAAGGGTTGACAATGTGAAGCAAGTACGATATCGTAAATTTGTGCATATGAAATTATCCGTTTAGCTATATGAATGCTATACTTTTGTTTTGCTGGAATTCATTGCTCAAAACTTACTAAGCATAAATTGCTTACTCCGTTTCATTGCTCCTCTGTTTTATAGATTTGGTTCTCCAGCTATCGGACTCGGGATCTTGAGGTCAAAGTCGCCCACACTATCAAAGCCCCCTTTTGGTACAATTTTGGTTGAACTTCGAAATGGCATGTATAGGACTACCCGTTTGTTGTGGGTCGTGGACCCTTTGGACTTGTATAATTTTGGATAGCCATGCGAAAATGGCTTATATGTGTTTGAGTATAATGTTATAATCATTCGGTGTGGATATGCTTGACAAAGGATTAGCCATAGGAATGGTTAATCACTATCATAAATTGTGCTATTTATGCAGAAAGGGCTAGTTGAATCATGGAAACCATAAAATATGTAAAGTCTACCTTAAAGGCAGATGCTGACAGCAGCAGTGATGTAGATTTGGAAAATCACTAAAAATAGTAGAAATGGAATTAAATAGTGAATAAATTATGTAAACAAACCTTGATGAATCTACTTTCATAGGAAAGTAACGAAACAATCATACGGACAGTATGTTAAGAGATATTCAGGTTCTCGTGAGACAGGGCCAGAACGGTTTCTGGATTCCCTGTTCCAACTTTGGAAATTCATTATAAATTAACCAGAGATAATTAGGAGTCATACCATATATGTATAGATTTCTCTCTGAGTCTAGTTTCTATAGAAACAAACGGTATCAGTATTGAAGCTCTGTGCAGGGAGATATCCAGGTCGTAATGCGCAAAGGTCAGTGTAGTCGATCCCTGTAACATGGGAGACTTTGACTAATAAACTGTACTAATTGGCCCAACCAAAAATTCTAGAAAAAAATATGTAGATGGGCATATGAGTCTAGTTTCAGGGAAAAATCACAAAACTGATTTTCGAGTTGTGAAACTCAAGATATGATTTTTAAAGTGATTAGTACGCAGATTGGCAGTGTCTGGGAAAGATATGATTTTTAAACTGATTTTCGGGTTCGGGGTGTTACATTTGATTGGTATCAGAGCTACGGTTTAGTCGATTCTAGGACTACCGTAATGCGTTGGGTCTACCTATACATGCCATTTTATGTGATTACTTGATAGTGTGGTGATTTCTGACAATTGTAAATGTGTTTATTTATAATAATGGATCCTGATCCCGACCGAGAGGTAGCTGATGATCTTGAGAGTGTAGCGCTTGCTCCCGCACAAGGGACAGCGCCGGCGGACTCTCAACCTAATGCTAGTAACCCGAATGAGGAAGCTAGACAAGCTTTCTATAGCGTGATGAATGATTGGTTCAACCAATACATTCGAACTAATACGGCTGTTCCACAACCTCCATTCCCGACTAATACCACCCCCGCACCTACAATACCTCTGGTAACTGACCAAATAAGGTCAAATAAGCCCCCAGTTGACAGAATCCGAAAACATGGGGCTACTGAATTTAAGGCTACGGATAGCGACGATGCCGAGCAAGCTGAATTTTGGTTGGACAACACTATCCGGGTACTCGATGAGCTATCTTGTACACCCGATGAATGCCTAAAGTGTACTATCTCCTTGCTACGTGATTCTGCCTACTATTGGTGGAGTACTCTGACTTCTGTTGTGCCCCGAGAGCAAGTAACTTGGGAGTTTTTCCAAACTGAGTTTCGGAAAAAGTATATCAGTCAGAGATTTGTTGATAAAAAACGGAAGGAATTTCTTGAGCTTAAGCAAGGTTCCATGTCGGTTACTGATTACGAGCGAAAATTTGTTAGACTTAGCAAATACACTCGGGAATGTGTTTTGTCCGAGGCTATCAAGTGTAAACGCTTCGAGGATGGGCTGAATGAAGATATAAAAATGTTCGTTGGCGTTCTTGAAATACGAGAGTTCGTAGTACTTGTCGAGCGAGCTTGTAAAGCCGAAGAGCTTAGAAAAGAAAAACAAAAAGTTGATGAGGGAACTGGAGAGTTTCGTAAAAGATCTTCGGGAAAGTCTCTTCAACAGGCATCGAAGAAATTTCGAGATGATGTGGGCTGGTCGAGAGGCACTTCGGGCCTTTTTAGACGAGATCGTGATCGACCCCCTGTGGGTACACGAGGCACTTCGGTCGCCAGTGTTGGGAATGAACGTCGAGACAGAACGAAATGTCGATATTGAGGTAAATGGCATTCGGGGAGTTGTAGATTCCCTGACCGCTCCTGTTACAAGTGCGGATCAGTTGACCACTTCATTAAAGATTGCCCGAGGTTGTCTGAACAGAATGTAAATCAGAGTGGGAAACCGGGTGCTACCACTGCTCGAGGTAGACCATCTGGAAATACGGGCAATGCTAGTGGTGGCCAGAGAGGATCTAGAGATGCTACGACCAGATCCGAGGCTCGTGCGCCTGCTAGAGCTTATGCTATACGTGCCCGCGAGGATGCTTCTTCGCCTGATGTTATTACCGGTACTTTTACTCTCTTTGATACTAATGTAATTGCTTTGATTGACCCCGGTTCTACTCATTCTTACATACGTGAAACCTTAGCATCCAGTAAGACTTTACCTATTGAGTCTACTGAATTCGTAATTCGGGTGTCAAATCCCTTGGGTCGTTACGTGCTTGTCGACAAAGTGTGTAAGAAATGTCCCCTAGAAATTCGAGGTTCCTGTTTTCCGGCGGACTTGATGCTTTTGCCGTTTGATGAATTTGATGTTATTCTTGGTTTGGATTGGTTGACCGCGCATGATGCGGTTGTGAATTGCAAAAGCAAGACTATTGATTTGAGGTGCGCAAATAACGAAGTAATCCGAGTTGAGTCTACGGACTTGGAGGGGATGCCAGCTGTAATATCAGCAATGTTGGCCCAGAAATATGTAAGAAAAGGGTGCAAAGCATACCTTGCGTATGTACTGGATGACAAAGAATTAGACAAGAAACCCGAATCTGTGCCGGTGGTTTGTGAATACCCGGATGTTTTTCCTGAAGAATTACCGGGTTTACCACCTGTTCGGGAGGTAGAGTTTGGTATTGAGCTTGTACCTGGGACTACGCCGATTTCGATAGCTCCGTATCGTATGGCACCAACCGAGTTAAAAGAGTTGAAAGCTCAGTTGCAAGAATTGACGGATAGAGGTTTTGCTCGACCAAGTTTCTCACCTTGGGGTGCACCAGTATTGTTCGTGAAAAAGAAGGACGGAACCATGAGGTTGTGCATTGACTATCGTCAACTGAATAAAGTGACGATAAAGAACAAATATCCGTTATCGCGTATCGATGATTTGTTCGACCAACTGAAGGGAGCCTCAATGTTCTCAAAAATAGATTTGAGATCGGGCTATTATCAGTTGCGAATTCGAGATACGGACATACCCAAAACTGCCTTCAGAACGAGATATGGTCACTACGAGTTCTTAGTGATGCCGTTTGGGCTCACTAATGCCCCTGTGGTATTTATGGATTTGATGAATCGGATCTTCAGACCATATTTGGATCGGTTCATAGTTGTGTTCATTGATGACATCTTGGTCTATTCAAGAGATGAGACCGAGCATGCTGAGCACCTGAGACTGGTGTTGCAAATTTTGCGGGATAAGCAGTTATATGCTAAGTTCAGTAAGTGTGAGTTCTGGTTAAGAGAGGTTAGCTTCTTGGGTCATGTGGTATCCGCATCGGGTATTCAAGTTGACCCGAGCAAAATTTCAGCCATACTTAACTGGAAACCTCCAAGAAATATTACCAAAGTTCGGAGCTTTTTGGGGCTCGCCGGTTATTGCCGACGATTTGTCAAAGGTTTCTCGATGATAGCCACACCAATGACGAAGCTACTTCAAAAGGATGTTAAGTTCGAATGGACGGAGAAATGTCAGAAAAGTTTCGATCAACTGAAAACTCATTTGACTGAAGCTCCAATTTTAGTGCAACCCGAATCAGGCAAAGAGTTTGTCATTTATAGTGACGCATCCCTACTTGGGTTGGGTTGCGTATTGATGCAAGAAGGTCGAGTTGTGGCCTATGCGTCGAGACAATTAAAGCCACATGAGAAAAATTATCCGACCCATGATCTTGAACTAGCTGCCATCGTATTTGCTTTAAAAATATGGCGACATTACTTATTTGGTGAAAAGTGCCATATATTTTCGGATCACAAAAGTCTCAAATATTTGATGACTCAAAGAGACTTAAATCTGCGACAAAGACGTTGGCTTGAGTTGTTGAAAGATTACGAGCTTGTCATTGATTACCACCCGGGAAAGGCTAATGTGGTTGCGGACGCCTTAAGCCGGAAGTCATTGGTTGCTTTACGAGCAATGAATGTGCACTTGTCTGTTCTACCCGACAATGTGTTAATAGCTGAATTAAAAGCCAAACCATTATTGATTCATCAAATTCGTGAAGCCTAGAAAGTTGATGATGAATTGGTTGCAAAACGGGCTGAGTGTGCTCTGAACAAGGAATCGGAGTTTCAAATTGATGATGATGATTGTTTGAGGTTCAGAAGTTGTTTGTGTGTTCCAAGGAATTCGGAACTCATTTCGATGATTCTGAACGAAGCCCATTGTAGCCGAATGTCAATTCACCCGGGGAGTACGAAAATGTACAACGATTTGAAATGTTGGTTTTGGTGGCATGGTATGAAACGAGACATCTCCGACCTTGTTTCGAGATGTTTAATATGTCAACAAGTGAAAGCGGAACATCAAGTGCCTTCAGGATTACTTCAGCCGATCATGATACCCGAGTGGGAATGGGATCGAGTCACAATGGACTTTGTGTCCGGACAGCCATTGTCAACAAGTAAGAAGGATGCGATTTGGGTTGTTGTCGATAGACTGACTAAGTCGGCTCACTTTATCCCCGTGTGTACGGATTTTTCATTGGATAAACTAGCCGAATTGTATGTTTCTCAGATTGTGAGATTACACGGGGTACCTATTTCTATCGTGTCGGATAGAGATCCGAGATTCACCTCGCGATTTTGGAAGAAATTGCAAGAAGCTTTGGGTACCAAGCTGCATTTAAGCACTGCTTTTCACCCCCAAACCGATGGTCAATCCGAGCGGATAATTCAGATACTTGAGGATATGTTGGATGTTACATCCTCGAGTTCAGTAGTTCATGGGAACGGTATTTACCTTTGATTGAATTCGCTTACAACAATAGTTTTCAATCAAGTATTAAGATGGCACCTTACGAGGCTTTGTACGGTCGTAAATGCCGTACACCATTGTTTTAGACCGAGCTCGGTGAAAGTAAAATTTTCAGAGTTGATTTGATTAAGGATGCCGAACAGAAAGTAAAGGTAATCCGTGAAAGTCTGAAAGCAGCCACAGATCGTCAAAAATCGTATGCGGATTTGAAACGAAAGGACATTGAATATCAGGTGGGAGATAAAGTGTTCCTTAAAGTTTCGCCTTGGAAAAAGGTACTCAGGTTTGGCCGTAAGGGCAAGTTGAACCCGAGATTCATTGGGCCGTACGAAATCTCCGAACGAGTTGGTCCGGTTGCGTATAGATTGATTTTGCCCCCTGAGCTTGAAAAGATTCACGACGTCTTTCATGTTTCGATGCTTCGACGCTATCGATCTGATCCATCGTACATAATTAGCCCATCAGAGGTTGAAATTCAAGCCGATATGAGTTATGAAGAAGAACCGATGCGTATCCTAGCTCGTGAAGTAAAGGAGTTGCGGAACAAAAGGGTTCCGTTAGTGAAGGTGTTATGGCTCAAACACGGGATCGAGGAAGCTACTTGGGAAACCGAGAGCTCGATGAAAGAATGATACCCAAACCTATTTACCGGTAAGATTTTCGGGGACGAAAATTTCTTAAGTGGGGGAGAGTTGTGACAGCCCAAAATTGACCCTAGTCGGGAAGTGGTTTCGGGACCGTTAAACCGAGTCACCGAAATGTTTGAATGTGATATTTATTGTCTAGAATATGTAATTATGAATGTGTGAAAATTTCAAGCTTCGATTTAGTCGATTGCATGTGAATTAAGTCAATAGGACTTATGTGAGAAAATTTTAAAATGTGATAGGTCAATGTGTAAGGACCTATTAGAGCATGTGGAAAAAAGGGGGGACTTGCATGTCAAATTCCCCCCTAATAAGTAGTGGCCGGCCATGCTATGGGTGGAAACATGTTGGGAACATGTTGGCCTAGTGAGGTATGTAGGATAAAATATAATAAGAAGTATGGGGAAATAAAGAAATGGAAAAAGGAAAGGATGTGTGTAATTGTTTCTTCCCCTCCCCATTGCCGTGAAAGTAAGAAAGAAAACAAAGAAAAAAAATGTCCATCTTTCTTCATTTCCCCTTGGCCGAATGTTCTAAGGAAGAAAGAAAAACAAGTTGTGTTCTTTGGTTCTTCTTGGCCGAATTGAAAGGAAGAAGAAGGGAGTGAAGCAATCGGTCATCTTAGGTCACTATTAAGGTAAGGAAGTTTGTACTAGCTTTTGAAATTTTAGTTGATATTGAGTGAGTTATCAAGTGATTTTTGTAAACCATGTTGAAATTTCGATTTTGGGGGTGAGTATGGTTTTCGGCTATAAAAGATTAATAAGGGTGATGATTGTGTTTCATGCTAAACTTAGATGAATAATGGTAGTTGCTTACATCTTGATATCTATGAGTTCCTTTCTTGGTTCTACCATAGACCCCCAAAGTATATGTTTATTGGGTGTTGTTGGAGGTTTATGATAGAAGCTAATGAGTGAGAGTTTGATAGGTACTATGAGGTTAAACTTCATGAGATTGTAAGCTTGTAAGTTGGATGATGAAATTCATGCTTTGTGAAGGTAAAAGGAGTAGAAGGAGCATTCGGCCATGAAGAAAAAAAAGAGAGCAAAGGGGGAAATTTATGATGAATTAAGTTGGAAGCTATTATAATGTACTTGTACATTCGGGTATGGGATGAAAATATATGAGATGGCTATAATTAGCCTTGTGATTCGGCTCTTGTATATATATATATATGCACATGATGTATTGGTATGATACAAATATATATCACCCCAAAGTATATGTTTATATATGGTGGTGGTTTAGTTATGGACTAAATGATGGATGCATATTGAGTTATAATATGTAATGCATTAGTTAGTAAAATGTATGTCATTTATATGTGGTACTAAGAATATAATTTGGCCTCAAAGTAGACATGCATATTCGGCCACATGAGATGGATTGGCATTGCATGAATTCGGTTAGAGGCAAACATATTGATGCCTATATCTTGGTTAGGACAATCGGCTAAAGGGGAGCGTGGGTTAATATGTTGAGTTGATGCATGATTTCACATGTATGTGACTTTAAAGTCTAATGTATAAATATGGGCTAAGTGCCTTATGTTCCTCTTTTCGATGCTCAAATGATTAAATCAATTTATTTGTTTAATTAAGCTCAAGAGCAAAGGGGAAATAAATCCGATAAAGGGAAGGAAAAAGTGGTCGAATAGCCATCGGAATCGTTCGACGACATCCGAGGTAAGTTCTTGAGTAAGAGAGCTTAAATTATGATGTGATTAGATCATGTTTTAAGCAAATTAAAATCATGCTCTTTGTGTGGCTATTGAGCCGAATTTGCAAGAATGATAAATGTCTTGTGTTTGAGTTTTGCTAACGAAAATGAAATACGAATGGGCCATGATTTATTGTTAAATGTGCATGGTTATTTGAATGATGTCCGGGCTAAGTCCCGAAGGCTTGTGCTAAGTGACAATATCCGGACTAAGATCCGAAGGCATTTGTGCGAGATACTAATTCCGGGCTAAGCCCGAAGGCATTTGTGCGAGATACTAATTCCGGGCTAAGCCCGAAGGCATTTGTGCGAGTTACTAAATCCGGGATAAGTCCCGAAGGCATTTGTGCGAATTACTATAACCGGGCTATGTCCCGAAGGCATTTGAACGAGGAGCTATATCCGGTTAAATTCCGAAGGTACGTGATTTGGGAATGAATGAACTTGCTGTAAAATTCCAGTTAATATTCTCGAAACATCCCAACATTGAGGTATGTTTCGTATGTGCTTGAATTTAGTTGAGCCCTTACAAATAAGTATTCGCTCAGTTGATAAACGAGCTACCGGCCTTTGGCTGAGTTGACCTTTTGTGTATGTACATAATGGTTGATAATGTGAAGCAAGTACGATATCGTAAATTTGTGCATATGAAATTATCCGTTTAGCTATATGAATGCTATACTTTTGTTGTGCTGGAATTCATTGCTCAAAACTTACTAAGCATAAATTGCTTACTCCGTTTCATTGCTCCTCTGTTTTATAGATTTGGTTCTCCAGCTATCGGACTCGGGATCTTGAGGTCAAAGTCACCCACACTATCAAAGCCCCCTTTTGGTACAATTTTGGTTGAACTTCGAAATGGCATGTATAGGACTACCCGTTTGTTGTGGGTCGTGGACCCTTTGGACTTGTATAATTTTGGATAGCCATGCGAAAATGGCTTATATGTGTTTGAGTATAATGTTATAATCATTCGGTGTGGATATGCTTGACAAAGGATTAGCCATAGGAATGGTTAATCACTATCATAAATTGTGCTATTTATGCAAAAAGGGCTAGTTGAATCATGGAAACCATGAAATAGGTAAAGTCTACCTTAAAGGCAGATGCTGACAGCAGCAGTGATGTAGATTTGGAAAATCACTAGAAATAGTAGGAATGGAATTAAATAGTGAATTAATTATGTAAACAAACCTTGATGAATCTACTTTCATAGGAAAGTAACGAAACAATCATACGGATAGTATGTTAAGAGATATTCAGGTTCTCGTGAGACAGGGCCAGAACGGTTTCTGGATTCCCTGTTCCAACTTTGGAAATTCATTATAAATTAACCAGAGATAATTAGGAGTCATACCATATATGTATAGATTCCTCTCTGAGTTTAGTTTCTATAGAAACAAACGGAATCAGTATTGAAGCTCTGTGCAGGGAGATATCCAGGTCGTAATGCGCAAAGGTCAGTGTAGTCAATCCCTGTAACATGGGAGACTTTGACTAATAAACTGTACTAATTGGCCCGACCAAAAATTCTAGAAAAAAAATATGTAGATGGGCATATGAGTCTAGTTTCAGGGAAAAATCACAAAACTTATTTTCGAGTTGTGAAACTCAAGATATGATTTTTAAAGCGACTAGTACGCAGATTGGCAGTGTCTGGGAAATATTTTTATAAGGGGTTTAAAGTCTTTTAACACCTCGTGTTCGACTCCGGTGTCGGTCTCGGGTTTGGGGTGTTACATAATTAGGAGTCATGCCATATATGTATAGATTCCTCTCTGAGTCTAGTTTCTATATAAACAAACGACATCAGTATTGAAGCTCTGTGCAGGGAGTTATCCAAATCGTAATGCATGAAGGTCAGTGTAGTCGCACCCTGTAATAGGGGAGAATTTAACTAATAAACTGTACTAATTTGCCCGACCAAAAATTCTACAAAAATTCTACCATATATTTATATGAGTCTAGTTCCAGGGAAAATTTACGGAACTGGATTTCGAGTTTCAGAACTCAAGATATGATTTTTAAAGCGACTAGTACGCAGATTGGCAGCTTGTCTGGGAAATGTCAAATAAGTGGTTTGAAGTCTGTTAACACCTCGTGTTCGACTCCGGCGACGGTCTCGGGTTCGGGGTGTTACAAGACTAATTCCCTATACATGTCATATTCAAAAATATAAATCAAACTATACCAATTGCTTCGATTGATAGTGTGATTGATATCTCTAACTTCCGTTGATCCTTGAGCTAGATAGGCGGCACTATAAGAAAATGGAAAATGAGAGGGAGTAAGTATAAAGCTTAGTAAGTTGAACATAAATGAATATACAACATAACTTTACCATTCACCAACAAGCTCATAACATACAATTGGGCATAAGCAAAAACTTACTCATCAATATCCAGTACACATCGTATATCATAAAATGGGCTCATATTCTATATATACCAAATAGGTACCTGTACCACTCACAACATAGTTATACGTTCCTCGTTAACTTAAAATCATAACTTTCACCGTTAAACCATTTGGAACACCATCAGATATTCATTAAGCCTCAAACATGGGGTTAGGTGCCGATGCCATGTCCCAAACATTGTCTTACACTGACACATCTTGTAGCCGATGCATGTCCCAGACATGTTTTACACTGACTTACGTCTCGAGGTCGATGCATGTCCCAGACATGTCTTACACTAGCACTCGTCTCAATGCCGATGCCATGTCCCAGACATGGTCTTACACTGGCTCTCATAATGTGGCCGATGCATGTCCCAAACATGTCTTACACCAGCTCACAATAACCCATATGTTATGGCATGAATATCTGATTTATTCTCGAGGTTCAAACGGGAGCTCTACTATCTCTATTACCATCATGCTTTCTCAATTCCACAATCAAGCAATTCATGCTATATTAAATTCAAGTACAATTCAACACATACATTACCATTGTAGTTGTATTATTTACATACAACTTACCTCGGATTATAAAATGTGGCGACTAGTCGATTTAGTCGATTTGCTTGGCTTTCCCCCGGTCTAGATTCAGATTCGGTATTTAATAACAAAATGCACTTATTTGGTCACTTTAACAATCTAGGAACTCTACAATTCATAATTGGGTAAAATGACCAATTTGCCTCTAAACTTTTACAAAATGACCATCTTACCCCTAAGCCCAAAAATCAATTTTTATCGAATTTCTTCACACTTTAAGCCTAGCCAAACCTTTTCTAATCTTATAGCAACTCATAATTCCCACTATTTCACACACTTATCATCTATTTTACAACTTATGTAAAATAGTCCTTTTATGTATTTTCATGCTAACACCTTTCACAAAAGTTGTTTATAAGACACCCAAAACTCATTTTCTTCCATAAAAACTCAGAAAATATTACAAATCCTTTCATGGAAAAACCCTAAAATCTTAATCATTTTGCAAAATAGTACCCTCATTTGAAAGCTTAAGCTTCAAAGTTCTCAAAAATGCAAAAATCATCAACAAAGGGTATGGAATTCACTTACTTGTGAGTCAACTAAGTAGCTGAAATTTCAAGCTCCCAAAGCCCTATTTTTGTTGGTAAAATTGGTGAAGAAGGAGAGGTGAAAGAGATGATATCATCCTTTGATTATTTTATTTCTACTTTAGTCAAAAGACAAAAATCAATTACCTAACCTTAAAAATTTTCAATTCATTGTCCCCTATGGCTGGCCACCCTATTTCTAAGGGTCTAATTGCCCTTTAACAGCCCCCAATATCTATTCCCTAGCTATTTGACACCTTTACCTACGAACTCAGGACTTTTGCACTTTATGCAATTTAGTCCTTTTTCGCAATTGGGCTCACAAACGTCAAAATTACTACACCAAATTTTTCATGCACTATTACAAACATGCTATAACATCAAAATAATAATAGAATAATTTATTTGACTCCATATTTCTAGTCCTTAGACCACTATTATTACTAGCCCCAAATTCGGGCTGTTACAAACTTTCTCTTTAGTCTATTTGATTAAATCGACCCCGCAAATCTGACTCTCTCTAAGCTCAGTTCAATATAAGGGCGTTCGACACTTTCACCCATACAAACCCTCATAAGGAGCCATTTTCAGACTTTTCTGATAACTGTTGTTGTAGGCAAATTCAACCAATGGCAAGTACCTTTCCCAATTGCCTTGAAACTCGAGAACATAACACCGCAACATATCTTCTAAAATCTGAATCACCCTTTTCAACTAGCTGTTGGTTTGTAGGTGAAATATCGCACTAAAACTCAACATTGTTCCCAATGCCTCTTGTTACTTTTTCCAAAACCTCGAGGTAAATCTCGAGTCCCCATCTGAAACAATCGACAAGGGCACCCCGTGTAGTCTCACAATCTCAGAAACCTACAATTCAGCAAATCTCTCAAGGAGGCAGTCAGTACGCGCTGGTATAAAATGTGCTGAATTTGTTAGCCTATCGACAAAAACCCAAACAGTATCATTTTTCTTCAAGGTTACCGGCAAACTCGTCACAAAATCCATAGTGATCCTATCTTACTTCCACTCGAGGACCATGATAGACTGAAGTAGACCTGAAGGCACTTGGTGTTTAGCCTTCACTTGCTGACACACAAGACACTTGGAAATGAACTCTGAAATATCTTTTTTCATCCCCGACCACCAATACATTTTCTTCAGGTCGTTGTACTCTTTTACACTGCCCGGGTGGACGGACAAACAACTACTATGTGTCTCTCGCAAAATCTTCTGAATAAGCTCATTGCCCATGGGTACACAAACTCTATTTTTGAACATTAAACATCCATCAACACTAATACGAAACTCGGACTCATATTCTGTCTCACACTGAGTCATCTTAGCTTGCAACTCCTTATTATCTTTCTAAGCTTTACGGATCTCTTGTAGAAATGATGGTTTAGCTCTCAACTCTGCTAGGACCGAACCACCGCTAGACATAGCCAACTGATATTCATGGATCTCAAGGTGAACAATTACTTTCTACTCAAGGCGTCAGTGACTACATTCGCCTTTCCCGGGTGATAGTCAATTATCAACTCATAATCCTTTATTAGCTCTAACCACCTTCGTTGTCGTAGATTCAATTCCTTCTGCGTAGTTAAATACTTGAGACTTTTGTGGTCAGTGAATATTCAGCATTTCTCTCCATACAAATGGTGCCTCCAAATCTTCAATACGAACACGATGGCGGCCAACTCTAAATCATGCGTCAGGTAATTTTTCTCATGTAGCTTTAACTGTCTTGAGTCATAGGCTATAACCTTGCCTTCGTCTATAAGCACGCACCCCAAACCATTTAAGGAGGCATCGCTATATATCACAAATTCCTTACCCGACTCCGGTTGCAATAACACTAGGGCTTCGGTCAACAAAGCCTTTAATTGCTCAAAACTCTGTTGCCACTTTTCTATCCATTTGAACTTGACATCTTTTTTCAACAGTCTTGTCATCAGGGTAGCTATCATAGAGAATCCGTTTACAAACTGCCTATAGTATCCGACCAAACCCAAAAAGCTTCAAACCTCTATCACATTCTTCTGCGATTTCCATTCAACAACAGCCGAGATTTTGCTTGGGTCAACTCTAATCCCATCACCTGATAAAATGAGTCTTAGAAATCCAACCTCCTTAAGCCAGAATTTGCTCTTACTGAACTTGGCATACAATTTTTTGTCTCTCAAGATTTGTAATATAATCCTCAAATGCTTCGAATGCTCACTCTCATCACACGAGTAAATCAGTATGTCATTGATAAAGACCACCATGAACTTATCCAAATACGGCCAAAAATGTGGTTCATCAAATCCATAAACACCGCTAGGGCATTTGTCAAACCAAAGGGCATGACGAGGAACTCAAATGCCCATATCTTGTCCGAAACGTAGTCTTCGGTACATCTTGCTCTTTCACCCTTAACTGGTAGTATTCCGACCTTAGGTCAATCTTGAAAAATACAATGGCTCCCTTTAACTGATCAAAAAGGTTATCGATCCTTGGCAAAGGATACTTGTTCTTCACTATTACCTTATTGAGCTGTCTATAATCAATACATAACCTTATTGACCCATCTTTCTCTTTTACGAAGAGCACTGGAGTACTCCATGGGGAAAAGCTCGATCTCGTAAAGGCCTTGTCAGTTAACTCTTGTAGTTGAGCTTTCAAGTGCTTTAACTCCATAGGAGCCATCCTATACAGAGCAATCGAGATGGATGTCATACCGAGGACCAACTCGATTCCAAACTCAACTTCCCTCACTAGAGGTAATCTAGGTAGTTCCTCTAGAAACATGTCTGTAAACTCACAAACCACTGGTACCAATTCAATTTTCAACTCGGACACTTGAGAATTTAGCACCAAAGCTAGGTATGCTTCATATCATTCTCTCAAATATTTCTCAGCAATCAAAGATGATACTATTACAGGCAAATTATCCGACTCATTTGGTCTAACCCGAAGAACAATTCCATCTTCACATTTCAACTCAATAACTTTTCTCCCACAGTCCACTACAACACTATGAGAAGTCAACCAATCCATTCCAAGGATTACATCAAATTCATTAAATAATGATAACATCAAGTTAGCCGGAAAACAATGATCTCTAATTGTCAAAGGACAATTTCTACATACTTGGTCCACTAGCACATGTCTGCCTAAAGGGTTGGACACTTCTACCACAAACTCAGTGGACTCTCCTATCATGTTCATACGAGGTATCAACTCCATACAAATATAATAGTTGGTAGACCTCGGGTCAATTAAAGCAACAACAGATGTTTCATGGATAAAAAAGGTACCCATGATCACGTCGGGAGATTCTGCCTCTTCACGGGCATGAATAGCGTAAGTCCTTGCAGGCACTCTGCCCTCAAACCTCACTGCAGCATCTATTGGTGTACCTCTACTACCAGCCCCACTTCCGGGGTTCTTTTGTGGTCTACCCCTCAAAGAAGCACTATTTGCCTTCGCTTCTTGCTTTTTCTCTCTCTCTTCCATTTTAGGACAGTCTCGGATGAAATATTCTAATGATCCACACTTAAAATAGCTCCTTTCATTCCCCTGGAACTCACCGAAGTGACGCCTACCACATTGTAAATATTCTAGCCTATTCGGCTGAGCACTACCAATGCTCGCGACAGAAGTGGTCTAGGCTCTAGAAGTTGTGCTCCACCGGTTCTTGTTTCTATTCAAAAACCCCACCGAAGCATTCGATCGGGCAGCGAATTCCTTCGATCTCTTAGATGATGACTGATCTGATTTCCCCATCTATCTCCTCTTTGAATCTCGCGACTCAATAGCCGCTTTCCTCCTCTCTTTTACAAGCTCTTCTGCCTTGCATGCTCTCTCAACGAGCACTACAAATTCTCTTAGTTCTAGGATGCCAACAAATACTCAGATATCTTCATTAAGACCATCCTCAAACCTCTTAAACATAGTGGCTTCTATAGATACACACTCCCGTGCATACTTACAGAGCCTCACAAATTCACGTTCATATTCCATCACTGACATTCGGCATTGCTTTAGCTCTAGGAGTTCCTTCCTCTTTTGATCTATGAACCTTTGGATAATATACTTTTTCCGTAATTTTTCTTGGAAGAATTCCCAAGTAATCTTCTCTCTCGATACAACGGACACGAGAGTATTCCACCACTGATAAGCTGAATCCCATAGGAGTGACACTGCATACTTCAAGCACTCTTCAGGTGTACACGACAATTCATCAAATACCCTGATGGTATTCTCTAACCAAAACTCTGCTTTCTCCCGGTCGTCATCTAAGTTAGCCCGGAATTCCTCGACCCCTTACTTCTTAATCTTGTCTACCAGAGGCTTCTCCCTCCTGATCAGGTCCGCGCCTTGCGGAGCTACCGGGGCATACTGAGGAATCGGAGGAGGTGGGGGAGGTAGAGTGTTTGGATTCGCACAAACGAACTTCGTATACCAATCATCCATCATTCGGAGATAGGCTTCCCTAGCCCCTCCGCCTTGACCCACGGTCACAAGCTCACTCTCAATTGGAGCGGTCCCTTTGGCGGGAGCCGGCGCGATATTCTCCACGTCATCTGCCGTGGCTTTATCAAGATCCATTTACTATATAAAAAATATAGTTTATAATCGTCAGAAGTCGTCACACTATCAATATACAATTATGGCATGTATAGCTAGACTCGTACTCTTGCTAGGTTAGTCCTAGAACCGATTAAACCATAGCTCTGATAGCATTAAATGTAACACCCCATACCCGTAACCCACGCTGGAGCGAAATACGAGGCATTACCTAACTCGATCGCATGCACACAAACGTTCCCAAAGTCACCAAGACTTGTTCCAATTCAGAAATTTTTCAATTTCTACTTTAAACTTCTTATTCTTGGCCTACGAGCCTTAAATCGACCATTGAAAACTATTCGGGATCAACCCGAGTCTTTAAACCATCAATAGAAGGGCAACACACCCGTGTACTCCACCCGTGCGGAATTAATTCTAAATGCACACCTATAGGGGTTTTCACATGGCCTGGCACATGTCCATGTCCCTGGCTCGTGTCCTTCACACGGCCATGACACACTCGTGTCCTAGCCCGTGTGCAAAAACACAGACATTCTATTTCTGACGTCAGCATCCCTAAAATGTCACACGGCCAAGGCACACGCCCGTGTGCTAGGCCGTGTCCATCACACGGCTGAGACACACGGTCGTGTCTCTGCTCGAGTGTTTACTACCATGTATACTGACTTGAATTTTTTACGTGCAGGGGACACACGGTCGGACTACACGCATCTGGGGCAGACTGTGTGTCACACACAGCCTAGGCACACACCCGAGTGTCTACTCGTATGGACGATATAAGGCTATTTACCAAGCCTCTTTGTCACCCTTACTTACACAACCTACACAAAAGCAACCAAACCAATACAAGAATAACTTATGTAAACCAGTTACCCACAATAGACTACATATCAATTATGCAATTACTCATTCATGAGAGTAACTTCATTTGCATATATCAAAATGAATACTTTCCATCATTCAAGGCTTAATACAAAATGAAGGGTTTCCAACCCAAGCCAACACATTTGGCCAATTCTCAATGACACAAAAATAGTAAAGTCTAAGTCCTATACATGCCATATTCAAAAATATAAATCAAACTATACCGAATGCTTTGATTGATAGTGTAATCGATATCTCTAACTTCCTTTGGTCCTTGAGCTAGATAGGAGGCACTATAAGAAAATGAAAAAGGAGAGGTAGTAAGCGTAAAGCTTAGTAAGTTGCACATAAATAAATATACAACATAACTTGACCCTTCATCAACAAGTATCATAATACACAAGTGGCATAAGCAAAACTTACTCATCAATATTAAATACACCTCATATAGCATATATTGAGCTCACATTTCATGCATACCATATAGGTACCTATACCACTCACAATATGGTTATACATTCCTTGCTAACTTGAAATCATACTTTCATCGTTAAACCATTTGGAACATTATTAGATACTCATTTAGCCTCAAACATGGGGTTAGGTGCCGATGCCATGTCACAAACATGGTCTTACACAAGTTCTAGCATATCTATGCCGATGCCATGTCCCAGACATGGTCTTACACTAACACCTCTTGTAGCCTATGCATGTCCCAGACAAGTCTTACATTGGCTTACGTCTCGAGGCCGATCATGTCCCAGTCATCTCTTACACTAGCACTCGTCCCAATGCCAATGCCATATCCCAGACATGGTCTTACACTGGCTCTCATAATGTAGCTGATGCATGTCCCAGACTTGTCTTACACTAGCTCACACAAGTGACCCAAACGTCATGGCATGAATATCCTATTTATTTCCTAAGGTTCAATCGGGAATTCTACTATCTCTATTCTCATCACATTTTCTCATTTCCACAATCAAGCAATTTATGCTATAATAATTTCAATACAATTCAAATACATATATTATTAATGTAGTTGTACTATTTACATACAACTTACCTCGGATTACAAAATATAGCAACTAGTCGATTTAGTCAATTTGCTTGGCTTTCCCCCGGTCTAGGTTGAGATTTAGTATTTCTTGATCTATAATAGAAAAATGTACTTAATTATTCACTAATTAAAATGAGGCAATTGAAAATTCATATCTTTGGTAAAACGACCATTTTGCCCTTAGACTTTGACAAAATGACCATTTTACCCTTAGGCTCGAAAATCAATTTTATCAAATCTCTTCTTATCTTAAGTCTAGCCGAACCCTTTTTACTCTTATAACAACTCCAAATTCCCACTATATCCCACATTTATCATCTATTTTACAACTTATGCAAAATAATCCTTTTAAGTGTTTTCATGCTAACACCTTTCACAAAAGTTGTTTATTAGACACCCAAGACTCATCTTATTCCTTAAAAAATAAGTAAAAGTTACAAATATTTTCATGGCAAAACCCTAAACTCTTAATCATTTTGCAAAACAGTACCCTCATTTGAAAGCTCATGCTTCAAGGGTCTCAAAAATGTAAAAATCATCAAGAAAAACTATCAAAATCACTTGCTTGTGAGGATTACAAGTTGCTGAATTTTTAAGCTCTCAAAGCCCCTTCAATGGCTGATTTTTGGTGGAGAAAGAAGATGAAAAAGGGATGATATCATATTTCTTTTATTTACTCCTATTTTAGTTAAAATAAGCCACCCAACTTACCAAATTTTGAAAATTTGACCACATTTGTCTCCTATGGCCGGCCATGCCTCCCTAAAGGGTCTAATTACCCTTTAAATACTCCCAATTTAGGTTCTCTAGCTATTTGATACTTTTAGCTATCAAAATAGGACTTTTGCATTTTATGCGATTTAGTCCTTTTTCACAATTACGCTCACAAACGTCACAATTAACTCACTAAATTTTTCGTGCACTCTTAAAAACATGCTATAACATCTAAATAATTATAAAATAATTTATTCAACTCCAGATTTATGGTCTTGAGACCACTATTCTAACTAGGCCCTAAATCGGGTTGTTATAGTCCTTGCTTAAAACCCAAAAATTTATATTAAAAATTCAAAACTCGAAAATTGTTAAACATAATAACTTAAAAAATAAATATATTAAGATATTAAAAATTAAAATTCTCAAATGGAGAAGTTTGTAACAACTAAAGGGATGTGAAATGAGTAATCTGATCTTTTGTAGTGGTCATTACACACCATCTAGAGACACAAAAGCATAGGAGATGTGAAAATGGGTATGTTTAAAAGTAGAAGAAAGCAATCATTAAATAAATTTTTATGAACTTTCTATTTGGAAGCATGAGTGATGAAGATGAAACCGAACAATAATGAAAGCATGAGAGATTTGAAAGTAAGAAATCAAAACTTTTAGTTTTTTTTTTACTTCAACAAGTTTTTATTTATTTATAGCTTTAATCAAGCATGGGAAATCCCTTTTATTTTTCTAGATTTTGTAAAATAGAGAAGAAAGCCTTGTAAAAAAATGATGGTTTTTGGGTTTCAACTCAAAAGTTTGATAAAATCTTTTAAGGTTTTTTTTGTAATTTTTTAAAGATTTTTTACATATATTTTTAGAATTTTGTTTTATATATTAATTTTTTAAATATATTTTAACATAATTTTTTAATATTTTTAATAATTTATATTTATTTTTAATATTTTTGAATTTGTTTTAAAATTATTGTTAAGAAAATTTTAAAAAAAATCAAAACGATATTTTAGCTATAGTTCAAGGACCAATTATTGGAAAATTTTTAATTTTTAGAAATTTTAAGGCATATTCTCAATTGGTATGGAGAGTTGAATCATAAAATTATGGTTTTATATTCTACTTCATGAGACCTTTACAACAGTATATCATATGCTCAAAATGGTTGAGTGATGAATGAGAAACTGATGCTCAAAGTAAGCTACTTGTAAATATTTGTTGAGGAAAAGAAAAGCTTAGATCTTACATTAGTTAAATACTAAGTGTGAGATTTGTTTATATATTAGAATCCACTTAAAGGGTGATTGAATGACTAAGCTTAAAACATTGCTTCGTGTGCAGGGGGTGCAGATCCAAACCCATCGGGGTTAGGGTGCACTCGCGCCACACGAAATTTCTAGACCGAAATTTATTTGTATCCTAATTTATTTTATTCAAATTAATTTGATTTGATTTTAATCAAATTGATTTAATTTCTCCTTTAATGCAGATTTTGTATCTTTAATCATGGATATTTCCAAAATTTCTCCAAAATGAATGCCTATAAATACCTATAAATACCCAAAAATAGAGTTTATTTTGCTCTCAGAAATTCTTCTGTTTTCCTCACAATATTTCCCAACATTCTGGTACTAGAAAAAAAAAGCAAGGTGCGTTCATTAATATCTACAAAGGTGCTACTGCTTCAATCATCGTGTTGTTGTATCTTGGGAGACAGTCGACCAACGTTTCTCCAAGTACTGTAGGAGCAACCAAATCTATCTTAAGAAAACTGTGTAAAACAGGCCTCAACATCTAGTAAAATATGATTATTTATTCAATTTCTTGTAACACCCAAACTTGGCCTAGACGTTATGGCCTAATTTGGAGATGTCACAAAGAATGGGTTTTGAAAACAGAGTTGTTACGTTAAATCATCTCAGTCTACTATATCAAAATCTTTTATAACCATAATCAAAAACGTTACTTAATTGTTTTCTTTGCCAAAACTTAACTACAGTGGAAGTTTAATAAAACCGATACTTTTCTAAAACCCGATTTTTATTTTTAGAAAAACTTTATTTGTTTAAAACCGTCATTATCATAAAACATTTTATCGAAGCATGCAAGTTAACAAACAATCTAAAACCAAAATCAATAGCTAAAAGTCCATACAGTCCAGAGAGTCCCAGAAATTACAAACTCTCAAATAATCTAAAATTTAATATAAAAACTATAAATTATTAAATTTAAATAGTTTACGGTCGAGTGGCCACCATTGAGTCTCCGCTGCACCGATCCGCCTAAGTCTATGGATTACTTAGACATAACAAACAAATAGATATGAGTTTTCGTAAACTCAATGTGTAACCCAATAGAATTAAGCATGCAAACATACTGAAATCTCATAACAATCAAATACAGATTTGGGCTCATGCCTATCTTAGATACAGTCATCAGAATCAGATATACAGATCAGCACATACAAAATCCAACCCCCATCCTCTACACATCAACTCTGTCTATCCCAACTCACCATGTGGGGTTGAAAACATCCACCTATCCCTACACACCATATCGTGCCAATACGACACAACATAATGTGTAGGGCTGGGTGGGTGTTTTAAACCCCACATGGTGTGTAGGGATGGTCGGAGATTGTGTGTAAAGGACAGGGCTAGGTCATGCCATGCTGAAGATATTAGAGAAGGTCGTTGGGTGCAATTCTAGATCTAGGGGCCGAAGGTCGGGAATGAAGTGACTTTGGTCTAATGGAGCTGAGTTATTTAGGGGTGTCATAAGAGTCGCCACTAATGTGGTTGAGTACTGGTTGGAAGCCACTGAGAGAATTATGAATGATCTAGACTGTACCCCTGAGCAGAAATTAAAGTGTGTAGTTTCCTTGCTTCGCAATGAAGCATATCAGAGGTGGTTACCGGTTAAGGAGGGCACTCAGCCTGATCGTCTAACTTGAGATTTCTTTAAGACTACCTTCTAGAGCAAGTACGTAGGAGCAAGTTATGTAGATACTTGCAGGCATGAGTTTCTAAGTCTCACGCAAGATGACTAATCTGTGGCCGAATATGAGGCCAAATTTTTTTGGCTGAGCCATTATGCTCGAGGTACAGTTGCATCGGAGTATGAGAGATGTGTTAGGTTCAAGGATGGTCTAAGAGATGATCTGAGGGTTCTGATAGCTCCGTAGAGGGAGTTTAAATTCGCGGTTCTGGTAGAGAAGGCAAAGATTGTTGAGGATATTAAGCGCGCGGAGTGCCAGAACAAAGACCGTGAGTGGGGTAAGAACAAGAGGGATTCGGAGCCCTCGAGTTTTGTGTAGAGGCCTAAGAAAAAGGCCAGATTTGATGGACCAGTTAGAGTAGGGGCCCTTGTTGCTTCTACTGGGATACTGCCTTGTGAAGATTCTGGTAAGCGCTATCCAGGCGAGTGTTGGAGAAGGATTGGGGCCTACTTGAGATATGGGTCTCTTGAGCACCGCATTCAAGAGTGTCTACTGAGGGCTGATCAGGTGCAAGCTCCGGTATTAGGTCTCGTACAGCCACATAGAGTAATTTAACAGGCACCTAGGGATCGTGGTCAGGCTAGAAGTGGTAATGGTATAGGATGAGGGCAGAGAGCACTAGGGAGAGATGCAGGTCAGACCGAGGCGAGGCAGCCTGCTTTGGTTTATATTGTACGTCGCTGAGAGGACAGAAATGCTCCTGACATCATCACCGGTACATTCTTTATATTGGATGTACCTTACGTTGCTCTGATAGACATAGGTTCTACTCATTCCTATATGGCCTGTTATGTTTTTGAAAATCTAGGGTTGTCGGTTGAGAGCACGTCTAGTGAGGTTAACGTGATAAGTCTGTTAGGGCAGTCTATTCGGGTTAGTAAACTATATAAGAATGTTCCATTAGAGGTGCAAGGAGAGATTTTTCTGGCTGATTTAATAAAGCTTTCGTTTGGAGAGTTCTGGCTACGGGAAATGACTTTTCTAGGGCACGTAGTTTCTGCTGAAGGGATTCAAGTCAATCCTAAAAAAATTGAGGCTGTGTTGGATTAGAAACAGCCTAAGAATGTGTCTAAAATCTACAGTTTTCTAGGTTTGGCGGGATATTATCGTTGATTTGTCAAAGGGTTCTCTCTGATTGCAACACCATTGACTAAGCTTCTACGTAAGGGTAGAGAGCTTTGAGAAGCTCAAGTCTATTTTGACTTAGGCTCCTATTTAGATATAGCCTAAATTTGGAAAAAAGTTTGTGGTATATAGTGATTCGTATCATGTCGACTTGGGATTTATTCTGATGTAGGATGGTAAGGTTGTGGCTTATGTGCCTCGTCAGCTTAAGACACACGAGGGGAATTATCCAACACATGATCTCGAGTTGGTTGTAGTGGTCTTTGCATTAAAAATCTAAAGACATTATCTGTATGGTGAGAGGTGTATCATTTTCACTAATCACAAGAGTCTGAAGTATCTCTTTACTCAGAAGAAGTTGAACCTTAAATAGCATCAATGGATTGAGCTACTCAAAGATTATGACTGTACGATAGAATATCATCCTGGTAAGGCCAATGTGGCGGCTGATGCTTTAAGTCGTAGGGTGATGTCTAATTTGAAGGTGATGTTTGCACACCTTAGTCTGTTTGATTATGAGAGTCTGTTGGTCGAGTTGCAAGTCAAACCGACTTGGATTGAGTAGATTCGAGATAAGCAGTTAAGGGATAAGTCTTTGGATTTGTGATTCCGTCAGATTGGGAGTGATATTACTTTTGATTTTGGGATAAACAGTGATGGTATATTGTGTTTTCAAGGATGAATCTGTGTGTCGAACGATTCTGATCTAAGGCAGTCGATTCTGAGGGAGGCACATAGTAACCCTTATGCTATACATCCCGTTGGAAATAAGATGTATCGATATCTCCGTGAACTGTACTGGTGGCCGGCGATAAAGCTTGAGGTTGCTAATTTCGTTCATCACTTTTTGACTTGTCAGCGGGTTAAGGCTGAGGATCAGTTACCCTCTGGTTTGTTGTAGCCAATTAAGATTCCCTTATGGAAATGGTAACAAGTGACAGTGGACTTCGTTAATAGGTTGCCCTTGACTCCCACTAAGAAGGATTCTGTTTGGGTCATCGTAGATCGATTGACCAAGTCTACTCACTTCATTCCGGTTTGGACGGACCTTTCTCTTCATAAGTTGACGAAGCTGTATATCTTCAAGATAGTTAGACTACATGGGGTTCCGGTGTCGATTATTTCTGATAGAGATCCTCGCTTCACGTCCCGGTTTTGGAAGAAATTACACGTGGCTCTGGGGTCAAAATTAGGCTTCAGTACTGCATTCCACCCTCAGATAGATGATCAATCTAATAGGGTGATTCAGATTCTAGAGGATATGCTGCGGAGCTGTGTGATAGATTTTTGAGGAAGTTGGGAGGATTATCTACCTCTAGTCGAGTTCGTCTACAATAACAACTTCCAATCGAGCATTCAGATGGCACCTTACGAGGCTCTACATGGTCGTAAGTGTCGTTTTGGGTGAAGGTTGGATTTTGGGTCCTAAGTTGGTTTCTGAGATAGAGGATAAGGTTTAACTGATTCGGGATCGTCTGAAGGGGCTTCTGATAGGTAGAAGTCTTATGTGGATCTCAATAGGCGGGAAATTGAGTATTCTGTAGGGGACTTTGTATTTCTTAAATTTTTCCATGGAAGAAGATATTGAGGTTCGGTCGTAAGGGAAAGCTAAGCCCTAGATTTATTGGGCCATACCGTATTCTAAAATGTGTGGAACCCGTTCTTATCTGTAGGAGTTACCCCTTGAGCTAGATCGTAACCATGATGTATTCCACGTTTCGATGTTCAGACGATACTGATCTGATCCATCCCATGTTGTTTCTGTTGAGGAGGTCGAGTGTGACACCCCGCAATTGGGCCTATAAGTATTTGGTTTTGAGCATGGGAGTGGTTAGGAGACTGCTCGTAAATATGTTAGTTAAGCAAGAAAGTGTAACATCCCAAAATAAGGCCTAGTGGAACAGTGGTTTCGGGACCACAAATCCGACATTGAAATATTTATTTTATGATTATTATGAGGTCTAAAATATGAAAATATGCATGTGTTAAAGTTTCATGAAGATATTCTATGAGCAAGGTGTCCAATTGGAAAATAAGGACCAAATTGGATAAAGTGCAAAACTTGGATTCTAGAAGCAATTTGTATGAAATTGCTTTAGATTATTAATTAGAAGTCCTTAAGGAGCAAGTTTCCCAATTTCTAAGTTTTTGGACAAAAATGGGCATGTATGGATAAAATTTGAAAGAAAGGGCTTAAGGGTAATTTGGTCATTTGGATAATTAATGAAATAAAATGGGAAAATGAAGGAAAAAATCAGCCATTCTTCTCCCTCACCCAGTCGAATTTCTGAAGCCCTCCATAGCTAGCTTTTCAACATTTTCAAGCTCAATAGTAACTGCTCCCAAGCCCCGTTTTTAATGTTCTTCATATTTTTGAAATCCCGGTAGCTTACTCTCTCCATTTCTACCCACATTTTGAGTTAGGGTTTATGTTTGCAAAGTGACCCATGTGTGACATGTTTATTCTTTAATGTTTTATGGAGGAATATGAAAGTTGGATGTGTGTTAAACTTCTTTTTCTAAGTGATTTTCATGAAAAACCCCTAAAAGGACCTTTTTGCAAAAGGTGTAAAATATGTGGTAGAAATGTGAAATAATGGAAAAATGTGGGCTATCATAAGAGGAAAGAACATCGGCTAGGCTTGGGTAATGTAGAAAATTCATGCATTTCATCATACGAGCCTAGGGACTAAATCGTAAATAATATGAAAGGTTAGGGGAAAAACGGTTATTTTGTCCGGGGTGAAATTTAGGTCCGAAAAGAATAATGTGAGATATTGATGATTTATTTTTACTGTTATAGACCCTGAGGAACAAATTTCGGAGGTCGATCGAGGAAAACGAAAGGTTTCAGAATAACCGAAACGCGAAACCGAGACGAATACCAGGTAAGTTCGAATAACTTTAAGTAAACTACTAATATGTCTAATTGCATGTTTTATGAATGTATGATAATCGGTTATAGTGATGGCATGAAAATCTATGAAATGTGTTAATAATAATGATATGATAATAAATGTCCTGGTTGAAGTCAAAAAGGGAAACTCGATGGATAAACCATGGCTTACATGACTTGAGATCTTGCATGTGTTGCAGAAAAAGATTTTTCCCAGATGGGTAATCAGTTGATATCAAATAAAAAAAATGATCTAGCCCGGACAGGTGTTTCTTGAGTGATCGAGCCTTCCGAAGAATATGTGTGCATTGTGGATTTAGCCCGGACGGGTAATCCGATTAGGGTCTGAATTTAGCATGGACTGGTAATTCAGATCTGAGCTCATTAAGGGTGTTTGTTGCTATAAGGGATTTAGCCTGGACTGGTAATCCCGATATCACCCTATGAGTTTACATTACAGGGGATTTAGCCTGGGCTGGTAATCCTACCGTATGATGTGAAGTTCGCAGGAGCGCATACTTGAGATGATTCCTCTTATGACTTGACGGTAAATAGAAAATCCATCGATATTTCTGAGAAACTAAACGGGATTAACATAAGATAGAAAAATGAAAATGTTGAATGATGAGCTCATCTAAGACAAATTACATGGTGTATTGTTATGAGGCTAACTTGTTGCTTGAGTGCATATGATCGGGAAACTATTTCATGCTTGTTGATTTTGTTGTCTAATATGGATGTATGCTAACTAATCGGTAAGTTTACTTTCCAGTTATTCGGGCTTACTAAGCATGTAAATGCTTACTCCTCTCTTTTCCCTGTCTTACAGAGCTCGAGGACTCGTAAAGATTGGAAGATGGTTGAAGAATCATCACACTATCATCTTGTCTAACTTTGGTATATAGATACTCTTATTTTGTTTAATGCCATGTATAGGGCATTTGTTATTTTGTTATATGTGTCATTTGATTAGCCAATATGAAGGCTTATAAAAGTAAACATATTCACTTATATATGGCCATGGGAATTGGTTCATTTTGCTGTAGGTTATGACCTACCAAAATGTGCATGTTATGTTCCAATGTTCTTGTGATATGACCAAATCACATGGGATGGTTAGGCCACAATTTGGCAATGAGTTAAGGTAACGAGCCAAGCTCAATTGAGTTACAAGTCATATAAATCCTTAATAAAAAAGGGATAACCTAGCATGCATGAAAACCGATGAGATGAGGTTTACATGCAATGAGGTGTATTAAGGTCATTTAAGAGTATAATTAGACCATGTTAAGTGTTATTGAAAACTATAAGTGGATATGAATATTAGAGGGTGACCATAGGCTTGGAAAATGGCCCAACAAGGTCCACATAGGTAGACACACGGGCGTGCGTCTAGGCCGTGTGTGACACACGGACTGCCCCATAGGCGTGTGATATTACCATGTGTCCCCAGAACCTAAAACTTTTAAGTCAAAATGCATGGTAGTAAACACACGGGTAGAAACACGGTCGTATGTCTTAACCGTGTGGAAGGCACGGCCTAGCACACAGGCGTGTGTCTCGGCCGTGTGTCCCTAAATGCATGCTGATTTCATAAATAGAATGCTCGAGTTTTGGACACAGGGGACCACACGGGCGTGTCTCGGCCGTGTGAAAGACACGGGCCAGAGACACGGGCGTGTGCTCGACCGTGTGAAAAGCCCTGTAGGTTCGACATGAGAAATAAATTCAATAAATTCCACACGAGTAGGAGACACGGGTGTGTCCCCAAGCACACGGGCGTGTGCATTGTCTCCACACGGGCATGTGAAACATTAACCTAGAAATTTTCTTAAAATTTTCTTAGGTCCTCAGGTTAGTCCCGGACCATTTTCAATGTATGTTTTGGGCCTCGTAGGCCCATAATAAGAACATTAAGATGTTGTTTGATTGGTTTTAATTTGGAACAAAATTGTATAGCCCGTATTTCTCGAAAATATCCAAGTACATGTCTGGTAATGCCTCGTGCCTGGTCCCGATCTCGGGAATGGGTAAGGGGTGTTACAGAAAGTGGCACAAATTTCATGTTTGCTTTATTGGCTAAGTGATTTGGGTGTGGTTGGGAGTGTTTGAGAAGCTTGGGTTCAAGTCTGGACTTTTGCAAAAAAATTTAGTTTTTCCCCTTAAGTGAACCTTGGCTTTAGCTTGTAGGCCTTATAAATATTTTTGGGTAAAATGTGTCTCAAAAAGAGCTTGTGGTGCAGTGGTAGGTGGCGTGTGGAGTTCTCTTGAGGTCTAAGGTTCAAGTCGAGGCAAGGTAAGAAGAGTATTTATTTTGCTCTCTTTCCATGTGAAAAGCAGAGGTTGATTGAAACTCTGTTGGGTGAAGTTTGAATTGGTCAATGAGTGGATTATGGAGGAAATCATGAAGAAGATAAATGAAGATTTTTAGGAGGAAATTGTGGAGAAAATCAAGGGAGGTGGAGGTGTGGGAGAGGAGTGTGCTGATTTTGGAAAGTAAAGCACTCAAGAATTTCAGTTTGGAAAAGTGAGTGTTTTTTTTCGGGTTTTTAACATTTTGGGATTTTTCTTTTGTTCTCAAGATGTCAATTAGTGGAAAAGAGTTTATGATAGTGCCTTTTCCCCTTTGCTGGTTTCGGTTGTACATTCTTCTTCAAGTTTCTCGACTCTCATATTTTTCCCTCTTCTACTCTCCTCCTTCTAAAACTATTTCTTTTTCTTTCTCTTTAAACCGAATACATACTTCCTCCCTTACTCAAACTTTATCGTCATTTTTTTCATTTTTGTGGCCTAGAGACTATGGCTGATTTAATTATTCTTCTTCTCCTTCCTTTCTCAATTGCTTTCTCTCTGGACTGATTGTTTTAAACCCTTTCTCCTTTTCAACAGTTTCAGTTTTGACAAGTTTTTCTCTTGGCCGATTATTGTTTGGTTCTTCTGTGAAAGCAATCCTTTTCCCTTCCTTTTCTTTATGCTGTCATTTTACCTGGGGTTGCTTCCGGAGGTTGGGGATTATTGCTAAGTTTAGAACGCTCCATTGTTCTCTGTTATTGCCGACATTCCATCATACTTTTACCCTCACTGTGTCGAAATTGCTCTTTTGCCTTCTCTGCTAACTTTGAATTCTATTTGGTTCTACGTTTCGCGACTTCGGTGAGTATGCGTTTCGCTATGGATCAATTATTTTCATAAATATATGTTAGTAGGAGGTTCGATTCATTTTCTGTTTTTAATCAAGGAGTAGGTAATCACTTTTGATCAACAGTCAGGTGCGGCTGAAGTAAGGTAGGGGGTTGTGGTTTAAGTGACTAAGTATATTGATTAAGGCTGGTTGTATTCTTATTGACATGCGATTAATCGTGTGTTGTGAATGATATAGGTTTTGGTGCTCAAAGACTGTTCACATTGTTTTTGCAAATAGGTGTGTAACTGTGCACCAAAATCTGTCACTGTCAGGAAGTTGAAAAAGGTGTGTAACCACACCCTTCCTTACTGTAAATCGGCAAAAGCTGAAAAGCCGAAGTGCCAAAAATTCAGCATTTGAGGCCTCACGAGCATACGATCGGTTGTGAGGTAAACCCAGCCCACAAATCATGGGCGATAGACTATAAAGGCCACCACGAGCGTTTTCATGGGCTTGGGTCGTTATGGGCCACGTTGGGCCAAAATGGACCATGTGAGCCCAATGGGCTCGTGGGCCCTATATAGTTAAATCGGCGGTAAGTGATAAATATTGGACTAGACTGTGTGGGTCACATAGCCGTAACTAAATTTGGGCTAAATGGGCTACACGAGCATGTGGGCCCACTTCGTCCAAGTAATGGGTCTTGGGCCCATTTACACCGTTATGATCATTTAAGTTATTTTTGTCGTTCGAGGCAACTGTAGACCTTTGGAGAGCTCTTTATTTAACCGTAATACCCCTGTAGGGTAAAATGACCGTAATACCCCTGTAGGGTAAAATAACCGTATGCCCCTGTAGGGTAAAATGACCGTAATGCCCCTGTAGGGTAAAATGACCGTAATGTCTCTGTAGGGTAAAATGACTGTAATGCCCCTGTAGGGTAAAATGATTGTAATACCCCTATAGGGTAAAATGACCGTAATACCCCTGTAGTGTAAAATGACCGTCATACCTTGTAGGGTAAAATGACTGTAATGCCCCTGTAGGGTAAAAATGACCCTAATGTCCCTATAGGGTACAATGACTGTAATACCCCTGAAGGGTGAAATGACCGTAATGCCCCTGTAGGGTAAAATAACCGGAATACCTTTATATGGTACAATGACGATTATGCCCTTATATTCCATATAACTGATGTGCTTATGATTTACATATACGATTGTACTTAGTATGACTTTGTATACACGTAATATTTACGACATAACATACTGCATGTGGTTGGGATTTTGATATGGAGGTAGTATTGTACTGGTGACTATGTCACATTCACTGTTACTGGTGGCTATGCCACAATTACTGATTTGGTGGCTTTGCCACATTTACTGTTTTTGGCAGCTATGCTGCTTTATTATTACTAGCAACTTTGCTGCGATATTAGTGTGCTGGCTGGGTGGGTCGATTTATATCCCCACATAGTGTGTTGGTTCGTAGCGGTAGTGTGCTGGCTAGATTTGGGTGGGATGCATAATTGCATTACACTGAACTGATACTGCATTGGGCTTAGGCCTACACTGTTACTGTATAGGGCTAAGGCCCAGACTATACTAATACTGAATAGGGCTCAGGCCTAGACTGTTATCGATCTGGGCTCAGGCCTAGACTGTGTTATTCACAGTTTGTTTGTCATTGGGATTACACATTGAGTTTTCGTAAACTCATCCTTTCTTTTAACTTACAGGTAATCCTCAACCTTAGACGGTTTGGAGCCGCGAGGGACTCGGAGGTGGCCATACGATTGCTGATGTTCTACTTTTGACTCTATTTATTTTAAAATTCATATTGGGTTTTTGATTATGTAATAAGGCCATTTGTGGGTTTAAGTTTTAATTGGGCTTTTTTTTCTTATATTAAACTGTTAGTTTAGGTAAAGACGAGTTTTTAAAACAATTACTGTTTTTTAAAACACGCATTTTAAACTTCATCGACTTAAAAAGCTTCCGCATCTTTAAATCAATTTAATATAAAACTGATGGTAAATAAGGTAAACATTGTGACGAGAAATTTTGTTAAATAATAATAAAAGGATTTAAACTCGGTAACAGATTTTTACCGAAAAGATTAATTTTTAAAAAATACTTCGATGTGACACATCAGATTCGACCATAACATCTAGGCTGGGTTTGGGGTGTTACATTTAGTGGTATCAGAGTCAAGTTACAAAACTCGACCGTGGAATATGTTTTAAAAATATTAGGAAATTTTGGGAAAATTGTTCTTGAAATATTTTTTGAAGGTTTACTAGTGTGGCACACCGAGTCTCCGGTGCTGAATCTGTAAGTTCTTCTTTTACTATTGATTGCTTGAACTAAAGGGTAGTACTGAGGGACTACTATAGGTAGTAGGACTATACTGAAACTCTTTAGTTAGAATGGACTAAGACTATTGAAGACGGAAAACTATAGTAAGATATTGTTCTATGAAAACAAACTCTAATTATTGTCGTTCATAACACATTCGTTAATAATTACTGAAATTACAAACTGATACATAAGACTTTTAAACAGATAATTCGTTATCGACATAAGCACTAGAGGTACTCGCGGAAGGGGTACACATGGCTGCGGTAGAGGCCGAGGAAGTGTTAGGGCTGAGTCTTCAGCATCGAGTCACATGCCTGCTAGGGAGGCACCAGCTTCACCGAAACATGAGATGGTTCAGGAGACGAAAGTCAGGATAAGTCTGCCAACTTCGGATAGTGATAACTCAGAGCTTGGTACTGAGGCGCTAACCCGTTTGGTAAGGGAAGTGCTAGAGGAAGTTAAGGAGATTGGTGAAATACTCCGGGCTAGGTGTGTGGACTGTAAGAAGAAGAAAGATCGTAGTTCTCTGGGGTCGGAGCCTTGTTTTGTGAAGCATGTTAAAACGCGTCTGAACTTTTTAACTTGTGAGTATTGTAGAAGGCGTCATCCAGGTGAATGCTAGAGGAAGTCAGGAGCATGTTTCAGATGTGGGTCTAAGGAACATCTGGCTCAGGATTGCCAAGTCACCTTTAAGTTAGGTATGTTTTGTTTAAGTGTAATGATTTGGACAAAGAAATTGTATAAGTGTGATGTCTATCTACTCCAGTGGGTAGGTGTTTTACGTGTGTGTAAGAGGTAACAAGTTCAAGTTAAAGTGTGTTAGTGTCACTGGGATCAGAGGGCCCAGTAGGAGCGTAGTGGTGTAGCTTGGATGGTGCAATTATTTTGATAATTGGAAATTTCGAGGACGGAATTTCTTTAACGAGGGGTCAATTGTAACGCCCCAAAATTGGGCCTAGAAGTATTAGGCTTTGAGCATGAGAGCGGTTAGGAGACTGCTCATAAATATGTTAGTTAAGCAAGAAAGTGGCACAAATTTTATGTTTGCTTTATTGGCTAAGTGATTTGGGTGTGGTTGGAAGTGTTTGAGAAGCCTGGGTTCAAGTCTGGGCTTTTGGTGAACCTTAAGTGAACCTTGGCTTGTGGTGCAGTGGTAGGTGGTGTGTGGAGTTCTCTTGAGGTCTAAAGTTCAAGTTGTGGCAAGGTAAGAAGAGTATTTATTTTGCTCTCTTTCCATGTGAGAAGCAGAGGTTGATTGAAACTCTGTTGGGTGAAGTTTGAACTGGTCAATGAGCGGATTATGGAGGAAATCATGAAGAAGATAAATGAAGATTTTTAGGAGGAAATTGTGGAGAAAATCAAGGGAGGTGGAGGCGTGGGAGAGGAGTGTGCTGATTTTGGAAAGTAAAGGACTCAGGAATTTCAGTTTGGAGAAGTGAGTGTTTTTTCTCAGGTTTATAACATTTTGGGATTTTTCTTTTGTTCTCAAAAGGACAATTAGTGTACAAGAGTTTATGATAGTGCCTTTTCCCCTTTGCTGGTTTCGGTTGTACACTCTTCTTCAAGTTTCTCTACTCTCATCTTTTTGCCTCTTCTACTCTCCTCCTTCTAAAACTATTTCTTGTTCTTTCTCTTTAAATCGAGTACATACTTCCTCCCTTACTCAAACTCTATCAGTTCTTTTTTTTATTTTTGTAGCCTGGAGACTATTTTCGATTTAATTATTTTTCTTCTCCTTCTTTTCTCAATTGCTTTCTCTCTGGACCGATTGTTTTAAACCCTTTTTCCCTTTCAATAGTTTCGGTTTTGACAAGTTTTCCTCTTGGCCGATTATTGCTTGGTTCCTCTGTGAAAGCAATTATTTTCCTTTCCTTTTCTTTAGGCTTTCATTTTTCCTGAGGTTGCTGCCGGAGGTTGGGGATTATTGCTAAGTTTAGAATGCTCTCTTGTTCTCTGTTATAGCCGACATTCCATTATACTTTTACCCCCACTGTGCCAAAATTGCTCTTTTGCCTTCTCTGCTAACTTTGAATTCTATTCGGTTCTACATTTCGCGACTTTGGTGAGTATGTGTTTCGCTATGGATCAATTATTTTCATAAATATATATTAATAGAAGGTTCAATTCATTTGCAGTTTTTAATCAAGGAGTGGGTAATCGCTCTTGATCAACAGTTAGGTGCCAATACTCATTGGCTCAAGCAAGGTAGGTGGTTGTGGTTTAAGTGACTAAGTATATTGATTAAGGCTGGTTGTATTCCTATTGACATGCGATTAATCGTGTGTTGTGAATGGATATAGGTTTTGGTACTCGAGGACTATTCGCATTGTTTTCGCAAACAGGTGTGTGACTGTGCACCGAAATCTGTCACTGTCAAGAAGTCGGAAAAGGTGTGTAACCACACCCTTCCTTACTGTAAATCGGCAAAAGTCGAAAGTCGAACTGTCAAAACTTCGGCATTTGTGGCCTTACAAGCGTGAGATCACTCGTGGGGTAAACCGAGCCCACAAATCATAGGCAATAAACTGCAAAGGCCACCACAAGCGTTTTCGTAGGCTTGGGCCATTATGGGCCACGTTAGGCCGAAATGGGTCATGTGTGCCCAATAGGCTCGTGGGCCCCACACAAATTAAATCTGCGATAAGTGATAAATATTGGACTGGGCATGTGGCTCACATAGCCGTAACTGAATTTGGGCTAAATGCTCGTGTGGGCCCACTTGGGCCAAGTAATGGGCCTTGGGCCCATTTACACTGTTATGATCATTTAGGTTATTTATGTCGTTCGAGGCGATTGTAAACCTTCGGAGAGGTATTTATTTGACCGTAATACCCCTATAGGGTAATATGACCGTAATACCCCTATAGGGTAGAATGACCGTAATGCCTCTATAGGGTAAAATGATCGTAATACCCCTATAGGGTAAAATGACCGTAATTCCTCTGTAGGGTAAAATGACCGTAATACCCCTGTAGGGTAAAATGGCAACAATACCCCTATAGGGTAAAATGACCGTAATAAATGACTGTAATACCCTTATAGGGTAAAATAACCGTAATACCCCTGTAGGATAAAATGATCGTAATACCCCTGTAGGGTAAAATAACCGTAATACCCCCGTAGGGTAAAATGACCGTAATGCCCCTGTAGGGTAAAATGACCCTAATGCCCCTGTAGTCTAAAATGACCGTAATACCCCTGAATGGTAAAATGACTGTGATGCCCCTATATGGTAAATGACCGTAATACCCATGTATAGTAAAATGACGATTATGCCCTTATATTCCGTATGACTGATGTGCTTATGATTTACATATATGATTGTACTGAGTATGACTTTGTATACACGTAATATTTATGACATGACTTACTGCATGGGGTTGAGATTTTGATATGGAGGAAGTATTGTACTGGTGACTATGTCACATTCACTGTTACTGGTGGCCATGCCACAATTACTAATATTGGTGGCTTTGCCACATTTATTGTTTCTGGCAGCTATGCTACATTATTATTACTGGCAGCTTTGCTGCAATATCGATGTGTTGGTTGAGTGGGTCGATTTATATCCCCACATGCTGTGTTGGTTGGTATGGGTGGTCTACTAGCTAGATTTGGGTGGGATGCATAATTGCATTACACTGTACTGATACTGCATTGGGCTTAGGCCCACACTATTACTGTATAGGGATAAGGCCCAGACTGTACTAATACTAAATAGGGCTCAAGCCCAGACCGTTACCGATCTGGGCTTAGGCCCACACTGTGTTATTCACTATTTTTTTGTTATTGGGATTACAATAAGTTTTCGTAAACTCACCCTTTCTTTTAACTGTACAGGTAATCCTCAGTCTTAGACGGTTTGGAGCCGCGAGGGACTCAGCCACATGATTGCTGATGTTCTACTTTTGACTCTATTTATTGTAAAATTCATATTGGGTTTTTGATTATGTAATAAGGCCATTTGTGGGTTTAAGTTTTAATTGGGCTTTTGTTTTTTTATATTAAACTGATAGTTTAGGTAAAGACAAATTTTTAAAACAACTACTATTTTCTAAAACAAGCGTTTTAAACTTCATCGACTTAAAAAGCTTCTGCATCTTTAAATCAATTTAATATAACAATAATGGTTAATAAGGTAAACGTTGTGACGAGAACTTTTGTTAAATAATAATAAAAGGATTTAAACTCAGTAATGGATTTTTACTGAAAAGATCAATTTCTGAAAAACACTTCGATATGACACGCCAGATTCAGCCATAACGTCTAGGTCGGGTTTGGGGTGTTACATCGAAGTTAGGCCAGACTTGACTTTTGAGGAGGAGCCAGTTCAGATTTTGGATCGCGATGTTAAGGTTCTGTGGAAAAAGTCCATTCTATTAGTAAAGGTACTGTGGCAGAATCATAGTACTGAGGAGGCCACGTGGGAACCTAAGGAATTAATGCATTAGCAATATCCTCATCTGTTCTAATCAGATAAATTTCGAGGTTGAAATTTTTTTAAGGGGTAGAGTTATAACTCCCCAAAATATTTGTTTATATTTCTGTAATTGTTTGACACAAAATGTGTATCTGCTTCAATGGTTAAGTGTTCTAAGTATGTGTGGGAAGTCCTAAGTTCAAGCTTTAGCTTTAGCAAATTTTGGTATTTTTCTGACTTAAGCCTTTTACTTGCTCATTGGGTTCATATTTAAATGTTTTTAATTCCATATTAGAATGAGTCTGCTGGTTCAAGTGATAAGGGAGTTGAGGTGTTGGAGTTCCTGAGTTTAAATCCCTGCGTTAGCGTGGGTATTAATTTTATTCTACTGCTTAGAAGAGTTTAGGTTATATCGAAAGTCTGGGAATGGAAGTTAGTGGGAGGAAAATAAGGGATTTGGGGGTTATCAAAATTGGCATTTTTCTCTTTTTGCAAAATTTTCCCCTCCCCCTAAGGAAAAAATTGACGTTAGTCTTCTGTTCTCTACCGTTCTTCCCTTCTTCTATTTGGTTTTGAATTTTATTTATCGGTCGTCACCTCTATTTTTCTTCGCTATTTCTGTCTTCGTTGCACGTTCTGGTAAGTGGGGCTTTGTTGTGCTGTAACTTATGCTTTTCCAATTTTGATTGGAGTTTTACTTGTGTTTGGGTAGCAGCGAATCAATGAGTTCATGATTATACTTCTGCAAGATAGTAGCTACTCGTTCAGAGTGTTGGGGTAAGCGTTAGGTGCTTGATTTGAGATATGGTTGGGTTAATGTTTTTTGGTTTAACTGTGTGTAAAGACTAAATTTGAGTGTTGCTTATCTATTTTTAGGTTTTAAAAGGCTCGGGAGTGGTTTTGTAGCGAATCGATACCATTTGTGTACTCAAAACACGGAAAAATAAGGTTTAACGAAAGCCGAAAAACCCCACTGTCGACGCCACACGGTAGTATGGTAGGCCATATAGTAGGCCGTGTGCGATGACAAGGTCGTGTGATCAAAGAAGGCCAGGCTGTGCACAAGACAAGGTCGTGTTACAGCTAGACTGTGGCCATGTGGGCCACATGAGTTAGATCGATTAGGCGTGTGGGCCCATATGGGTACGTAACACGGGCGTGTGGTAACCGGGTCAGGCCGTGTGATCCACACGGGAAAAGGCCAAATATAGGCGTGTGGGCCACACGGGCAAAGGCCAATCTGGACGTGTGGGCTTATATTACTGAAATTTTTCGTAGGGTCATACGGGTCATCCTAATCGATTGTGGGCCTACCGTAAGGTCGATAAATGCTTAATAAACCCTAAAACAATGTGTTCTGTTAGACTGATGTACTGTTATGAGCAAGCCTGTGTTTGTTTATCTGTTTATAAAAGCATGTTAAGCATGATTTATTTGTTAATTCTGTATGCATGTTTTGTTACTGTGATTGGGGCGGAATGATATATATTGGAGGAAGCGTTCTGAAAGGCAAATTATGCCTAATATCTGGTAGCACAGCTGCATTATGTCTGATATGTACCGCATCAACACAACATGGTGTTAAGGCTGGATGGGTGTTTTAAACCCCACATGGTGTGTAGCGATAGTCGGAGATGGTGTATAGAGGATGAGGGTAGGACATTTGATTCTGATTCTAGTTACACATATCTATATCTGTAATGGGCTTAAGCCCGAATCTGTATCTGTCTAATTCTGATTTCCTATTATTTGCATGCTTAATTCTGTGGGGTTACACACTGAGTTTACGCAAACTCACTCTTTTCTGCTTAATCTGTACAGGTAATCCACAGAGTTAGGCGGATCGGTGTAACGGACGACTCAACGATGACCACACATTATCATTGGTTTTATTTGGTTTATAGTTTTATTTAAGTTTGGAATTACGATTGAGAGCCTGTATTTTCTGGGACTGTATGGACGTTTTTTAACTGTTTGGCTTTGGTTTTGGGTTTTTGGATTTAACCTGCTTATTTTTATGATGGTTTCACTTGAAGCATTGTTTTTCTAAAAATACGAACTATTTTTCTTAAACTCGATATTTTTCTAAGCTTCTGCTAAATTGACACATTTTAAGGCAATTCGACTAATTGAACACATGTTTTGAAATAAATGAAAGCAATTAAAGGTTTATAAACTTAAGGTTTCTATCGAGTTAGCTCCGTTTTTAAAATCCCTTCGATGTGACATCACCAGATTCGGCCATACCGTCTAGGCCAGGTTTGAGGTGTTACACGACCCGTGCGACCCTAGGATAAATTTTAGAAATATGGGCCCACATGCTAGTGTGGCTTACCCGTGTGGGCCCACTCGCCCAAATTGCCCTTACCTGTGTGGCCCACACAGCCTAGCCCAAAATCTACACGCTTATGTGATATGTTCGTGTGGGCCTAAACGCCAGTATGGCACACACGGCCACACTCAAGCCACCACACATCTGTGTGCTGCGCATGGCCATGCCTTCATTGACCACACGGCTGTGTCTCGCATACGGCCTACCACACGGGCTGCCACACGCCTGTGTGGCGTCAACAGCCCAATTTTTTAGCTTTTGCCGAAGTTCGACTTTTTATGTTTCGGGTACACATCTGGTAACATTCTAATGTGAAAACTATCTTGAGCCTTCCAAGACCTAAAAACAAGATACCCAACATTGATTTAGCAATTCAATTAACAAATTCGACACAAGAATCAACATAAAATAGACTTACCACTGTTGACAAACCACCTTTAACTCGCACTAAACCATTGATGTGTGATTCCCTGCTCCACGATCTGTTCCTAAAAACGAATTACCACCTTTCAATCACCACAGATTGTCATCTCCAAAAATCCCAAACCAAAATTAGTGACAACAGAACTCTACTTACCTTACCAAAAAAGAGAACCCGACAATTTCAATAGTACGATCGTACAACGGATTCACGAATGAAATGAAAAAGAAGCAAAACAAAAGGGTTGCAAAGATGGAGAAAAAAGACGACAGGAAGGGGAAAACAGAAAGAATTAACATCAGATTTTCTTCCAGGAAAGAGAAATTTCAAAACAAAAACAATGATATCTCAAATCCCTTATTTTTCTCCCACTATCCCACTATCTCACAACCTCCTCAGACTCCCAACTCCACCAGAACTCTATCAGATAACAGAGCAAAAATAATACCCACGCTTATGCAAGGATTTAAAAACAGGACCTCCACCACATCAACCCCCTTACCACTTGAACTAGCAAGCTCATTCTGTTATGAATCAACAAACAATTTTTTATAAACCCACTCAACAAGGGTAAGGATTGGATTAGAAAAATAACAAAATTATCAATGGTGAAACTTGAACCCAAAACCTCTCACACACATCTAGAACACTTAACCACTGAAGCAAATACACAATTATGTCAAATAGTTATAGAATTAGAAATAAATTATTCAAGGCATTACATTTCTAGTTTTTTAATCTTATTTATTGGTTTTTCGTATTTGATATTTTAAATACAAATTATTTATTTTATTTTATCTTATATAATAGTTGTTAATCTATATATGCATTTGTCCATTAACGTGTTTTGTCTAATAATCTTAAGACAGATTTTAGTATTTTGCAATTCTCTAATTTAAGATGAACGAGACACCAAGGTGAAAAAGAAAAAAAATTGAAAAAAATCTGTTAGAGAATTTATTCCCATCGTTCAACGGATTTTATTCTATTTTTTATTTTATTTCCAAACGAGAATTAAAATTAAATAAAAGCTATTTCGAGATTTATTCTCACTACTCAACAGATTTTATTAGTAAAATTTTTAACATACCATATGCCACTTTTCAGTCAATTACATATGACCATGCTTCCTTGTTAATATATATATAAATTCTAAAAATATAAAAATATTAAATATTAAATTTTTAAAAAAATATATAGAAAATTGTGAAATATATCAATATGTTTTTTAAAAATTAAAAAAATATTAAAAAGAATATAAAAATGAGAAATTTAGTTAAGTTTTAGAAAAGTTCAAAAAAATATTATAGTTAAAAAAAATAGTTAAACTTTAGAAATTTGCAAGAAAATGTGAACTTTTAATATATATATATACTCTAGAAAACTGTACTAATTTAATTTTTCTGAAAAAAAAACTCGGAAATAAGATATAAATAAAACCCAATAATGCTAAAATTTTCATTCTCATCCAAATCAATCCTTAACTTAATTAAAAGCCTAATAATATTAAATTTCCCTTAAAAAATTCTAATTTTTTAAATATAATTTAACATAATTTTTAATAGTTTTAATAATTTATAATATTTTAAGTTTTTTTAAAATTTTTTAAAATTATTGTTAAATATTTTTTTTAAAAATTAAAATGATATTTTAATTATAGTTGAAAGACCAAATTAATAAAATTTAATATTTAGTATTAATTTCGGTTTACGATAAATTAACGGGCTATTAAAATTTGAGGTGAGCATGGGTTGGGTTCGGGCTGGGCTCAACTAAAATTTTAGGCCTATTTGCTAGGCCGGGCCCTACCCGGCCCAAAAAATGGGCCTAAAATTTTGCCTAAGCCCGACCCGGATAAAAATACTAAAACTCGAGTCTGACCCAACCCGCCCATATTAATTTTTATATTATTTTTATATAATTTAAAATATAAATAATGCATAAAAAATACTAAAAATATCAAAATAAATATTTTCCAACAAATTGTAAATAAATTTTAAAATATATATACTTAAATAACACTAAAATAGATGCAACTTAACAATCAAATGTCTCTAAAATAATAACAAAATTAACAATAAAATAAATTTTATACAATATCCAAACAATAACAACAGAATAGTAGCACATAATAGTAAAATGGTAGCAAAATAGGGAGAAAACAATTAGAAAATAATATTAAAAAAATGCAGATTTTTTTTCTTTTAGTGTATTCGGGCCGAGCCGGGCTTGGGCCAAAAATGCCTTACCCGAGGCCCGGCCCATTTTTTAAACGGGCCTTATTTTTTTGCCCAAGTTCATTTTTTGGGCCTATATTTTTGCCCAAACCCTTCCAAATTTTGGACGGCCCGGCCCGGCCATGATAGTTCTAATTAAAATGCTCCAAATTGATTTTATCAAAATATGTGGAGAAAATAAGGTAGGTTATACTGGATACGTATAGTTAAAGGCAAATTTAAGGGGTAGGTAAGAAAAATCTACTTTGACCCCTTCAATAAAATTGAAAATTATCAATTTAGTCCTTATCTAAACAATGAAATTATATATTCATATATGGTAATATCTAAACAATGAAATTATATATTCATATATGGTAAATTTGTACTTTGGCTCTTTGTAATTTAATAATAATTGAGGAAACTTAAATGTAATTTTTTATTTGTAAGATTTAACCCTTCTATTCTACCCTTTGCATTCGCCCCTGGAAGGCTGACAACAATATAGAATATATTTGAGCTTTCAAAAGGGTCCAACTTTCTATATAATTTTTATATAATTTTTAGATAAATATTTTGAATAGTTTAATCATATTTGTAAATTTTTTAAGTTAAATGACTAAAATGTAAATTTATTAATAGTTTGGTAATTATAGGTGGAATTTACCCTATATTTTTGTGTGATTAAGGACGACTTTGCATCACATTATCCAAAGAAATAGGATACGGGTGCAGAGGTGACAGAAGCTTAGTGGAAGGAAACATTGAGTTCACACAGAATATCAGATAATTCTCCAAGCCAAAATAAGCAAATTGAAAATCCAATCCATTCTTCCTTTCTTTCGTTTCACTTAGACTAGGTATCTGCTAAACTTTAACCTTTTTCCATTTGCAACAAAAATTGAATACATGGGTAGCTCCAGCATGGCGTTATCAGCTGCTTAAAGGAACTCAAGCTAAACCTTTTTATCCAAACATCGTGAATATCAGAGAAGAGTCTAGTTATGGCTTACTCTTCTTCCAATCTTTCTTCAATCCCACACCTTCCTACTTTCACTTTAAAACCTTCCCCGCCTCACTGTAAGTTCTTTCCTTGTCTATATATTTAGTTGTGTATATTTGTGAAATGGAGCTAGGCCTTGTTTTTAACTTTTCATTTCCTTTCAATGGAAGTTTCACATATAATATTATGTTCATGGGGTTTTCTTTTTGTACATTCAGGCTAAACCTTTTTATCCAAATTCTGAAACTTTAGATAGTTATTAGAATTATTTCCATTTTAGGTCAGCTCCTTAAAGGTATCTTATCCCTTTCTGTTAACTTTTAAAAAGATTAATAGTTGGTACATTGTTTATATGAATTAGCTAAGTAGCAAGTTGTGTAAGATGTTCAAGGATTAGAATATTGAGTGTAATTAATCTTTTTTCTAAAGAATTTATGGAAAGTTTTTTGTACAGATTTTTTTCCCCAGTGAATTGGGTGCTGTTAAATGCTTTGAGTGTGGATGTAAAGGATGGCTCCATTTTTGCAACTGAAAATCGGATTAGAAGTCAAAAGTAATTTCACAATATGAATTTTTTTGTTAAATTCCTGGATCATGATACAATTTATTTGAAAAGAAACATGTTGAATTTATCCATTCATGTTTGATTTTCCAATTAGCTATGAATTTGAGGTGTTGCTCCTTTTGCTGCCAATGCATGTATTTTTGTTTTTATGGATTTCCTTTAACAATACAAGTGTTTTAAACACCGTCTTTCATTGCTTTAACGACAGCAAGCTCAAGGTTTGTTTCAGCTCAGATAAGATCTAGTTTGGAGAATGAGAGCTGTACAACTGGAGTTTCAAATGATTCATTGGAACCTGATAAGAAGAAGGTTTCACTTATTTGTTTTCCAACATCTATTTTGTTAGTACTCTTCAAATTCACTACTCACACACCATCTTTTATTTGTTTCAGAAACCAAAGAGTCTAAAGCTATTTTATATGTCTGATTTGCACTAATTGGGTAGAATCTTCATTATTTACTACATTGTTTATAGTTAATAGGTTCCAACATTTTCTGCAGGCAGCTGAGTTGCCAACATCACGGCGTATGTGTCTTACATGCTTATGTTCAAGCCTAGCTTTAATCAGCAGTTCTAGCAGCTCTGCTTCTGCAGGATCAGCAATGGCTATGGATGGGAATGAAAGGGCTGTATGCCGCAATTGTGCAGGGAGTGGTGCTGTACTTTGTGAGTGTCACTTTTGCAGTTTATTTTGTATGATACTTTGTTGTCTAACCAAGTGAACCACCCTTGTATGCATCTTATAATCTTTTCTGAGATTGTCCTTTACCCTGCTTCCTGACATCGGCAAAAGACATACGAACTCTTGTTTATGATTTACTGATTGCTCGTCTTGTATGATAAAAAGATTAGCCTTCAATTGGGCAAAATTCCTCGCACCATTTATTGATTTCTATGTATTAGATAATAGCCAACTAACAAACCGGTTAGAGTAGTTTATTTTCTTCTTTGTCCTGCGGGGATTAGTTGTGCTGCATGGCTGACTGTCATGGGACTCTTTTTTCTAATCAAATTATATTGATCTTTCAGCGAAGGTGCTCGTTGAATGCAAGTATTTTGGCTCGAATTTAGATTTTAGTTTATTCATCACATATAATTGTCTCTTCTGTTGTTGACATGTTAACATGTTTTTATTCATGTTTGAAGTAGAAGAAGAAAAAACTTGCAGACATCAGTAGTGAAATTTTTAATCCTCTTTTTGATTCACAAGATGTTAATCTGTTCTTTATTTAGGTGATATGTGTGGTGGTACAGGAAAATGGAAAGCTCTCAACAGGAAACGTGCTAAGGATGTTTACGAGTTTACTGAATGTCCAAACTGTTATGGTATGCAGTCTTCTTCCCCTAACATTACTTCTTAATTTGATATAGCAACCAACTATTTTTAGTTTTTCTTGTTTTGGATTGCTATACGACTTGCCTTGAGCATGCACTTATCTGAAGATCCACGTTATGGTTGATTGCCTAGGGGTTACTCTTAAAAGCAATTGGTAATCATGAACATGTGTTCATGTCAGCACCTCAGAATACAGCGGAATTGCATTTGTTATGATACTTGATGACAAATAAGTTGAATACGCACCTTTGTATGATCTAGTTGCTGTTATTGTCCAATTCTATTGAGTACAAACAAGGATGCATAAGCATGTAGCAAAGAACGATGTCTGTTTTATGTTTAACATATACCGATTGTGTAGCTTGAGATTCTAAACTGTCATGAAATTTTCTTCTAAATTTTATGTTCCTTTCCCAATTGTCCATATAGAAGAATTTTTTATGTAACTGATCACTGGCTGCTACTGTGTGCAGGTCGGGGGAAACTGGTGTGTCCTGTTTGTTTAGGTACCGGTTTACCAAATAACAAAGGTCTTCTAAGGAGGCCCGATGCACAGAAATTGCTTGACAAGATGTACAACGGTCGACTTTTGCCAAGTTCATAGACCCGTCATGCCCCTTGGACCCAGATGTTATTGTCGTTGGCATCATGGTAATTTAGTTTAGAAAACTTATCGGTTACTTTAGTGAAACTTGGAAAATATTTCCCGACCTAAATACTACAATCTGGTTTGTTTTAACAATACAATTTTGATCTTTGTAAGCAATTTATTGGCATTTTGTTTAATATGGAGAGGACAATAGACCACATTGTTAGATTCTGTTTCTTCCTTTTGTTGTAATTTTCAAGGTGACTCATGTTTGATTTGAAACCATCAATGTAATTATTCAATTCATAACTAGCTAAGTTGCTAAGCATGACCAAGTAATACATCGAAACATGAAGCAAAGCAGAAAATGAAAAGAAATCAAGGAAGACTTGAGAGAATTTTCCTCAAGAAATATTTGTTTATTAAGAAAATATATGCTCTTCCGCTCAAAAAACAACCCTTAGTTTAACGGGCTTGACACGTTAAGCTAACCTTGATCAGCTTAACTCCTATTTGTATTCCAATATTCCTCCATCACTTTTCTCTTCTCCAATTGTTGTACACAATATTTGACTGGCATTGTTCTAGAGAACATACCAGTAGCCTGTCAGGGGTTTTGTAAAGATATCTATAACTTGTTCCTTGGCTCCTACATAATTGACTCAAAAGTTATCCCTGTACTAGTTTCTCCCTAACAAAATGTACATGTCACGAGCTAAACTGCAAAGCTCGTGACCATGGCACAAGATGCATCCCATGGAAGTCTATCGATTAGATGGGGATCATTTAGCCTAGGAGAACTGGCCCAATTTAAAAAATTGTTGGAGAAGCCTATTAGATTGAAGTTTGGGTGGCCCAATGATAAAGATATGGCAACATAGGCTACCTTGGTAAATATGAGAACTAATCTTAGAAGATTGATAGGAATCATATCTTGAAAAGATTAGATTTGATTTGATATTATGTAATCTTGTAAATCCCTAAAATCAAAGGATAGGCTAATCTCGTCTGTCGGTGTAACTTAATCTGGACTATAGGTTTTGGGAGAGCTCAACTATAAATAGAGAACCTCCCCTCACTTGTAAATCATCCATTGTAACTTGAATTTTTAAGAGTAATAGAATTCTTGAAGAGCATTTACTCAAACCCCTCTCGTGCATTTTTTCTGTGGCTTTCTGTTGTTCTTTTGTAGCTTCTTTTGGCACAATTGCTTCCGTTATACAAATTGGTGCCTTGGAGGAATTTTAAAGGAATCCTCACTTGTGGTGGTTAGGCTGACTTAGGCGATTTTGGAATGAACGAATCGTCTAAGGCCGCACGGATCGCAAGACGAAAAATCTAGCCCCGTGACATACATCCATTGTAACATGTAATACTAGATTGGCAGCAATATGCATTGCACTTGCATTTTGGCACCAAATCACAAGTGTTCCAATCAGTTTAAAACTCAACACATGGTCACATCAGTTATTGTGTTAGCTAGACTTATGTATTCAGCTTCTAATATCAACATGTGCGTCTCATTCTTTTTCTTCAAAGACCAACAAGTGACGATTGTTTCATCAATGGCTCTTGCATGAATTGATTCACTTTATCCATGCTATACATGATGTCAGGTCGAGCCAAAGAAATTTATTGAAGAGCCCTAACAGTACTTTTGTATTTTGTAGCATCTGTTGGTGCTTTCATCACCTATGACTATGAAGTATTGGTGCAGTAACCATTGGTGTCGGTACTGATTTGCCCCAATACGACTTACTTTAATGCCAAGAAATTAACTCAAGTCTCTTAGGTCTTTCTAGGAGAATTGTTGGTCAAGTTGAATTATTTAATCAATCAAAATAGAATCATTTACATAAACAATGAAAAAGGCACATGAGCTTTACCCTTTTCTTACAAACAGTGAGGAATTAGTTATAGATGACTTAAATCCTAGCACAGACACAATGATATTTCGCAATTTCTTGAATCAAGTTTGAGAGGCCGTATAAGCTTTTATTCAACTTACAAATTATTAAAATATGTCAAAAGATTAATTATGAGATGATTATAATAGCATTTTCATTTAACTAATTTATTAATAAAAGGTATTATCATTATTATTTTTGGTCTATATTTTATATATTAAATAAATTGATTAATAATAAAATCCTGAGCATAATATGATTATTTTCAAAACATCAACATATGAGTACATATTACAGAACATTGTAACGGATCAACTCACCATAAGAATGTTTATTGAATTATTATATATTAATCACAACAATTCTTATAATGATAACAGTGTGTATGATCCTTAGACTAGAATCATCATAGTTCCAATCGCGGGAATCATATACTTTGATAGAGTCTAATGTCTTCCGTAAATGGTTGTACTATAATACCACAAACTATGTGGTGAGATATGAATGGTTAAGCAGCATTTTATCCCCCTACATAATGGAAGGATATCTTAAACTCTTTGATTGAGTGAGACTAGAAATGCATAATCGTGCTCAAATGAGTTGATATGAGATATCAAACTCATTTGTTTATCTTAGTCTACTTGAGATTCAAGAAATAAAATATTGGACTATACATGTTTGATTGTTCTATGACTTGTGATTAATCTGGATATCATAGACAAAGGGATATAATATATACTAATATTATCACATAAAGGTTATGTCAGACCATGACTTCCCTCAGCTTGGGTAGCAATGATGCAATGTTAGATGACACACTCTTTGTAATATTAGGAATGTTTTAATATTATTGCAAACATTTATAGGATTCTACAGGGTCATACCTTACAGTTGAAGCGATCAGAACTAAAAAAATTTGTGACTATATTTAACCAATCACACAAGTTAAACTAATTATAGAAATGCTCTCATACTAAATTTGACTTGATAGAGTTAAAATTAAATATAGTATGTGCACATTCTTGATGCATTTATATAGAGAGTCCAATTAAAATAATGTAAAATATGTGAATTAATTTAATAAATTTGTCTTACCAAGCTTATTAAAATGATATTTAATAAATTTTGATTAAAAAAATGATGTTGGATTTTAAAAGGAAACTAATATCATGTTTATGATGGAGGATATCACATTTTGACTAAATCCCTAAATATCGTCTACGTGTTTATTGTTTTCAAAGTGAGTTTTAAACAAAAAAGAAGAAGTAAATAATGTATCTCTTACCCAAAATTTTAAGTCCAACAGCATAAGGGAATTTTTAAAGCTCTTTGAAAAGTTCAAGAGTGCATTCCAATAGTTTTTGTCTAGTGGATATAGTAGAGGTACAAGCAAGAAGTTATTGTTATGTTTTAATCATTGATAGAAGAGTTTCCTACCAACAAAGGTGTAGTTTTTTTCTTTTTTTTTGTTAACTTTGATGTCTCAAGATTTTGATGTAACAACATTTAAAATAAATTTTATTTGTATTAGGGTAAACGACACTTATGATCACTTTTATTTATTTCAGGTTACATTTTAGTCACTTATGTTTGAAATGTTATGTTTTAATCACTTATGTTATCGTGTTATAACATTTTAATCACTTAGTTGTTAATTGCCATTAACGGTGTAACCGTAATCTGACATGGCACGTTAAATCATCATTTCAAGCAAAAAATTTAAGTTATATTATACAATTTGTCCTTATATATTTTTATTTTGAGCAATTTAATTTTTTTTCTTTTATGTTCTCTAAACTTTTCTCATTTTTTTTCTTTATTTTCTATTCTCTTTTGCTTCTCCCTCTATTTTCCTACTTTTCCATTTCTTTTAACATATCAAGAAGTTGAATTGGTAGTGAAGAAAGAAGCAGGAAGTCGAAAGTCATCATTGCCTATAACCAAAACCCATAAACTCATACCATCTGCTAACCATCAAAAGCCTCCACCACCACCCATCATCTTCATTTCGTCCACTAACACATTAACCACTACCATGACTTCCTTTCGAAAACATCTAAAAATATTCCCAACTTTTAGACTACCTAAGATTTAATCTCCATCACCGGCTATTAGATTGGCTCGATTTTCTAATATGTGCTCCTCCATCACTGATCATTGTCTAATCTTTGGCTCTCTGTGATTTTTTGGGGCTTATTAATTGTTGTTTACTTGGATTCTTGATTGATTTGAACGTGGGTTTATTTTGTGAGGGGATGACATTGTTAGGTTTTTCATGAATGAGGTCATGGTAATGGTGAAGGTATTAGTGGATGAAATGAAGATGATAGGTGGTGGTGGAGGGTTTTGATAGTTAGTTGATGGTATGGGTTAATGGGTTTTGATGTCTTTCGACTTCCTATTTCATTCTTCATTGCCAATTCGACTTCTTGAGTGTTGAGTATGACTAATATTTCAGTCAAATTTGAGAGATAATCTCCCAATTAAACTCTATTTATTTGTTTTAGTCGAACTCAGACTAGTCTAGATTATTTTATTATTATTTGACCATGAATTTAGCCTATAAATAGGATCTTTTACAACCTTAGAAAAACACATAATAAAGATTAGAACTCATAACACTTTTGGAGAATTTTGTGTTTATGTTTTAAGGGTTCTTTGTTTTCGAATTTTGGGGTTTAGTTTTTATCTCCATATTTTGTACTCTTCGTTCTTTTGCAATTATAGTAAATGTAACACCCTATACCTGGCCCAGTCACCGAGCCTGAATATCAGGATGCCACACCATCGTCTCATGTCTCACACGGTATAAATGAACTCATATTGAAAAAATGACTTTCTTTTTAACAACCATATAGGTTCTAAGTCAATCATTCTCTTTAATTATCATTAAGTATTGCTAAACATAACTTAAGCATCATATAATAACATTTGTACATACGTAAGGGTCACTTAACAAAAATTCTCCAATCAAATACGTATGTATCAATACTAGCACATAGTTATTAATATTTCCATCGTCTAGTATCGATATCGAAGGGAAAATTGATACCAAAACAGCATTTTGTTTCTCACCCAAAAATAAAACACTAGAAATTATTGATACCTTTTGAAAAGTATAGGTAATTTTACCCCAAGTATCGATACACATGATATGGTATCGATACCAAGTTACATTTTGACTTCTTGCACATTTTAAAATCACAGAGGTATCGTTTTTACAACACGAATATTGATACCTCTGTTTTAGACCAGAAAAATAAAACATGCATAAGCATAAAGATCATTTCAACTTGTACCAATTTATCATGCTACTATCACATTATCAAATAAACGTCAAAATGACCATAATAATAGATTCAACATCAAAATTCAGTCCAACCAGTAATCAACATACACGATTTAAATCTTAAAATCCTAAGAGCAATTAAGCTATGGAACATCCCAAACATCATGGCAAAAACTAGCACAAAGTCTACCACATTTCCTTTTTCCCAAAACAAAACTGAATAAACAATAAACACCTATGAAAAGCGAAATGGACTTGCTTGGATCACCCCTCGGAACCACACCGCTCACACTAGCACTTAACTACTCTTTAAGGGTTTAAAAGGAGTAGGTGAGCTCAATAAGCTCAGTGAATGTCTAGAAAAACTACCGTGCAAACATGTCATCAAGCATTAGTAGAACACAGACATGGCATAATTAGAATAATAGCAACTTTATCAACGTATTCCACTTACACACACACGTTTAATAGTTTATTTACTAAGTCATTGCATACACTTTCATATATACATCACAATACGTACAAACATAGTTATAGACAATTTCCATGATAGTCACATGTCATATAAACACATATCACAACACACACATTCATATTTTATGATAGTTTGAGATAATTTGGCACTTGAGCTATGAAATGCAAAAGTGGACACTATCACCACTCATCGGATACATGAATCTCCAACACACAACATAGATTCATAGAGTCAAACATATCCCAAAAGTGAAGCATTAAGTTAACTCTCTCCAACACACCAAACATGTCTCATTGAATGGAGCTTAGCTTACATTCCCTTATCTCTCCAACATGTCCTAGGGCCTCAACACGTAAATCACGTATACATATAGGTGAGCACTTACAATCCTATGACATGTCAACTATATCCAATGGTTTTAAGTATCACAAGGCCAAAATATATGTTATTAACACACACATTTACTTGTTATTCACTGTACTTTATCTTGGCATAATCACATTATAAGCACAATATATTCACTATCAGATGGCACGTATATCATGCCAATAATTAACTCTTTCACAATAGCCATCATAAGCTTATTACAAACATCACACATATCATAATGTCACATTATAATCCACAAATTAACAACACATTTTCACATATAAATTCATGAGTATGAGAAAGCTTACACTTGGAATTTAGAGTAGGGATTTAGACTAATACTAAATTCCCAATTAACGCATTGAATCGTGTCCACAGCAGCTATTCTAAACACTTACCAATTACGCTTTCACCAAAAGCTCAAACTAGCTTTTCCTTGTCTTTATCTCAACTCGTAGAAAGTCTTATCGATTTCAACAAAGTAAATCACACAACAACACAATCAACATTCAAACAATGACTCACATCAAACAATCCAAAAACACCTGCCTAAGCTAGGTTCTCTTTTGAACAAAACCTTCGACATAGAAAACTTAAAATTTGAATATTTCGGTATATACTTCATCTTTTCACCTGAAACAAATTCCAATCATCTAATTATTTACCTACAAATAATTCTCAACCTTTAAACTATACAAAACTACCCAATTCATGGAATCAAAATTTTTGACATGTTTATGGCAATTTTCATGAAATTTCATTAAATCCTTAGAAATCCTTAACAAAAATTTAAATCAAGTTTAGAAACCTCCTAATCATGTTAAAACAAGTTAAAAAACACTTTGAAACCATATTTTTACCCAAAATACACCATCAATGACCCAAATTTCAGCTTTTATTTAAAACATGTGATTTAATGGCTAAAAATTCCGTTTAAAAGACTAGATATCATTTAAAACTAACTAGGAATTATATCGTTACCTTAGTTGATGAAAAATCAAGCGTTTGATCGAAAACTAGAGAAACTTTGACAATAGAGGAGTCTGTGGTATTTTGGGGTGCTTTCTTGGATTTTATGGAGGTTTAATGATTTGGAAAGTGATAGGAATCAAAGGAATTTAGGTTTGGCAAAGAAAATTGAATGGAAAAGTTAGGAGAACAAAGGAACGTCAAGAAAAAGTTATAGAAATGAACTAATGTGAAAATAAAACAATAAATGGGGGGTTTTAGGTTGGATTTGAAAATCTGGTCTAATTGCCTCTTAAAACTCTAAGTTTTGACTTTTTACAAATCAGTCTTATTTTCAAAATTAAATGTATTTAAAACTTATTTTTAGAAATTGATTTAATTTTCTAAAAACCATAGTTGAAAACATCAAAGGTGTATCATGTCACAGCATTTCGAACACTCTAAAGCTAAAATCCCTAAAATGCCCCTAAAACTCCTAAGCCCTATTTTGGGGTGTTATAGTAAAATTATCTTTGCCTGTGATTTTTTATCCTCTTTGTAAGGGTATTTCCACGTTAAATTTATGTGTTCAATTTCACAATTTCTTCCACTATTTTTTACTTGTTCATTGCTTAATCAGGTCGATCCCCAACAAATGGTATCAAAGCTAGTTCAATTTTCATAGATCAGCCCATTTAGAGATGGCAGAAACAAGGTTTGACATTTACAAGTTCGATGGTGTCACAAATTTTAATATGTGGCAAATTCGAATTTTGGCAATTCTAGTTCAGACCTGCCTGAAAAAGCTCATTATCAAGAAAAAGCTTAAGAATGTAGATCATATAGAATAGGAAAAGCTTGATGAAAAGGCTTTGTCTATAATCCAGTTGTGCCTCGTGAATAAGGTATTGCAGGAGATATTGATGGAGAAAACCTCATTCGCCTTGTGGAAAAGGTTAGAAACTCTTTATGTGACTAAGTCCCTGGCTAACCATTTAGTGTTGAAACATCTATTTACATTTCGTATAAATGAAGTTGAGCTTCTTAGAGATCACATTAGTTAATTTATTACTTTTTTGAATGATTTAAAGAATGTTGAGGTTAAGATTGACGATAAAGATCAGGCTAAGCTATTATTATGCTCTTTACCTTCTTCATACAAGTCTTTCAGATAGATCTTGATTATAGCAGAGACAAACACTCGTTCAAGGATGTGAAGGGTCATTTGTTAAGTAAAGACAAACTCAACAACGAGTTTGGTTCGGATAGCAAGGCAGATAGGCAAGCTTCCGTTTTGGTAGCATTAAAGAAGTGAGACAAAAGTTGTCGTTATTGTAAGATGTTAGGTCATGTCAAAGCAAATTGTTATAAACTGTGAAATAAAAGGGTTGCTAAGAGTAACGATGAAGATATAGTTGGTGCTAATTTGGCCGATAAAAGTGGTAATGATTTCTTGTTAGTGTCAACGAGTAATAGCTCCGAGCTTACGTCCGAGTGGATCCTAGATTCGGGATGTTATTTACATATGTGTCTCAACAAAGAATGGTTCTCCATAAATAGTTCGGTTAAAGGTGTAGTTTTGTGCATGGGAAATGATTCATCTAGTAAGGTAATCGATATCGTATTGTTAAAATTAGGATGCACGATGGGACGATTAGGGCACTCTCAGATGTTAGGTATGTACCTAATTTACGAAAGAATCTCATCTCCTTGGTTATTTTAGACTCAAAAGGTTGAAGAATCAACATCGTGTCAAGTGGTACTAAGGTGTCTCATAGGGCTCTCATTTTGTTAAAAGGTAAAAGAATCAGCAATTTTTATATTCTAGAAGGTTCTATAGTGATCGGTGAAATCAGATGTCCTTCGTCTGTTACAAAGTCAAAGTCAACTCGTTTGGAGCGAAGGCAACTTTTTCATAGGAAAGAGAAAGTTATGACCGTTTCATTGAAGAGAGGTTCTCTTTTTTTATGCAGGTTTTGAAAAGTTAAGGCACTGTGTTCATGAAAATTAGACCCGGGTTAGTTTTGATTTGGCAGTGCACAAGTCGAAGGCTAGAAATCTTCTAGCTTCTAAGCATAAATTCAGCTCAGTTAATTCCATGCATAGTTCAAGATAGGCATGTGGCGGGTTTTGACAAAGATAGTGGTATGAAAATACGATTCAAGGTGGAGATTTATTGAGTATGACTCATATTTCAGTCAAATTTGAGAGATAATCTCCTAGTTAAACTTTGTTTATTTGTTTTAGTCGAACTCAGATTACTATAGATCATTTTATTATTATTTGACCTATGAATCTAGCCTATAAATAGGCTCTTTTACAACCTTAGAAAATACACACAATAAAGATTAGAACTTATAACACTTTTGGAGAATTTTGTGTTTATGTTTTGAAGGTTTATTGTTTTTGGGTTTCGGGGTTTAGTTTTTATATTCGTCTTTTGTACTCTTCGTTCTTTTACAACTATAGTAAAATTATATTTACCAGTGATTTTTTTTCCTCTTTATAGAGGTTTTTCCATGTTAAATTTGTGTGTTCAATTTCTCAATTTCTTCCACTATTTTTTATTTGTTCGTTGCTTAATCGGGTCGATCCCCAACAAATGGTATCAAAGCTAATTCAATTTTCGTAGACCAACCTATTCAGAGATGGCAGAAACAAGGTTGGACATTGACAAGTTTGATGGTGTCACAAATTTCAATCTTTGGTAAGTTTGGATGATGGCAATTCTAGTTCAGACCTGCCTGAAAAAGGTCGGTATCAGGAAAAAGCCTAAGAATCTAGATCATACAGAATGAGAAGATCTTGATGAAAAGGCTCGGTCTGCAATCCAGTTGTGCCTTACAAATAGGGTATTGCAAGAGGTATTGATGGAGAAAACCTCATCAGCCTTATGAAAAAGGTTAGAAACTCTTTATGAGACTAAGTCTCTAGCTAACTGTTTAGTGTTGAAACAACATTTATTTACGTTTGGAATAAATGAATATGAGCTTCTTAGAGATCATATTAATCAATTTATTACTCTTTTGAATGATTTAAAGAATGTTGAGGTTGAGATTGATGATGAAGATCAAGGTATGCTATTATTGTTCTCTTTAGCCTCTTCATACAAGTCTTTCAGGGAGACCTTGATTTATGGCAGAGACAAACTCTTGTTTGAGGATGTGAAGGGTCATTTGTTGAGTAAAGACAAACTCGACAATGAATTTGGTTCATGTAAAACCCTCTACCCAACCCCGTCCCCGAGCCTAAATATCAGGATGTCATACATCACATGCAATACATAAGGTCTCATTATTAAGTAAACATCTGTCATTTTAGCTTCATAATAAGTACAAGACATACATATTCTATTTATCATTAAAACATGCTGAGCATTCACAAAACGTGCTTAAACCAAGAATTAAACATGCATTAGAACCACTTAGCAAAATTTCCAAAACAATCACGTAGGTAACGATACAAGGATAAAGGTATCGATATTTTCCTAGTTCGATATCGAGACCGTTTGTAAAATCGGTACCAAATCAGTATTTTGTTTCTCGTCCAAAAATCAAAACCTAGAAAATATCGATACAATTGAAAAAGTATCGATAAAATTACCTCGAGTAGTGATACTCGTTATAGGGTATCAATATCAATTTATGATTTTGACTTCCTACACATTTGGAAATCGCAGAGGTATTATTTTTAAAACCCGAATATAGATACCTTTGCTCTAGACAGTAAAAATTCAGCATATTTAAGCCTATAAACCATTCCAATACAAATCTATTCAACATCTTTTATCATATCAAATAAACATCAAAACTACTATAATCACAATTTCAATAATCGGCATAATACGATTCAATTATCAAAATCCTAAGAGCAATTAAACTATAGAACTTCCAAAATATCATAAAAATTATCATTAAAAGTCTACCATAATGCCTTATTCCTAAAATGAAAACAAATAACATTAACACCTATGAAGTAACAGAAAAGGACTTGCTTGGATCATCCCTCAAACCACATGCTCATTCCAGCACACTACTAATCTGCAATGGTTTAAGAAGGAAGTGGGTGAGCTTAAGAAGCTAAGTGAATGCTTAAAACAATTACCATGCAAACAATTCATCAAGCATTAATGAAACAACCCTATAGCACAACCTCAACAGTTCCAGCTCTAGTGTCATATTATACTATGCATTATTTACTAGTTCATTTACATGGTAATCATATTCACTTTTAAGCATATATCACATTACACATATAATCGCATAACATTTAAGCATATATCACAATACTCATATAATCACATAGCATTTTTAAAAGACTAGATAAGATTAAAAACTAATAGAAAGATGAATGGTTACTTTAGTTGGAAGAAAAACTGACTTATGTCGAAAACCTGGAAAACTCACACGTAAAGAAGATGAAATCTATGGAATTTTAAGTTTTTTTTCTTGAAGGTTATAAAGATTTAATGCTTTAGGAATGATAGAAATCGATTAAAAAGTAAAATAAAGGAGCTTTAGGAGTAAGGGACAATTAAAGTATGAAAACGGAAAAGACTAACGTGAAAATAGAGTTATAAATATGGATTTTTAGGTTGGATTTTAAAATCTAGTCTAATTGCCTCTTAAAAACTCTAAGTTTTGATTCTTTTACAAATCAGTCATATTTTCAAAATTAAAGATATTTAAAACACATTTTCAGAAATTGATTTAATTTTCTAAAAACCATAATTTCGAACACTCTAGGGTATTTAAAACTCATTACTGGAATATCACGTCACAAAATTTTGAACACTCTAAGGCTAAAATTGTAACACCCCAAACCCGGCTCAGACGTTATGGCCGAATCTGGTGCGTCATATTGAAGTGTTTTAACGAAAATCTTATTTTCATTGGAAACACTTCCTTAAAGCGAAAAACCTTAATTACTTTGTAAAATCTCTTTTCAGTTGCGGAAGCTTTATTTAGAACATATGATTTTATGAAAACTCGTCATTTAAAAATTGAGTTGCGGAAACGTAGTATTTAAAAACAGTTATGGTTTAGGAAAACTACGTTCTACTTTTAATAAATATAAAGCATAAAAATGATAATGATCCTAATTTGAAATATTAGCTAGAGGAAAGGTCTTGTTACAACCCAAATCAAATAGAAATAATTTAAAATCAAAATATTAAAAATTACATAAAGACTAAGTATAAACTTTTTATGCTAGTTGGCCACCTCCGAGTCCCTCCATCCGTCGAACCGCCTACTGAGGATCACCTGAAAAATTTAGGAGGGGGTGAGTTTCGAAAACTCAGTGTGTACAATCCTCAATGAGTATAAAGCAATTGTTAGTCATTTTGGGCCAGAGCCCAATTCAATAACGGTGGTCTCTGGGCCTTAGCCCAAATTAGCCTTGGTTGGGCCAAAGCCCACATCGCAATAATATCACAACAATATCATACATGCAATGCAATGCAGTGCAATCCCATCCCAATAAACCATCCGCTACACACCAGCTCCGTCCCCCGACACATCATATGGGGATATAAATATCGACCCACCCAACCGATACACATCCATGGTAGCCCGGTTGCGGAACTACCTTCATTTACACATTGGGCTTAAAAGCCGTCGGTGGATCTACGATTGTCAAGCAACCATGCGATCCTCATATACTTCCTCCGTTCCATAATACCCAACCCATATGCAACCTAAGCAGAATATCATATGTATGCAGCAGATATGCATGTCACATCCATAAAACTTACATTCAACACCTAGGGGTATTTCGGTCATTTTTGCCCTTAGGGGCATTTCGGTAATTTTTCTTTTATTACGGTTTTCACTTACCGTGGCCCGTTAAAAAATCCCGTGAGCTAAGATGAACGAATACTATGCACCAGGTAGGATTCTAGAGAAGAGGAGGTGAGTCATTAAGACCGCTTAAGTACCAAGCTCTCCCCAGATCCAATCCTAAACATGCATACACCCGTTGCCACACCTTAACCCTATGACCTGTCCATGGTCGTAATATATTAATTAAGTTTTATGTAGTCATCATATACTAAGCCCAAAACCCCTTACAAAGCCCAGTCAAGTTCACATACCTGTATATGACCCACTAGGCCCAATCACATTTATATGGCCCACTAGGCCCAAACCACATTTATATGGCCCATCAGGCCCGATTCACATTTATAGTCATGCTCACATATGATTTTTCATCACATAGAATCAATTATCAATTTTTTCCTATTATGGGCCCAACAACCCATCAGGCCCATTAAGCCTATTCTGGCCCGGTTGGCCAATTCACAGCCCAAACCCATGGAATCGCTCATGGGGCCTCAGACAACCTATCGGTTTCCATCTCACGAGTGTTCGTGCACTTGCAAAACTGCCGTAGTCAAACTTTCAGCTTTTCGGCATTTCGGCTTTTTGGCATTTCGGCTTTTACCGATCTACTTGTATGTACAGTGTGTGTACACACCTTCGGCTTTATATCAAGTTATCATAGGGTAGAAGTACACACTTTATCACCTGGAGTACTAAGTATTCATAATCGCTCGAACCTTGACTAGATTGATCGACTGCGATCTGCCTATATAACTTGAAATCTGACATAGTCCCCCTTCTGCATCCAGGCGGAAAGTCCCTAACGGCTGACACCTTGCGTCGCTTAAACTTGGGAGCCTCTATCCCAACCTCTTTGCTAGAACCCCCTTTTTCCATCAGCAATCACACTCTTGAATGAGAGGGAAAAATAGAAATAAATGGAGAAACCGTAGGTTAACGAAAGTTTTTGAAAGAATAAAGAATAATCGGCTTTTAAGAGTGTAGAAACGAAAGAACTTAGAAATATTTAACAAAAGCCAAAGAAGATCTAATTCACTTACCAATTGCGAAATTGCTTGCCAACAAGAAATCAAATCCCCAAAGTGTATGAATCGGCTTCTAAATGAAAAATAAACAGTCAGCTAAGTTGAAGAGGGAAGAGATTGATTCGATTAAAATAGGGAAGAAAAGATCAAGAATTTGGCTGAAAGAAAAGAGGAGATAATATGCGACTGAAGCACACAAAACAACAAATGCCCTTACTAGCCCGTACGACACACATATTTATACTAAAAAAATAAAAATAAATAAATAAATAAATACACCTACTCTCCTCAATCGACTTAAACTCGTCAAGATAATTTCCCTTCAAATTCTCCAATTTTATCACCATCATATCTACACTTAATCCTCATCATAATCCCCTTGATTTTATTCAAAAATTCCAATTTGAATTGCATTCAAATTGCTTCCACCGTACAACACTTGAGTAGCAAAATTAAATTCTCCCTTTGTACATACCTTTACTTGAACTTCAGATCTCAAGGTTACTCTACCTCCCCACACGCTGCTGGCCACTGCACCGTATCCTTTCTTATGCTACCATTTGGTCACAATTAATTATAAGGCTTATATGCCTAAGCCTTAGTTTCCTTAAAGAATAAAAATTTAAACTTTGCCAGGCCTAGGATTTGAACCTGCTCCCTCTCATAACCATAGCATGCTTCACGCCACTACACTGCAAGCGCTCTTGTGCCATAGTCCATCCTAACTATTTTTAAGGCCTATTAACCGCAACCTGGTTATCCTAAAAATATTTGCTACCATTCAGATTCGAATCCCTAATCCCTTGACTGCGCTATACGTCCCTTGCCACTAAGCCACAAGCTCTTTTGTGTTGTTTCTCCTCCCCAATTAATTATAAACTCTTTCTCCCGACCTCCAGGATGTCTAAAAAAAACCCACAACTTCTGCTCATATTGCGACTTGAACCTAGCACCTCTCCTTACTCCTAATGCCACTGGGCCAAGCGCATCCTTGTGTTGAATTCCCACTTAACATTTTTATAAAGCCTAAACGCTAGCTTCCCTACTAATCTTATGCGCAATAAAAAAATTTGCCAAGGCCAGGACTTAAACCCTAGACCTCCTACTTACCACCCACGCCTTTTGCCACTAGGCCACATGCTCCCTTGTGTTAGATTTTACTAGGCCTTATTAATAAGCCTTCCACCTAATGCTCAGGGTTCTTTAGAAAAAAAATGCAAAATTTTGCTAAAACCCTGGATCGAACCCAAGACTTTTTCCACACCACCAACCCTTCCTAAATAATTTAACAATTAAACTAAACACACAATTATAAAATATTTAAACACCTTTCTTTTATTCAAGCGGCCTTCTAACTGATCCCAAATTCAAGGCCCATTACTTCTAGGCCCAAAATCAGGGTGTTACAAAAATTCCTAAGTGCTTTGTTTTGGGGTGTTACAGTTCGGATAGCAAGGCAGATAGACAAGCTTCCGTTTTGGTAACATCAAAGAAGTGAGACAAAAGGTGTCACTATTGTAAGAAGTTAGGTCACGTCAAAGAAAATTGTTATAAACTACAAAATAAAAGAGTTGCTGAGAGTAACGAAGAAGATGGAGCTGGAAATAATTTGGCCGATAAAAACGGTGATGATTTCTTGTTAGTGTCAACGAGTGATAGCTCCGAGCTTACGTCGGAGTGGATCCTAGATTTAGGATGTTATTTCCACATCTGTCCCAACAGAGAATGGTTCTCCACATATAGTTCGGTTGAAGGTGAAGTTGCATGCATAGGAAATGATTCATCCAGTAAGGTAACTGGTATTAGTACTATTAAAATTAGGATGCACGATGGGATGATTAAGACACTCTCAAATGTCAAGTATGTACCTAATTTATAAAAGAATCTCATATCATCTCCTTGAATATTTTAGACTTGAAAGGTTGAAGAATCAATATCGTGTCAAGCAGCATTAAAGTGTCCTATGGGGTTCTCATTTTGTTAAAAGTAAAAAGGACCGGCAGTCTTTATATTCTGGAAGGTTTTACAGTGACCAGTGAAACCAAACATCCCTCGTCTGTTACGGAGTCATAGTCAACTCATTTGGAGTGAAGGCAACTTGGTCATAAGAGGGAGAAATGTATGATCGTTTTGTTGAAGAGAGGTTCTCTTTTGGATACAAATTTTGAAAGTTTGGGCATTATGTTTATGAAAATCAGACTCCGGTTAGTTTTGATTTGGTAGTATATAAGTCAAAGGCTAGAAGTTTTCTAACTTCTAAACATAAATTCGATTCAGTTAATTCCCTGCATAGTACATGATAGGCCCGTAGTAGGCTTTAGCAGATATGGCATTATAGAAATACATGTCAAGGTGGAGATTTGTTGTTTATTACTCATATTTTTGCCAAATTTGAGAGATAATCTCCCAATTAAACTCTGTTTATTTATAATCTCCCAATTAAACTCTATTTGTTTGTTTCAGTCAAACTCAAATTAGTCTAGATTATTTTATTATTATTTAACCTATGAATTTAGCCTATAAATAGGCTCTTTTACAACCTTGGAAAATACACCCAGTAAAATTTAGAACTCATAACACTTTTAGAGAATTTTATATTTACGTTTCGAGGGTTTTTTGTTTTCGAGTTTTGAGGTTTAGTTTTTATCTATGTTAAATTTATGTGTTCAATTTCTCAATTTCTTTTGCTATTTTTTACTTGTTCATTGTTTAATTGGGTTGATCCCCAATAGAATGAAAAAAAAAAAGAGAGGAAATTTTAAAGAACATAAAAGAAAAAAATTAAAGTGCTAAAAAATGAAAAAATACGGGGATCAATTGTATAATTTAGTCTAAAATTTTTGTTTGAAATGATGATTTAACGTGCTACATTAGCTTACCATTACATTGTTAATGTCAATTAACAGCTCAGTGACTAAAATGTTACAACACGCTAACATAAGTGACTAAAACGTAACATTTCAAACATAAGTAACTAAAATTTAACCTAAGGTAAACAAAAGTGACCATGGGTGCAGTTTACTATATGTATTATATGTAGGGGTGTCCAAATTTCGATTAAAACTGAATTAATTGACCGAACCGATCTAATTTCGTTAATCGATCAGTTAACTATCTAATTTGATCAGACCTCGATTAATGATTTTTTAGAAGTTCGATTATAGGTTAATTTGGTTCGAAATCAGGTAATTAACCGAACTGAATAATTCATACAAGTTATCTGTAGTTTTAATTCCGTTAATTCGAATAATTCGGTCAAATGAACATTATCAATTTATTTATTTTTATATATTTTGTACTTGCTTTAACAAAAAAAAATAAAAACATATAAATTCCGGTTAATTCGGTTAACAAAAATATTCCGGTTTGATTAATTTGTTTTGAACAAATTTTCGTTCGGTTAACGATTGAAGGATTAAAAAGTTCGGTTAATTCGATTAATATTAGTTTAGTTCGGTTAACTGAATGGGTAACCATTTGAATACCCCTAATTATATGTCCTAAATCATTTGGTGAAATGTTATTGCAAATTTTATCAAACATTTTCAAAGCATTTTCAAATACTTGCAAAATATTCAAAAAAATATTTTAATTTATCTAAATGTTTTTAGGTTAATATCAAAGTGTTCTAAGGTATTTAAAATGTTTTAAAGAGACTTTGGTATGCAAGTCTCAAGACATAAGACTATATAACTCTAGACATGAATATTTTGAAGCAAAAATCTGCTTTAGAAGTTGCCTGTTTTGAGACATTGTGCAGTATGTTTAGAGACAATCAAACTATTCATGTCTCAAGACATGGCCTGCCAACACTATTTTTCAATCATGTCTCAAGACATACGTTACAGGGACAGTTTTTAAGTCCGAAATTAATGTTTCCAACGACTATAATTCATCTCCAACAACCATAAATAGAGATGATAAAAACTCGAATCAACTTGAAAAATCGAAAAAAAAATTAAATTTAAAGTTATTTGAATCGAATTTTTTTAAATAATTCAATTTTTTTGAGTCACTTTAAATAAATGAGTCGATTTTTCTAATTCGAATGGAATTAAATTTTCACAACTTGAATAATCCAACAACCAAATCGACGTGATTTTGGATTCAAATGTATTTTTAAGCCTTGCGCGTTAACCCCCCACCTCGACGTTGTTTCAATTAAAAGTTAAAACTTTAATATTTTAACTTCACCCCTACTACTATTTTCCTACTACTATTTTCTTCCTCAAGGACACCAACCATGCTTAAACCCCAAACGGACAACCCTAAATTTTTTTAGATATAATACACCTAAATCTCTACGATTAAATCCTTGCGCATTGCCCATTGCCGCATTGTTCCTTTCTCCAAAGGTCTCTCTCATCAACCCTTCCACTTTTTCAGCAATTCCTTGCTCCTTGCTTCTTTTTTCTTTCTTTGAATTTTAATTTTAGCTGATTTTAAAATGAGTTTAGTGTGGGAAGTATTAAATAGAGCTTACTTTACTAATACGAGATTTTTATTTTATTTGATACTTTATTTAATTGCCTGAGACAAAGGAAAAAAATGTCATAGTGTAGTAAAGTGAGACTTATCTATCTTGTAGCTAAGTTGAGTTTAAGCTTTTTTTTCTTAAACCCAGTTAAGTATTTGGAAAATTTTATAATTATAGCTATCTTTTTCTTTAAAGAGTTGTTTATAATTTAAAATGTCGTATCTTTATTTAAAAAAGGAAAATTTTTAACTATTTCACTTATATATTTATTGAGTATAATATACACTTGATTATGATTATTTAAAAAAAAAACTAAAATTTCTATAATTACTTTTGAATTAATTAATTTTTTAAATTTAATTCAAATAAATATATTTGATTAGACCCAACTCGATTTGAAAAATTTTCAAAGTTTTTTTGAGCTACAAATGTATAGCTTTGGCTTAAAGGTTTTTTTTTTTTTACTTTTAAAGTATACTATTTTAAAAAATTTAGTACTTAATTTTTTTTATATAAATTGATATATAAAGTTACATCATGTTAACTAATTTCAGCCCAATCACATTAACAATATTAAAAAATTAATTGACATACGACACAATTAGAACATACCACTTGGCAATTTTCAGCCAATTATAATATGAGACGTGATATCCATGTTGATATGTATATATAGTCTAAAAATTTAAAAATAAAAAAATAGAAAATATTGAATTTTTAAAAATAAAATTATAGAAAATTATAAAATATATCAATATAATTTTTAAAAATTCAAAAAAAAATTAAAAATATATAAAAATGAGAATTTTAGTTAATATTTTAGAAAAAAAAATAAAAAAAAACAGTATAATTAAAAAATTAATAAAATAAAACTTATGTAATTATTTTTGAATTGGTTTATTTTTTTTAATTTAACTCAAATAAATATATTCGATTCGATTCGACTTGATTTAAAAAAATTTCAAATCTTCAAATTTTCAAATTTTCAAATTGTTGATAAAATAGGATTCATTAACTCGACTAACTTGAACTTTTTTCACTTGATTCTGTTTAACTTGTTTCAATCGAACACTCACCCCCTAGCCATAAATGTCCACAAACTTGTTATTTGATATAAATACACTTCAAGAACACTTCAAGATTAAAGAGAGAAATATCCAAACATCAAGATCAAGAGAAAGTCATTCAAATATTTATTTATTCATTTCTCTTATAAATATTCTCTAGAAGCTTAGTGTCAAATCTTTTATCATTCACATATCTTTGTATTGAGAGCTCAATTTTTGTAAACACACACCTTGTAGAAGGTTTTTTTGTTTACTCTCTTTTATATCACTAATTGTAAATTAGGAGAGTTTTAATTGAGCCACAAAAATTATGAAATGTTCTATTAAAGCCTTGTGAAAAAGATAGGAATTGTAAAGGTTATAAATTTCTCCTTGTTATAGTACGAGATTACACATGTGTTTAATGTGTAATTAGTTAGGTGGTTAAGCAGTTAGTGAGCTTGTAATTTGTTAACAGTAGTGAAGGCTTTATCAAGTGTATATATACGTGTATTTGGGCACTATTCAAAGCAAGCAAGTTTAATAAATTTGAATGCAAATATTTTCTAGTTCTCTGTAAAATCTTTTGTTAAGTAGTCATTAGCTTACTAGGTTTCTATCATGGTATCAGTCGCACGGTGATCCTCGGCCATGGTTACCACGCATTCCACCGACTCTGACTTCGTTAAGCCTACTGGCTCGGTGTTTCTTGGTGATCTTGTGGTCACGTCCTTTCCTCGGCATGAGGTTGTGAAGCTTGATACTGATTTGTTCATTCAGTGGCAGCAGCAAATTCGTCTCATTCTTCGTGGTTATGGTTTGCTCGGATTTATTGACGGAACGTTTACGGCTCCACCGCGATTTGTCCAGTCCTTCGATGGCGCTCTTGTCACCAATCCGTCTGCATCCATTTTTGATCAACAAGATAATCTACTTACCTCGTGGTTGTTGTCCACGATCAGCTCTTCCTTCCTATCGTCATTCACGGATGTTCAGACTGCCGGTGATGTCTGGATCATGGCGAATAACTTGTTCGCCGCTGATACTACTGCGAAGCAATCGCAATTGCGTCATGAACTTCATTCTCTCCGGAAAGGTAATCTCTCTATTCAGTTGTATGTTGACAAGATCAAAACCTTGTGTGCTCTTCTTGCAGCATCTGGATCTCCAACTTCAGAGGCTGAACGAACGGTGGTCCTTCTCGCTGGACTCTCATCTGAGTTTGAAGCCATTGTCTCCCATGCGTCGCTCTCCCCAGTTTCGTTACCTTTTCAACAGCTTGTCGATGCTCTGATTGAATATGAAGCTCGACAGATTTGCTCTATTTAGAATGTTTTGGTGGCTGTGAACATTGTGGAAGGGACTCAGTTGCAGCCGACGGACGGGGCCTTTCGTGGTGGTCGCCCTTTTGGTCGTGGTCGTGGTTGAAGCTTCCGTCCATGAATCTAATGTCAGATCTGCAATCGATTCGGTCATCTCGAACAGCGGTGTTACTATTGATATGACCGTGGTTGGCAGCCACAGTTAGAAGCACCAGCACCGGCGGTGCGATATGGTGGGTTTGCGTTTGGTGCGAATAGGGGCGAGTTGGAGCGTGGGAACAGACCTCTTGAGTATGGTCAAAATTGGGGGTCTCTTGGTCAAAATTGGAGGTCTCAAATTCAGTCGAATGATAGGTTTGATAATGTTGCCTCGCGTGGGCCACCTGCAGCATATAAAAATAATGGTTTTAATTCATTTGCCCAATATGGTAACGGGCCGAATGATATTGATGGCCCAAATTTCAATTCTGTACCTTATGAGTGTGATTTTGGTACTGGCCGTCATTTTCTTGGTCCACAATTTGGTGGTGATTCTTTGGGCTATTCGTATGGTGGGCCGGCTTCTCGACCGCATGGGCTTAGTGGGTCAGTCCGGTCCCATTCGAATGATGATCATGTTTTGCCTGGGCCCTCTGCTAATTGTGTGAATGTTGATAGATCCTGACAGACTGTTCATGAGGCTCTGTGGCATATAAAATTGCGTACTCGTGTGTTTAGTGTGGATTCCTCTTCGTATGACTCGTCTCAGTTTGTTGGGATTCCCCCAGGCTTCTTGAGTTGCATGCTTCGGATTATTCTAATGCTATAGCATATGATTCTAATTTTAGTACTACTACTTCTTATGTTCCATTTCCAGTAGAACTCAGGGGCTACTCATCACATTTATCGAGACACTTCGAATTTACATGGTTCTACTCCGTACTCCGGTAAGTCCTTTCTTTTAATGGGTAATGGGGTTTCCACTGAAATTTTATCTATTGGGAGTGCGGTTATACCTACGCAGCAGAAATTACTTCATCTCTCAAATGTGTTGTGTGTGCTAAGCATTCAAAAGAATTTACTGTTTGTATCTAAGTTTGCTACTGATAACAATGTATTTTTTGAATTTCACCCCTCGTATTGTGTGACTAAGGACATCTAGACACGAGAAATCTTAATGCGGGGACAAGTTCATGATGGGCTCTATCATTTCTCGACAGGTTCGGGTAGTGTGATTCCTTCTGTTCACAATGCTGCTCTTCAAGTTTGTTCTCCGACTGATGATGTGTTTAGTTTGTGGCATAAAAGGCTGGGTCATCCATCTGATAATATTGTAAAAAATGTTCTTGCAAATTGTCAGATTTCTTTAAATAAAAGCCATCTTGATGGTGTTTGTGTAGCTTGTCAGAAAGGTACATCACATAAGTTGCCTTTTTCACACTCTAGCACTAAATATGTTGATTTGTTTGAATTGGTTGTTTCGGATTTGTGGGGACCAACTGTTGTTACCTATGAAGGCAATTTGTATTATGTTTTTTTCATTAACATAATGAGTCGTTTTACCTGGGTATACTTGATAAGTCGCAAATCTTAAGCTATAGATTGTTTTGGTCAGTTTCAGAAGATGGTGTTCACTCAGTTTGGGAAGCATATTAAGCAATTTCAAAGTGATTGAGGAGGTGAGTTCCGTGCGTTCTCCTCTGTTTTAGCTAATCAGGGGATTCTTCATAGAGTTTCCTACCCTCACACATCTGAACAAAATGGTGTTGCTGAGCGTAAACACAGACATATTGTGGAGACTAGGGGTGTTCATTCGGTTAACCGACCCGAAATATCATTAACCGAATTAACCGACCTTTCAAAATTTTTAACCGTTAACCGAACCAAAATTTTTTCAAAAAAAATTAACCAAACCAAAATTTTTTGGTTAATTTGGTCGGTTAACCGAATTAACCGAAAATTATATTTTTTTATTTGTGGTTAAAAATTAATCGAATTAAACGAGTTAACCGAATTAACCGAATTAACCGGATTAACCGAATTAACCGAATTAACCGAATACCCGAATTGAATCATTACATAATTAAAAACATTACATAAGTCTTTGAATCACTACATAATTAAAAATATTACATAAGTCTATGAATCACTACATAATTTAAAACATTACAAGTCTTTGAATCACTACATAATTAAAAACATTACATTAAGTCTTGAAATTAACACATAATTGAAATGTAAGTCTTTAATATTTTCCATTTGTATCCATGTCTTCTCTGCAAAAGATCTCCTTTTGCATTAAATCTACAACAAAAAAAAACATGTACAACAATTTAGCATATAATAGAAATATATGCATTTAAAAAAATCAAATAATATAAACAAACGAATAGATTATAAGTTAACAAAAATAAGATAGTAAGCATACCCTTCAACTCAAGAAAGCTCATGAATTAAGGGTAGGCTCTGATGCATTCCAAGAAAAGTCTAAACATTGAATCAAATAAATAAGTAGGAGTGATATGGCAAAAAAATTGAAACTATTAAAATAAAATAATAAATATACCATTTTCAATCTTGTCAAGCTCTTGGATTTGTTCTTCAATCTTTTTGATGTCTTCTTGTGATGATGATTTTCGAATCCAACCTTGAGTACACACAAGAGCTTGTACAATTTTAGGAGTTAAAAAACCCTATATTGATCAGGCACACGTCCCCCGGTGTTAAATGCAGACTCTGAAGCAACCGTAGAAACCAGTATAGCTATCACATCTCTGGCCATTTTTGAAAGAGTGGGAAATCTAGGGCTATTCACTTTCCACCACAATAAAATATCAAAATCTTCAACAAATTCCTCATTAGCCTCAGCTAGATATTTATCCAACTCAGATGTTTTATCCTCACCACAAATTTTCAACTCACGCTTTTTATACAAAGCTTGCATTCGCCTTTTCATTTTTTGTTGTGGTTCACCGAGAGAAATGTGTGTTGACACACTCGATTGGCTGCAAGTACTATGAAGTGAAGGCTTATAATCAAACAATTCATACAAAGATTCCTTCAATTTTTGCATCATTTCAGAAGCTTTTTCAGAACTAGACATTTCACTAAGTGCAAATTCAAGATACTTTAGTTTTTGTCTAGGATCTAAAATACAAGCAACAAACATAAGCAAATTCATCTTATCAATATCACCCCAATACTTATCATACTTATCTTTCATCTTGATGGCCATAACATTGAAATCAATATTACTATTTAACTGAGCATCTCGTAAAAGAATATCAATTTCAGAAAGCTCATCAAAAAAATTATTGGATGTGACATATGAAGTGCCAAATATACGCAAAGTGACTTCATAAAAGTGTTCCAAGAAATCCCTCAAGTCTCTAACATTAGTCCAATCATCCACACTAGGCCAACCCTCTCCCCTTTCAATTTCAGCCCTAAAGTTTGTATCTTGCTCCTCAAATCTCTCAAAAGCTCTCTCAAAGTTCTGAGCAGTGTCTAATATTAAGTAGGTCGAGTTCCACCTAGTACAAACATCAAGACACAACATCTTCTTGCACTCTATCTTTTCCACCACAACACACTCCTTAAACTTTTATAATCTAGTTGGAGATTGTCTCACATATCTAACAGCCCCCCTAACATGTTCAACAGATTTATTCATTTCCTTTAAGCCTTCAACAACAATCAAATTCACAATGTGTGCCATGCATCTCATATGAAGATATTTACCATTTTGAACTAAACCCCCTCAAGGGTTAAAATTTTTTCTCAAATAACCAATAGCAACATCATTTGAACTTGCATTATCAACAGTAACAGTAAACAACTTATCGATTCCTCAATTCAACAAGCATTTCTCAATCACCATCCCAATGGACTCACCCTTATGACTAGAAATTGGACAAAAGTTTAAAATCTTTTTATTCAATTTCCAATCGTTATCAATAAAGTGAGCAGTGATACACAAATAATTAACTCTTTGCAAAGAAGTCTATGTGTCAGTAGTTAAGCAAACTCTAGAACAAGAACTTCTCAAAAGTTGTTTTATCTTGACCCTTTCATCTAAATACAATTGATAAACATCCCTAGTCATAGTAGTTCGTGAAGGAATATGAAACCTAGGACATGCCACAAACATAAATTTCTTAAAGCCTTCACTTTCAACAAACTTGAAAGGTAATTCATCAATCACAATCATTTGTGTTAATCCTTTCTTACATGCTTCTTGATCAAATCTCCAAGTTGAAAGATGCCCTTCCCCCCCTTCAACTCCCTTTCTAGGTAAAACTAGTTGTCCTTGACTAGGGTCAACAACATTGCTAGGATTTTTGTACCATTTTTTTTCACATCACAACAAAATTCCTTTTGACAATAATTACATTTAACCTTACTTGCACCTTCACTATTAATAATCTTAGTGAAGTGAGACCAAACTTCTGACCTTTGAGGAGTGGCTTTTCTTTTCCCAGTAGTCACATTTGCTTGGCTTGAAGCTCCATCTCCTGAATTTTCAGAATCTATTGAAGTAGGAGGTGAAACACTACCCTCAATAGATGTTGGTTCAGTGGGCATTCTACAAGAAAAAAATTATATAATTTATTAAAATACATTTATAATATTAAAATACATATTTATAATATTAAACAATTTTCATAAAATATGAGGATAAACAAAAGTAAATAGAATACTTGTTAAATAAAATTTATAATAAAAATTAAATAAAATATTGGTACAATTAATGAACCAATTTTCATGCGTAGTTGAAAAGAAGTTGGATGTGAAGATTAATGAACCAATTTTAATAAATGATTTCTTTTCAATTAATGAACCAATTTTCACATTACAATTAATAAAGACTAATGAACCAATTATACAACAGTAGCAAAAAGGCAAAAAGAGGAAATGAGAAATGGACAGCAAGTTATAAAACAGTTATAAAACAAATGAATACGACATTGACGCAATTGTTATAAAACCACAGTTATATGGAGGGCAAACGTTATTAACAGAGTTTGAATTTTGGTTGCTAAGTGTGAACAAAAGATCTGCTGTTCTAAATTTTTATGTATGAGTCCTATAAAAAACACACAATTTATTTATGTATGGTAAATTGTGTTGTCTCTTTTATATATATATATATATTTATATTAGTTTTATGGTTTATGTTTGGAGTTTATAGCTGTTTTTTTTAAATACTATGTTTAAAGTTTAAAATTATGTTTTTTTTTAAAAATGTAATGTACCTTAACACTTATTGAGTTAATTGTGTAATTTTAAATATATATATATTATCTGCTTTTATAATTTACTTATTGATTTATTTTATAAATTTTGTAATTAAATAAATATATATAGTGGTTGAAAGTGAATATTGAAAACTGTAATGAGGAATAAGGAGAATAAAATAATTAAAGTTAGGAATGCAGCTATTGGGAGTAGTGGGAAGCATGAAAGGGATGACATCAAGCACGGTGGCCTCAGAATGTGTACTGAAAATGGTTGAAGGAGGAGAAATAAGTTTGATCAACGCAAGTGAGCCTTAACAGCTCGCACCCTTTGCCGCACATTTTGTTTCTAACCTTGATCTATATCAAGCTTGCAATTTCGCTAACTTTGCCGCTACTGGACAGCAAGTTAAATCGGGTTGGTTTAGAAATATTAAGAAACAAAGGAAAGTAAGGCTAAAAATTAAGATATTCTTCTTTTATTTTCGTTATCCTTCATCAGAAGTTCATCTCTTACCTATTGCTTTCTTTGGACCAGCCGACCAGCACCTTGTCCTTAGCTTCACGAGACACACCAGTGGGTTGCAGGAAGCCGTAGCTCCAGCCTCCAGCAGCTATGATACTTTTGAAGGATTTGGCCTTTTGGGAGATTTTGAAGGTTTTGAGAGATTTCAAATTTTTATTAGGGATTTCAAACTTGAAAAGTTGGGGTTTCTTTTTTTTTTTTCTATCGTGGGAGTGTGAGTGAGTAGGGGTGTAGGGGTGTTTTAGTTTTAGTAGATTTTTACTTTTAGATTTTTATTTTTATTTATTAAATTATTTGTATTGGGTTGGGTTAATTAAATTAGGTAATTGGGTTGGGTTTAAATATATTAGATTGGGTTTTATGTTGGGTTGGGTTTGGGTAAATATTAAACATTAGACTAATTATAAATTATAATTTTATATATTATTTTTTTGGTTAACAGAAAAAATTCGGTTAACCGACCTCTTTCGAACCGAATTAACCGTTAACCGAAAATTTAAAAATTTATTAACTGATCCCTTACCGAAAAAATTCGGTTAACTGACCGATTAACCTAATTGGGTCGGTTAACCGAATTTTTTCAGTTTTAACCGAATTGTGCACGCCCCTAGTGGAGATTGTTTCACTCTTCTGGCTCAGGCTAATTTACCAATAGATCATTTGGGTTATGCGTTTTATAGTGCGGTGCATCTTATTAATCGCCTGCCCACATCGGTTTTAGACGGGAATACCCCATTTAAAAGTCTTTTCGGTCGTGAACCAACTTATGATCATCTCTGAGTGTTTGGTTGTTGTTGTTTTTCGTACTTACGTCTGTTTGGTAAACACAAGCTTGAGTTTCGGTCTCAACCGTCTACATTTCTAGGGTATAGCCTGCGTCATAATGGTTATTTTTGTCTCACACCAGATGGGAAGGTCATTGTTTCTCAACATGTTGTGTTTGATGAAAATCGATTTCTATTTCCGCTCTCTCCTCCTACCAGTAACAAGTTGCCTCTGCATACCACTATGTATGTCCCAGTTGTTCGGTCAGTTATACCTAACGAGGTTCGTCTGGATCCTGTGTCTGCTATTGGGGCTTCTCTAGATAGTCATAATGGTGCCAGAACTCAACATGATTCCTCTGGTACGTATAGTGATTCTCAGCATAGTTCTAATTCAAGGACTGATGCTCGAGAGGAGGTTCCCTCTACTACAAATTTTCCCACTGAGCCTTCTCCTGCTCCTCCCGTCTCGACTACTAATACTCATACAATGGCGACCAGGTCTAAAGCTGGGATATTTAAGCCCAAAGCCTTGTGTGCAGACAAAGTTGAGGTTGAGCCGTGTTTAATTGAGGAGGCTCTTGCTCATCCAGACAGGCGTCTAGCAGTTCAGTTTGAGTTTGATGCTTTACTGGCTAACTCGACCTGGGAGCTTAGTCCTCTTCCTCCTAGTCGAAAAGCCATTGGTTGTAAATGGTTGTTTAATATCAAAAAGAATCCTGATGGGACGATTAATCGTCAGAAAGCCTGATTGGCCACCAAGGGGTGTTCCCAGGTGCCTGCCGCGACTTTAAGGAAACGTTCAGTCTGGTAGTCAAACCTGCTACCATTTCAGCCATCCTATCTGTTGCTGTGACCAAAGGGTGGCATCTACGACAGTTGATGTCAATAATGCCTTTTTGAATGGAGATTTAACCGATGACGTGTTTATGCAGTAACCCCCCGGGTATGAGCAATCTGGTCCACATGGTGAAAAAAAGTTAGTATGTCGACTGACTAAAGCTTTGTATGGCTTACAGCAAGCTCCTAGTGCTAAGTTTGACAAGTTAAAACAGTTTCTTGTCTCTACTGGGTTTATGTTGTCAAAATCAGATGCTTTGTTATTTGTTTGTTCTTCTTTTGGTCATACTCTCTATGTTATTGTATATGTGGATGATATTGTTATCTCTGGCAGTTCATCCGATAACATAAATTGCTTTGTTCAGCAGTTTCACAACAAGTTTGCTCTAAAGGATATGGGTGAGCTTCATTATTTTTTGGGAATTGAAGTCAGTCGATCTTCCTCAAGCAATCTTTATTTATGCCAGCACAAATACATTCGTGAGCTTCTTGCTTGGAGTTCTATGACTAATGCCAAAAATGTTCATACACCGATGGGAAGCTCTTCTATGTTGTCAAAAGATGAGGGTAAACCTATTACTGATCCAACTGAATATCATAGTATTGCTGGAGCTCTTCAGTATATCGTTTTGACACGGCCAGAATTGCAAATACTGTTAATCGGGTGTGTCAGTTCATGCATGCTCCCACTTCTCTACACATGGTAGCATTAAAACGACTTTTACGGTATTTATGTGGTACTATTTCTCATGGTTTACTTTTTCGAAGATCTGATAGGCTGTCTTTGGTCTGTTATGCCGATACAAATTGGGGACTTGATTTTGATGATCGCCAGTCTACTACAAGATATTGTGTGTATTTTGGTCACACACCTATTTCTTGGTGTTCTAAGAAACAAAAAGTTGTTTCTCGATCTACGGCAGAGGCTGAATATCGGAGCTTAGCAGCAGCCGCTAGTGATGTTACATGGCTGGTCTCGTTGTTAACAGAGTTAAACCTCAGGTCGGTTGATCTTTCGACAGTATGGTGTGATAATTCTAGTGCTGTTGCTGTTGCAGCTAACTCGGTTCTACACTCTAAGTTCAAACATGTTGAACTTAATCTGTTTTTTTGTTAGAGAGAAGGTGGCTAGTGGCGAGTTGGTTGTTGGTGAAGTTCCCGAATGTGACCAAGCCGCAGATATTCTCACTAAACCATTGTCTATTCTAGCGTTCACTCGATTTCGTCATATTCTTCGGGTCGTCCCACTCGAGGAAGCTGGATGAATGTTATAGTATGAGATTACACATGTGTTTAATATGTGATTAGTTTGGTGGTTAAGCAGTTAGTGAGCTGGTAATTTGTTAACAGTAGTGAAGGCTTTATCAAGTGTATATATACGTGTATTTGGGCACTATTCAAAGCAAGCAAGTTTAATAAAGTTGAATGCAAATATTTTCTAGTTCTCTGTAAAATCTTTTGTTAAGTAGTCATTAGCTTACTAGGTTTCTATTACTCCTTGAAAGGTATCAATTCTAGTAGTGAATTGGGAAATCCTTAGCGGTAGAAAGCTAAGTTAGTGGAGGTAGGCAATTGGGGAACTACTATAAATCAAAGTGTCCAAACTATTCTTCCTTTCTTTTTTATTTTAGAATAGTTTGTAGAGATTTTTAAAATTCTAATTTATCTTCTCTTAGTATTTTTGGGCCTAACATTTTCTTATGCTGTTTTATTTTAGATTCATTTTCTTGCACATGGATCCATAGTGCAGGTTCATCATATTGTTATTTTTTGCTATTCTAACTTTTTTTTGATGGTCCAACACTGATATCAAAGCCATTTATGTATACAAATTCCAATTATTTTCAATGGATTGCGATTTTGCATTAGATTTATTCTAAGATCTGTTATTGCCTAATCTAAATAACCATTTTGCATGATTTCATGTCCAATTAAGTGTCAATCAATTTTATAATATATCTTATTCGTCGATAGTTTAATGGTTAATTAATTAATTGGATACTTGCGAAAATCGGCAGTGGGATGATAATTTTTCATTGGTAAAATGTTAGTTGAATGATAACTAAAACAATGGAACAAATGTCGTTCGAATCGCATATTTAATTTGATTTTGAAATGTCAAAATTTGGGTTATAATTGTCAAACGCAGACAATTTCCACAAAAATCAGCTTGTAGTTTCTTTGCATAGGGTCATTAATCATAGGGACATTATTATTGCGGCTTTAATGCAAGAGTGACAGATCAATTATAATATTTTTAGTGTTTCAATGGAATATTAGAGTATTTCAAGGACCGAACCTAGGAGAATCATGGATTGAACAATTTTTAAATAACGTCTATACAAAATAAAGAATCTAACCAACTAATCGCAAAAAATTATATTATGACAAACCATAAAATCAAGCAGAATTAAGCTAATCAATGATCTAGCTAACATGGACTAAATTATAAAATGTACATAGTTGTGGAATTAATAGTTATATAACAAATAGTGGTTGATTGATCTCGACGTAGTTCACTAATATTTGAATTAAGGATCCAAATCGCTTAAACCCCCAAAATGACTCCATATTTCCTCTCGGTTTCAACTTTACCAAGTTAGACAAATTAATCTAGATTATCTCTCGATCTCACCGGTTAACCTGGGACTAATGAATTGGTGCCCAACAAGATCTCTTCTCGGTCTCACTTGCCTAGATATTCCCTTAAGGTTGTTAATCCTAAGTTTTTTAGGTTCATTCAAATTAGTCCAATTTATTACAATTTGGTCCATCACCAAAAATTAGCTCACCACATCTCCATCAACCAATTCACTTTAAAAGTTTAGTTACTCATGTTGAAAATAAAGCTAATAAACATGAAAATGAAAAGCAAGGAAGTCATTAAAGAATAGCTTAAGAAAAAGTTAAAACTTGAGATTTTTATCCAAGAAAACTTAAAGAACATGTAAAGAGAAGCATTGACAAGAAAATTTAAAGCAAGAAACATAAAAGGAACAAACTTTAATAGATCTAAAGTAGATGAAATTGAATATATTAAACTAAAACTAAAACTGTCTTACAACCAATGTATGAGGACTGAAAGTGAAAACAACCTTAAGGTACAGTAATAACTAACTTAGCTAAGTTTTTAAAAAATCAAAATGATGTTTTAGCTATAGTTTAGGGGCCAAATTAGTATTTAATGATTTAAATTGACGTTCCACATAATCATTTAAAAGAAAAATTTTAACGAGGGGCTAATTTGCATGTTTCGAAATGTATAAGGGATAATTTACATGTTTCAAAATGTATAGGGGCTAATTTACTCATTTTTTCAATAGGGAGATTGAAATGCAATCCGCCCCTAAATACAAGGCTTCCCTTATACTTTTACCGTTGGAATTATAATACATTTACCAAATGTGGCATTAATGTAAAGGTTTTCAATTATTTTTATTTTATTTATTTCTTTTAATATCATTCTTTAAATATTTTACATTTAAAACTTTTAAAAAAGTTAACCATATTCCATACTTAATTATAAATAATATATATTTAAATTTTATAATTCAAATTTAATAATTACAATTTCAATTTATCACATACCACATAAATTGAATTACTAACTCCAATAATAATTTAGAAGTGAGATTTTATGGTGATTGTAGTAAATTATTGTATAACTAGTAAGTCAATCATGGAGGCTCAAAGACCAAACAAAGTTTATAGCAGTGTTCTCTGTATCGGTTCTATGTTTGTATAATCACTAATATACCCTTTTTCTCTTTTGTCGCTATTTCTTCTTTACCCTACCAATTAGTGGCAGAAAGCATCCGACCAGCTAAAAGGGTGGAGAATCCAATTCCATCTATATTTCACACAAAAAATGTGAATCAATAAATCAATTTCAAACAAGTTAATTATTAATACTTAGATAAAGTTGTAAATAGTGCATGTATGATTGAAAATCCTGGCCTCCTCTACAATTCATTCCCTGTCTCATTAATCCAAATATTTTTTTTTAATTTCACAAGTTATATTTTATTTTTTTAACATTTTATAAAACACTTATTATCACTTTCAGCTTATGTATAAAGTCCAAAAATTATATTCACAATATATCAAAATAAATTTCGGCATTTAGGAAATTATGCCCTATATATTACCCCTAAAGTTGCATTAGGGTTAAGCTTGGGAAAAATATAATATATAGTTATTTGAATTATAAATGTATACTTTTGGCTTAAAGTTTCTTTTAAAGTATATTAATATTTTCAATTTTAATATAGATTGATATCTATAGTTATATTATATTAATTAATTTTGACCCAATGGCATTAACAAATATTAAAAAATTAATTTACATGTGACATAATTAGAATATGCCACGTAATATTTCTCAGGCAAATAGAATATGGCACACAACTTCTTTGTTAATATCTATATATAAATTCTAAAGTTATAATGGTTACCCAATAGTTGAAGGACAAATTTAAGGGTAAAAAAATTACACTTTGACCCTTTTTAACAATTGAAAATTGTTAGTTTAGTCCCTATATAAATAATGAAATTATATATTCAAATATAGTAAATTTATACTTAATAAAAAAAATTTCTTTTATAACTAAATTTCGACCTTAGAAATCCTCCTAAATTCGTCCGCTCTAGCTCTTGTGAACGACACTAACCCTTCAATCAATAACAATCAAGGCTTGTTTTCGTAAAAAATCAAAGAGGTCGGGGAGTTTGAAATAAGGGCAATATCATAGTTAAGAAACAACATCTTTAGAGCATATGCTATATTCTTTTTCTAAATGCTTGTGAAGTCAATGCTTTTCACAAACCATGTCAGAATTCATTGCCTGCAAATTTAGAAAATTTTTAAAAGCGTTTATGGTTAAAAAATATTAGAAAAAATTTATTTAAAGAGATTGAAATGTACTTTTTTATTTATAAGATTGAACCCTTCTACCCTTTGTATGAAAATTACTTGCTACCCACAACAATATGGAATATATTTGAGCTCTCAAAAGGGGCAACTTGGGGCAACTTCCTATAATTAATTAGACTTTTCAAAGATGATATTTATTCTACCCCTAGCTGGCAAACATGGACAGTACGTAATTAAATAGGACAGATTTTTATATTTGTAATATTTGTGTTCATATGTTATTTTTCATGCTTATATTTATATAATATATTAAAGAATAAGTTAATGTTATGAATTAGTTAAATATTACTTTAATTAAATAATAATTAAAAATTTTAATCAAGTAAATTATTATTATGTTTTTAATATTTTTTTATATATAAAATCAATAACACCCTCACAAATTAAAGTTTTCAAACCGAAGGGTATTAAATGATTCTGAAATTTTAATTTTACCGATTACCAACACAACTTAAAAGTTCATTTAATTTATATATAAGTATGTACTTTTTACATAACGGTATGACATAATCCACTATACAGTAATATTATTTTCTTGAAAAAATTGGTTACAAAATTATTAATAAGTTTATGTTTTGGTCACTTAATTTTAAAAAATTATAAAATAATTATTGAGTTATGTAAAATTTTTCATTTAAATAATTGAACTGTTAATTTTTTTAAAGTTTGACTACGAAGCTCCAAGCTACTATTTCATGATTTATATGATGGATTAATACCTATTAACGAGTAAAAGAACATACCTTAAATCTACGTTGATCTGACAGTCAGTGTTGAAAATCATATAAGAAAACTGTTTGAATTTTGATTTACATATTCGTAACGTTCAAAATTATTTTATGAAAAAAATAAATTGTAGAATAGAAAGAGAAGGATAACTTTCTATTAGTGCAAGCAATACGAATAGAGAAAGCCATACAACATAAATTTTAATATTCTAGTGACTTAAATAAAAAATTTTAAATTGTTCAATGATAATATTGTAAATTTTTAGAGTTAAATAACTAAAACGTAGGTGTAAGTTATTTTTTTTTTTTTGATGTAATCATTTAAGTATGATTTGTATCACATTATCCAAAGAGATAGGATAGGCAGAGGTGGCAGAAGCTTAAAGGAAGGAAACATTGAGTTCACACTGTGAATATCAGATAATTCTCCAACCAAAATAAACAAGTTAAAAATCCAATTCAATCAGGGCCTCTCAATCCAATCTTTCGTTTCACTTAAACTTTAACCTCTTTTCCATTTGCAACAAAAATTGAATCCAGCATGGCATGATCAGCTACTTCAAGGAACTCAAGCTCAGCTTCTAAGAGCAACATGGTGTTTTACCCTTCAAACAACAACAATTCCAGGTTTGCTGTAGTAAAAAAAAATCAAAGAAGATTGAAAGTCCACGAGTTTGAATTAATGGCAATTAGGAAACAAAATCTCTCAAAGACGTAGTATTCTTTTTTTCTAAATGCTTTTAACTAACCGTGTTAGAAATCATTGCCTAGAAACCAAGGAAATTACTCGCTAACCGACAAACAATATACAAGACCTTTCAAAAGAAGCCAACTCCATGTCACATCAATGTTAAATAATATACTAATAATCAATTTGACTTTTCAAACATTTAGTTATTAACTGTTGTTAATTGACTTTTTATTTTATTTTATTAGTTAAAATTTGTTCATTGATCTTAAAAAAAAACAAAATAATTTTGATACGATAATCCACAACTATTTTATGCGGTTGTAACATTTATTTTTAATACTAAGTCAACATATTTTAAAAACTATAAAAGTTTTCATATATAAAAAGATTCAAAATTTAAAAAATATATAAAAAATATATAAAAAATTTATAAAAATTTAAAAATAAAAGTATGAAGTACACTTGAATTGTCATCAAGGGCGGAGTCAAGGATTTTGGCAGAGACTCTGATTCCCTTAAAATGAAAATTTTTCTTTTAGCCTTTTTATAATTTATAAATTTTAAATTATTAATGGTAAATTTATATTTTACTCCTAAAAACAATAAAGTTGATTTTGATTGTCATGTATAAAAAAAGTATTTTGACTCTAATTTAAAATGTTAATGGTAAAGTTCGGACTATTTTCTAAAAAATTGAAGATGAAATTTAAATTTAAAAAATAATGATAAAATAATATATATATATATAAACATAAAAAATTAAATTTATCCTTATATATATTTTTTCAATCGCAAAGATATAGACGTGAATAAGCTGCCTAACACCTTTGTCCGTCTATAAATAAAGATGATTTAAGACTCTGAACTCACCTTCCATCTCATTTAAACTAAATACTGAAGTCATTTGTTTTGGGGGAGTGCCGGAGAAAATGGCCTGTTTTCAATATATAGTAGCTGCTCTATGCTTTGCAGTTGTACTTGAGGGATCGTTATCAAAAGCTCAACTGACCCCGACATTTTACGATGGAACATGCCCAAACGTGACAGCCATTATCCGACAAGTGCTCGTGAATGCTTCGTTTTCAGATCCAAGGATTGGTGCCAGTCTCATCAGGCTTCACTTCCATGATTGTTTTGTTCAAGTAAAACAATCTTTAACACATGGTCATTTGTTTATTTTTTCGATTACTGTCACCACAGTCAAATTGAAATTTTTTTTTAATTTTTTCTTATTTATAAGAAAAGACACCTTGTGTTTGTTTTCAGGGATGTGATGCGTCGATTTTATTGGACGATCCTGTAAATGGTGAGAAAGAAGCTATTCCAAATAATAATTCAGCTAGGGGTTATGAAGTTATTGATGCCATGAAGGCTGCCTTAGAGAGTGCTTGCCCCAACACTGTTTCCTGCGCTGATATTCTCGCTATTGCATCTGAGCAATCTGTCAGCACCCTGGTAAGTAATTTACTAAAATTAGTTCAGTATAATGCAACAAATCTGGTCTAAAATTAGTTCATGGTTGCAGGCAGGCGGTCCTTCATGGGCAGTTCCAGTAGGAAGAAGGGATGGGTTCACAGCAAACCGGACACTCGCCAACTCAAACTTGCCAGGTTTCAACAATACTCTCGACCGATTAAAAGACAGGTTTAGCAATGTGGGGCTTAACACCAGCATTGATCTAGTAGCCTTGTCTGGTAATCTTTCTTTATTTGCCTGAAATAACCAAAAGTATACTTTAAGGTCCTTTTTACTGTGACAAGATGTGACTTTTTTACGTTTTTGGATGTCAGGTGCTCACACATTTGGCAGAGCTCAGTGTTTAACTTTTACCAGTCGATTGTACAATTTTACGGGAGTGGGTGATACAGATCCGACCTTGAACGCCACATACTTGGAAGAACTACGCCAAATATGCCCACAGGGTGGAAATAGTAGTGTGTTGACAAATCTTGATCCCACAACACCTGATGGTTTCGACAATAACTACTTCACCAATCTACAAGTTAATCGAGGCTTGCTTCGAAGTGATCAGAATTTATTTTCGACTGAGGGTGCTGATACAATTGAAATTGTGAATAGGTTTAGTAGTAATCAAACAGCCTTCTTTGAAAGCTTTGTGGAATCTATGATCAGAATGGGAAATATAAGCCCTTTAACTGGTACGGAAGGAGAAATTAGATCAAATTGCCGCGCCGTGAATTCAGCAACTATCAGATCCAACTCAGATGCTGCTCTCGTCAGCTCAATATAATATTTGCTGAGCTCAAGGCTAAGAAAAATGGGCAGAAGAGAAGCTATTTTCCTACTCAAAATCAAAACGAATAATATATTGTAACTCTTTGATGCCTACAATAAAACCCTACGACTTTTGTTTCATACAAGATGATTTACAAAAATAATTTTCTGTAACTTTTTGTGTTTATTACTTACAAGTTAATATAAAATAAGTTTAAGAGTTGAAATCTTGATTTCTCTCTTTATAATCATATTGTTTGATAGGTCTTAGGTATTTGCTAATTTTTTGATGATATTAGATTTTCTTTTACCCATAAATAGAGGTGAGTAAAATTCGATTCGATTCGAAAAAATCGAAAAAAATTCAAATTTCAAGTTAATCGAATCGAGTTATTTGAGTTATTCGAATTATTTGAGTCAACTCGAATAAGAAATTTCGGATTTCGAGTTCGAGTTAAGTTGAATTTTTACAATTTGAATAACTCGAATTGTAACACCCTAAACCCGACCTAAAAGTTTAGACTAAATCCAGGGGGTTACATTGATCATCGAAGTAATCGTAGAAAAAATTTATAAAACATACTGTCTCAATTTCCACTACCACATTTTAAGTTTGACAAACCGAAAACAATTTAACGTTGGCTTCCAAACAAAAGAATCACAGTTAAATTTAATATATAAACGAAATAAAATGTACGAGCGGTAATTTTCAAACAGAACTTGTACCACAGTTTTTATAAAATCCTATATATCAAAATGGTAAACCAAACGAAAGCTGGAAAGGTAACCAATAAATTATTTTCAACAAAGACTATCCGAGACCTCTGCATACCAAGTCCAGCTACTGAAGCTGAGTGTATCGGCAAGGGAAAACACTAAGGGGGTGAGCTACACGAGCTCAGTGTGAGTTTAAAACGAGACTTAAAACAGAATTACAAAACTCTCTTCCTAAGCGCAATCGACTTACAGACACTCATAGAGTCAGAAAGCATACTTGGAACCTATGTTCTAATAGAACGTAACAACTCAAGCACACCAAGTCACACACAATCACACATAATACAATCAGATAATCTTTCAAACAGATGCGTATGAAAGGCAGTCAAGTAATAAAACCTACCCATCCAGCCAACACACTTCTCCGTCCCCCGATCACACCCCATAAGAGCTGATTAAACTTATCCAACTAAAACACACCATATATGACCTCGAAAGGCCTATCTAACCCTACACACCGTGTATGTGGACTAAGCCACTCAAATATCAATATGCAGCAGAGTCGACGTATATGCAGTACAGTGCAATGAGATAATCTGTTGTACAATCATGATGCAGTTTAAACTGCCAGTTCAGATAAGAATACGTAGCAAAGCTAACGTACGTGTGGTACAGTGTAGTAAACTGCTGTACAAATAAGCTTGCAGTTAAACTGCCAGATCAGGATAGAATCAGTCTCCATTCTCTTCCCAACCAATTCCAAAATACTTTATGCAAGTGCATGAATGCATTCAATCCCATGGAAACAATGAACACGTCAATCTACAATCATATAGAAATAGATATGCACACACACCAAACAGATCAGATTCAGAATCAAACATCTCGCACAACAGTCACAGATAACACATAAGCTGAAGCTTAGATCAGAATTCTTAGCCACCTTGTCTAAAGATCAGCCCAAGCTAGAACACATAGACATATTCTTAGATTAAAAACACGTACAGAACCAAAATAAGTGACCTAGAGCCACACGACCGTGTGCTCCAGCCGTGTGGGGGTCAAAACGCCCGTGTGGAGGGAGGCACATGCCAGTGTGAAACAGGGACACTACCATGTGAACAGGTTGTGTAACTCACTGTCCAAAATGTGGTAAAATAGAGTACAAGGTAGACACGACAGTGTGAAGGTCTCACACGTCTGTGTGCCCCCCAGACACGGCTGTGTGACCATAACATACGCCCGTGTGACCATAACACACGCTCGTGAAGGATCCCTAAATCTCTAAATTAGCCACACGGTCGTGTGAAGGTCTCACACGTCTGTGTGCCCCTCAGACACGGCTGTGTGACCATAACATACGCCCATGTGTCCATAACACACGCCCGTGAAGGATCCCTAAATCTCCAAATTAGCCACACGGCCGTGTAGCACCAAATCACTAAATTCCTAATTCCCAATCACACATGCTCATGTACCCAGGGGACACGATTGTGTGAAAATCGACAAAAATCCCTAAATCGACCACATAGTCGTGTGGTACCCAACTCAACTCAAAAACCCTTGTTCCTAAAAGCACACGGCTATGTGAATCAGCACACACCTGTGTGGTCATAAAACTACCTTAAAATAGCCCTGAAAAACGTGCTTTCAGCCACGAAGCACTTCCCAGCCCTCGATAGTTTGAAATTATACCAAATTATACAAATTCTAAGCATATGACAACAATACCACATCGTAAATAATCGATTTGCGAACACATGCATAAAATGCCGATTTCCACTAAGTCGAATCGAGAATTCGCAAATAAATAAGAAAGGATGCAGAACCCACACTTGATTCGCAATCGGAGATGCCCTGACATTGACTCGACAACGGAGGAGCGACACTCTCCAAGATCTACCAATAAGAACTGTTTTCAAAGGAAAATAAAAAAGAAGCCAAAAAGAACAAAAGCAAAAGAAAAGAAAAAAGGAAAACATCTAGAGACCAAAAAAAAAAAAATAAATAAAAAGTAATAATAATAGTTTAATAAATTAACTTAAAACAAACCTGCTACTCAACAAAACAAAACGAAATAAAATGTTTCTCTAAAATACACACACAAGAGTCGAACCTAGAACCCAAAGGTTCACTAACACTCACTCAACCACCAACCAGCAGGCCCATGTGCAACTAAACACAATAGCGCAACCTTTTCACTGACCCTAACCACAAAACTTAAAACTTCTAACCCCAAAATCCAAGGTGTTACAACTCACCCATCCTTAAAAGAAATTTTCAAACAAAACTTGTACCACAGTTTTTATAAAGTCCTATAGATCAAAATGGTAAACAAAACGAAAGCTAAAAAGGTAACCGATAAATTATTTTCCACAAAGACTGTCTGAGACCTCCGCCAACAGAGTCCAGCTACCGAAATTGAGCGTACCTATAAGGGGAAACATTAAGGGGGTGAGCTACACAATCTCAGTGTAAGTTTAAAATGAGACTTAAAACAAAATTACAAAACTCAATTCCTGAGTGCAACTGACTTACAGACAATCACAGAGTCAGAAAGCATACTTGGAATCAATGTTCCAATAGAACGTAACAACTCAAGCACACCAAGTCACACACAGTCAGATAATCTTTCAAACAAATGCGTATAAAATGTAGTCAAGTAATAAAACCTACCCATCCAGCCAACACATCTCTCCGTCCCCCAATCACACCTCATAAGAGTTGATTAAGCTCATCCAACCGAAACACACCACATAGGACCTCGAAAGGTCCATCAAACCTTACACATCGTGTATGTGGACTAAGCCACTCAGATATCAATACGCAGCAGAGCCGACGTATATGTAGTACAGTGCAATACGGTAATCCACTGTATAGTCATGATGCAGTTTAAACTGCCAGTTCAGGTAAGGGTACGCAGCAAAGCTGACATGCGTGCTGTACAGTGCGGTAAACCACTATACAAATAAGCTTGCAGTTAAATTGCCAGATCAGAACAAAATTAGTCTCCCTTCTCTTCACAACCAATTCCAAAATACTTTATGCAAGTGCATGAACTCATTCAATCCCACAAAAAGAATGAACACGTTAATCGATAATCAGATAGAAATAGATATGCACACACACCTAACAAATCAAATTCAAAATCAAACATCTCACACAACAGTCATAGATAACACATAAGCCGAAGCCCAAATCAGAATTCTTAGCCACCCTGTCTAAAGATCAACCCAGGCCGAAACACACAAACACATTCTTAGATAAAAAACACGCACAAAACCAAAATAAGTGACTTAGAGCCACATGGTTGTGTGCTCCGGTTGTGTGGAAAAACCTAGACCGTGTGGGGGTCAAAACGCCCATGTGGAGTAAGACACACGGTCGTGTGGTTGAGGCGCATGCTCGTGTGAAATAGGGATACGACCGTGTGAACAGGCCGTGTAACTCACTGTCCAAAATGTGCTAAAATAGATTGCAAGACAGACACAACCCTGTAAGGGTCTCATACGCCCGTGTGCCCACCAGACATGACCATGTGTCCATAACACACATCCATGTGGGATCCCTAAATCCCCAAATTAGTCACACGACCGTGTGACACCAAACCACTAAATCCCTAATTCCTAATCACACACGTTTGTGTACCTAGGGGACACGCTGTGTGAAAATCGAAAAAATTCCCCAAATCAGCCACACGACCGTGTGGCCAGGCTGTGTGACACCCGAATCTGCCCGGAAATCCTAATTCCCAAAAGTACACGTCTGTGTGAATCAACACACATTTGTGTGGCACTCGTGTGTTCACAAAACTACCTTACAATAGCCCCCAAAAACGTGCTTTCAGCTACAAAGCACTTCCCAGCCCTCGATAGTTCGAAATTATACCAAATTATACAAATTCTAAGCATAAGACAGCGATACCACATTGTAAATATTCTATTTGCGAACACACGCATAAAATACCGACTACCACTAAGTCGAATCGAGAATTCGTAAATAAATAAAAAAGAATGTAGAACCTACACCTGATTCGCAATCGGAGATGCCTTGATACTACGATGACGGAGGAGTGACACTCTCCAAGATCCACCAGTAAGAACTATTTCCAAAGGAAAATAAAGAAGAAGCCAAAAAGAACAAAAGCAAAAAAGAAAAAAAGAAAAAGGAGAACGTCTAGAGACCCAAAAAAAACCAATAAAAAATAAATAAAAATTAATAATAACAGTTTAATAAATTAACTTAAAACGAACCTGCTACTCAACAAAACAAAAAGAAATAAAATATTTCTCCAAAATACACACACAAGACTCGAACTTAAAACTATGAGGTTTACTAACATTCACTCAACCACCAAATCAACAGGTTCATTCTTGCACTTAAATGCGTAACTAAATGCAATAGCGCAACCTTCTCACTGACCCTAACCACAAAAATAAAAACTTCTAACCCTAAAATTTAAGGTGTTACATGAATAATTCGAATAACAAATTTGTATAAATACCGTTTTGGTCCCTATCAATTTTGAAAATAAGTAAATTAATCTCTCTTAAAAAATACAAAAAAAATCAAAGTAATTTTCAAAAATTTGAAAATAATTTTTAAAATTCAAAATATTTATAGAAATTCTAAAATTTATATTTTTTTTAAAAAAATATAATTTTTAAAAAAAATCTAAAAGATATATAAAAAATTTAAAATAATAATTTTGGAATCTAAATAAGTGATTAATGATTCAAGTTTATCATACTAAAATATCTTTTATTATTATTATTATTATTTTGCTTAAAAAAAGTTTTCACATATATATTGTTTCAAATTTTTGTGTTCTAACATGAAAATAGTTATATTGTACAAAATTTTAATTTAACATTATTAGTTTTTCTAATTTAGCTCAAAAGGTTTCACTAGATTCAATCGAACACTCACTCCTAATTCTAGTTATCCGAAAATCCAAATAAAAAAAGGACAAAACTATTTCGTTTAGATAAATGTTTACCTTTTCTAAAGTTAAAAGTTAAAACTATCAAATTAAAAGGTAAAACTATGTTGTTTTGATAAATGTTTACCCATTAATCTTACTTTCCTTCCAGAATCGCCCCACTTTCCTTTTTTCCTTTACTCAAAATTAATCTAAAAGCTTGTACTTCGTCAACTTGTAAAATAATTGGTCTATGTGAACGGAACATTGAGTATAAATAATAAGATTCATTAATTCGACTTGACTCGAAATTTTTTGACTCGATTTGAAAAAAATTCAAATTGAATTCGGTTGCTAAAATAGGATTCATCAACTCGACTAACTTGAAATTTTTTGACTCAATTCGACTCCATTCGATCGAATACTCACCCCTACCCATAAGCCAACCAATTGTGTCACACATTGTTTGGTACATTGGATGATGGATGAGAATGTTGCTTTGGAGTTTGGTTTGGACTATTCGGATTTATCCACTGTTAGTGTTGGATGATACTCTTAAATTTTATATAGTTGAGCCTTTTTCATTAGAAAAAGTGACTTTTCTTTTGAAATGCGTAAGTGATTTAGGAAAAGAGTTTTCTATAAGTAATTTTTTTTGGATTAGTTCACAAATTTACCTAAACTATACTTTTTTCCCATCTTTGTACATAAATTGTTTTTTAAGTCATAAGTGATATCTAAACTACTTTTTTTCTCAAAGTTGGTTTCTTCGATAGTTAAACCGTTAAGTCTATTAAAAAAAAACTTAACCAATAAATTAGGACTTAAACTATGTTCCCCCCTCATTTTGGTACTTAAACCTTTTTTTTTGTCACAAGTGGTATCTAAACTACCTTTTTCCCTAAGTCGGTACCTCTGTAAGTTTACTAGTTAGTTAAACAGTTAAGTTTTATTTTTTTTAAGTAAATAATTAAAAATTTGTTAGCTCGATAAATCAAACCAATGTCGCCAAAAGAGGAGTGAATTGACCTTTAAAAAATTTGGTGGAAGCAAAGAGAGAAAATGAAACAATGAACACAAAGATTTAGAATGGTTCGACCCCAATTGCCTACTCCACTACCTTAGCTTTCCACCATTAAGGATTTTCCCAAATTCACTAATTTGCTCAATCTTTGAGGACAAGGTTTAACCTTACAACTCCCTTAAGATTTCTACCCAAATATTAAGAACAAATCCTCTCAAGAATTACAAAGAAGTAAACAAAGAAATAAACCTCACAAGATCAAAATGTTTGCCAATTAAGCTCAAATAAACTATGATACACTTGAACTAAGGAATGAAAGTAAAGGATCACAAGTGTATACAAGAAAATTATGAAAGTATTGGACACAAAAGTTGTTTGATTGATGATTTTGCTTGAATATGCTTTCTTGTTGTTGTAGGAACTTTAGAAGCTAGTATTTATACCCTTCAATTGATTTACAACCATTGAGGTTGTTGTGGTAGTTAATAGAGCCGCTGGGGATGTGAAAATAAGAGCATTTAATACACCTACACCAGTAAGTATTGATACCAGATAAAAATGTATCGATATTTTTTGTAATAAATGCTAAATTCAGTGACCGTTTGAGTTTAACTATCGAAACCAAAACAATTTTTATCGATACTTTATGAAAAGGTATCAATACCGTATCGATACTTTGTTGATTTTGTGAAAAATATAATACCATTTTGGTATGGTTTATTTAAAGGGTACTGATATTTCAAAATCTTTGATACTTGGCCAAAAAGGTATCAAGCAATTCTGACTTGTTTGAAATACAGTTTGATTTGTTAAAATCATTTTAACTTGATTTTAAAGTTGTTTAAAAAAATTTCTAAGAGTTCAAAGTAAATATTCAAAATTTTTATCTCTTCGAGTTCAAATTGAAAAATCATTTTGTCAATTTTGTTCAATTTTAAATTTTATTCAAAAACACTTTAATTTATTATATCAAAATATTTTACCAAATAAAGCTTGGTTTAATGATCTCCCGCTTTTTGATATAACAAAACATTTGTTAAATTTGTTTTTAAATAATTGCTCCCCTTTAATAGAAGTCATTTTGAATTTAAGGCCAATGTAATGCCCTAAAGTTTTGAATGTCAGTTGTTAAATTCTGTCAATAAGTAAGTCTCTGTATCAGTGGTTAAGTGTCTTAGTTATGTGTTTGAGATCTAGGGTTCAAGTCCCTTTTTTGGAAAATTTCGTTATTTCCTTTGATTCAACCTGTATCTCTGAGCTTTCAACTTAAGTGTATTTATGGGTTAATCTATGTCAAGAATGAGTCTGCTAGTTTGGTGGTTAGGTGTTTGTTAGTTGCTATTTGGTCTTGTGTTTGAGTCTCTGCAAAAGTGAAGTGGGGATATATTTTTGCTACTCTGTAAAAATTAGTTTGTTTTCCCTTATTATTAATTAAATTTCCTAAACTCCCCTTTTCTTCTTCTATGTTCGTTCCTTTCTTTCCTCTTTTCTTCTTCTTTTCTTTCAGTTTCTTGTTATTTTCTTCCCCTCTTTTTTACTTTTGTTTGGGCACTCTATTGGCGGATTTCATTACTCCTTTCAATGGTAAGACTGATCGTATAAGTTTTGGGGTAAAATTAGTTGACTTTCACTATTTTATTTTTTTCAAGAATCAGTTTTCTACTCGTTGGCTCGATTTCTATGTTTAAAGTGTTGTTTTGGTTGTCTTTTAGGCAATAATTCTAAGGGTAATGTTCCTTCAACACGTTAATTCGATATATCGCTATTTTGTATGATGTGAGTGAGAAATTTCTCAAGAATCGTGCTTCTACGTTGAATTTTTCAAAATAACACTTTTTGGTTCAATTGTTTGAGCGTTTGGTTGAGAATTAGCTGTTGAATTGGTCTTTGGTTGTGCGTTATTAGGTTTCGGAGTCTTTCTTACTGCTTTTACGTAAAAACTACATTAGGTGTGTAACGAAAACCTGATTTTCTACAAATTTTGAATGCGAGAAAACATGGTTGTCGATGCCACACGGTCGTGTGCTAGGCCATGTGGTAGGCCGCGTATGTCACACGACCGTGTGTCAGTTCATGTAACAAGCCATGTAACTCACTATTTTTGAATTGGGGTCACACGAGCCAGGGACATAGATGTGTGTCTAGGCTGTGTAACTCGTTATTTGTGAATTAGGGTCACATGGGCTAGGGATAGAGCCCTTTTTTTAAGTCGTATAACTCACTGTTTGTGAATTAGAGTCACATGGGCTAGGGACACGTGTGTGTGTCCAAGCCGTGTGAGAGATATTTTTAGATTGGAGTCACATGAGTGTGCACTTGGCAGTGTGTCAGACTGTGTAATTCACTATTTTGAGCCACACAACCATGTGCCAAGTCATGTGATAGGCCGTGTGGACGACACAGGCCAAACACCCAGGTCGTGTGAATCCACGCGAGTATGTGGGCCAAAATACTAAAAGTTTCCCTAAGGTCGTAAGCATCATTCGAATCGAACCTAGGCTTTCCATAGGGTTCATATGATCTGAATTAGATCTTATAATTAGATGTCCAATAATTTGAAATTGATTAATTGAATATCTATAGATATAATTGATGCGACAACTGAAATGAAAATGATCTACATTATCTGATTATGAATTGTACTTGGTTAACTATATGTACATCCTTGAAATTTGATATTTGTAATCTGCATCTGTAGTCGGTGGGAATGGTATGAAGAAGAAAGTGTTAATAGTCAATGATCTATTGAATTGAGTGGCTAAGCCACAATTCTGTATCTGATTCTGGTAATTTATTGTATATTGATCTGATAGCTAGTCTGTAATCACTCTGAAATGTGCCGTACCGACACTAATTAAAGTGTAGGGCTGGCTGGTTACCTGATACCCTATATGTTGTGTTGGGATGGTCGGAGATGGTATGTAGCAGATGCGGGTAGGAAATTGCATCTAATCCTGATCTATTCTATATCTATATTTGATCTGCTCTGCATTTTATCTAAATTGTTATGATAATACTGAGTATCATCTGTTTCTGATTCTTTATTTAAGGCTCCATTTGTTTGCAGGAAAACATTTTCCGGAAAATGTTTTCCTGCTTTTCCAGTGTTTGTTTATCTGAAAACATTTTCGAAATGGAAAATGTTTTCCAATACACGGGTAAAATGACTTACGTTTTTTGGAAAATGTCTTATGGATTTCATTTCTGTAAGACATTTTCCGGTTCCTCTTCATCCAGGTAAAAGTTTTCTTCTTCCCTTTTTCATTCATTTTCCTTCTTCCCGTTCTTTATCTTCTACTCCATCGCATATCTTCTCTTCTCAGGCTGCTGTTTCATTTCTTCTCTTTCTCAGGCAAATCTCGTTCTTCTTCGCTGGGCCTTGGCTAAGGTATGGCATAAAGCTCTTTTTTTTTCTTCTTACCAATTTTATGCCTGAATTTTATGCCTTTCTTTGTTTCTTTATTTTTAATTTTTTTCTGGGTTTGGGTAAATTCTATTGATTCAGGGTTTTGCATGTGCTTCTGTAATTTAAGGAAAAATGGAATTTCTTTTTCTTCTGAAATTATACTTCTGTAATTTGGGGTGCTTTTGTTGTCTATCAGTAAGCTGCAATGTATTGGCACACACCTTAAAAACTCTGGTTCGAACATCACATATATTGTTTCGTATGCATGTGTAACCTTAATGGTAAGCATAAAAATGACGAAAGGTTTTTATTATCTTGTTTGGAATGAACAGCGTCAACCTTGGGCACCTGGAAGCCATTGTCTACATTCTTCAACAACCTTTTATAACTGTAGTTTCTCGTGCTCGCAAGCCACTTCCTCTCTCATTTTCAAGTAAACATAAAACCCTTTCTGCTGCTGCTTCTTTGAATTCCATCCACGTCCATATTGTATGTAATCTCAACAAAAACCCAGTTTGGGTTATTGTTTCTGATAGAAACCTGAATTACATTACTTGGCATTCAAATAACAAAACCAAGGGTTTGAAGTCTAAAATTCAACAAGTTCTTGTTGCAGCAAAGTCAACCAACACCTTAAGACCTTACTCTATTATCCTTTTATTTTCAAATGGACTCACCATTTTTAACCATCAGAAACTTAAAGATGAATTTGGTGCCTCCAAGCTAGCTCTGGAATTCTTTGACTCTGATTTTGATTTTGCCGAGGAAACTGAAGGTGAATGGGTTCATGTAATTCTAGAGTTGTATAAGGAGGCATGTGTACTTGAAATTAAGGTTGATCATGTTGTGAATAATGTCATAAGTTCTGAGCATGAGGTGAAAGACTCATTTCTAAAAGTATTTCCTCCTGAGCATCAAGGAGAGAACGTGAATCCTAACTTAGGCTCCAGCACTTCTTTTTCTGCTCTTCTTTCACAAATGAAAAAGGTGGAATCTACTAAGATGGAGGATTTTTCAAATGACGATGATTTTATCAACTTTGATACAACAGCTTTAATAGCTATTGTATCAAGAATTAGCAATGGTTGTGTAGAGGAACTTTTGAATAAACCAGAGTTTGAACTGCGACATCGATTCAAGGGAAATTATGATTTTGTGATTGCCTAGGTAAAATTTTCATTAAAGCTATGTTCTTCCCACTAAGTTGATCGATATGGATAAATGAAATCTCTTCCTCAATATTCCTATCTTTGGCATTACCCTATAAAACCTTGATGGTCTAAAACAGGTTCTACACATGGATATTTAAATTGAAAATTATGTTTCTTTGAAGGTTCACTATATGTATACAACTTCTGATGACTTTTTTTTTAATTTGTGGAGTACAGTTCACTAATCTCTTATTTGCTCTGGTTCATGCGTTGCCTACACATTAACTTAAAGATGAGGAATGACAGTGAGGAATATTTATTGTTAAATTAATTACAATGAAATGAGTTGGCTTGTTGCGGAAAAGTTAGATGGCCAATTATATCTCTTCACCCCCTACAAACCTTACTAGAAAGGTTGAAAAGATTATAGAAGATATGCCATTTTCTCAGTAGCCAACTGTCATTCCATCGTAGTAGGAAAAGTAAAAAGATTTTCATTTACATGTATAAATTTTCTCTCTTTTTAATAAAATCGGTTTTTGTTCTACTTTATGATGCTAACTTTTTACGTCTTCTATTGTTAGCATTATTGCTATTCTATTTTATGCCTTATTATATATTAAATTATACGTAGAACTTTCTTTTAACAAGGTTTGTACCTCTTGCCAGGCAATGTCTGAACTTCAGTACCCAATACACGCGAACCTTAGTGCTGCTGTATCTGGGAAGAGGGGCATAATATGTGAGAGTGTTCTTTCAGAGTCCAAGAAGCTAGCATTGATGTGTGGAGGAGCTAATGAGAAGCACAGAGCTGATCAGCTCCTAAAATGCCTCTTGTGAGTTTTCTGACAACTATTGCTAGGTTAATGGTGAAATGACATGAGTCTAAGGATTTAACTAAGTGATAAGTTATTTAGGTTTGTGGTAGCAAATCAAACTAGCACGAAATCTGGTTTCAATTCTGAAATCTCAATTAAAGCTGCAGAAATTTTAATAAAGAAGAAAAAAACTAAGTTTCATTGCTAGCTTTTCATCGGAGTCATAGGACTCATTTCTAAGGTTTACTGATTAGAGTCAGAAGTGCATACTGCTGGAAAATCACAGGAAATAGTGCCCTTTTTGTGAAATAAGTTGTTATGCTATATCTTAGATCCTAGGTTATACTTGGAGTCATATGGCTTATCTCAACATTTATATGTATGAACCGTAACAGGGTCGTGCGAGATAGCCCTTCAGAACAACTGATAGGCCTGCCAACTACAAGAAAGCTAGCACTGAAAAACAAGATTGTGTTTGGAACTGGTGATTACTGGCGTGCCCCAACTTTGACTGCAAATATGGCATTCGTGAGAGCAGTAGCACAGATAGGGATGTCTTTGTTTACTATTGAGCATAGTCCACGAGCTTTAACCGGTAACTAGCTGCACTAACCAGTCAGACATATCGGTAAGAAGAGATCCATTTTGGTTAAAGCACTCGTGGGCTATGTTTATTGTTGTTACCTATAACTTGTATACAGTTAACCAGACTTGCTTTTTTACTAACATTTTGGCTGTTTCAATTAATGAAAGGTATAGTTAGAGAGCATTTTAAAGGAAGATGGCCACTTTTGCCCATTAGATAGAGACAGATATATATAATAATTTAACCAAGTAGGCTTAAGCTTAAGAGACATTAGCCTTTGTGCTTGATTATATCATATTATGGTTAACTAGCTACCCTAGAAGCTCTGAAGTTACAGTAATAATTTGCTGATCCTCTTCAGTTAGAAGCTTGCCCATTATTTCGCAAACTTTATTATATGTCCTTTTCACTAGGGTAGAAGAGAAGATTGTAAAAACCAAAATGAGCTGCAGTGTTCAGTTTGCTTATGTATGGCTTTCAGCTTGTTTTTTTTATTATAAAAAGATTCACAATACTGCGTATTAGCTAGATTTTTACTTTAGAAGAACGGAGTAAAACCGTGATTGCTCTTATTCTTCACTTTTGCTTGATAGAGTAACAAAGTTTGAGTTGGTTAGATGTTGTGAGAACCAACCCATAGAATAATGGAATAGGTATGATGTGCAACATTAAGGCTTTGCTTTTATGTTATCATTTCAGTTTGGAATGATTTGTTTTTATGTATTAAGGTAGAAAATGGCTATTTCTTTCATCTCATTTTTCAAAGAAAATTATGTAAAAGCTATGTTTATAAAAAAAAATTCATGTAAAAAATCAACTATTAGGCTTTAATTGAAAGGGTAGAGTTGAGGTTTATGAAAATCTTATTGTCTTAGGTTCAAATCTAAGATTTATTTTGGGTTTAATTTGTTTTTTAATATAAATTTTATATAAAAAGACACAAATACGTTTATAGTAATATATTTTTTTGAAATGTCTTTTAATTTTTTTATAACTAAATTGGTGTTCAATTAACTCATGAAATTAACTCAGTCAAAATATAAATTTATTAATATATGTAAAAATAACTTTTCCGAAAAATATTTTCAGAAAATCTGCCAAACAATAGAAAATATTTTACATAGATCCATCCAAACAACAGAAAAGTAAATCATTTCTAGAAAACTAAATCATTTTCCAGAAATTATTTCCTGGAAAACATTTTACTGCCAAACAAACGGAACCTAAGTTTGCAAAAATTTATGTTATCTCTACATTATTGTCTTGTCTTTATAACTATTACACATATTAAGTTATAAAATCATTCTATTTGTGACTGAATTGTAGATAAACCATAGACTTAGGAAGTCTCGACGTGTCAGGAGCTCGGTTATTTCTCTTACTAGATATTTATTGTTTGTTTAAACTTAAACTAACATATGTTTTTATTTTGGACTATGGTTTGTAAACTCAGATTTCCATTTTGGATTTAATTGGTTAGGTATTTCCTATAAGACGAGTTTTTAAAATACTTAAAGGTTGGTTTTCCCTTAAACATTTTGATATAACCTCTATATTTGGTCTTAACGTCTAGGCCGGGTATGGGGTGATACAACCAAAATAAAAATTGACTTACAAATTGGCATTCATTTTTACTTCAAGGAAAATGGTTACTTAATTTGCATAATTTGCACATGGTTGGCATAATAGCATAAAAGTAATCAATCAATCAATTTACAACCAATTTACCTTTTCTTCTCCCCCTTTTTGTTCAAATGACAAATAAAGCTTAAGGAGAGAAGTGCTTAGTTCAACATAATAGATAGATAAAAGTGAATAGGTAATGATCTAAAAAATTAGTGCATCTCAAAATACCAATAAAGCAGTAATGTGCAAGAAAACATAGATATAGGCATTAAAAAAATATAGGTGCAAATGTTATGAGTATGAAATGAATGGAAATGAAAAATGCTAATCATCATGACGAGAAAAAGGAGGAGTTGAAGGAAAATGAACAAGGAAAGGTGTCATTTGCATGTCTAATGTGGATAGCCAAGAATTAACGTCTTACCTATGAGATTGAACATTATCTCTAAGACCTCGAAGATTATTTCTCAAAGAATGGATAACATTGAGGATGGCACTATTGATCTCGAATGAAGGTTGAGAGGCTTGAGAGGATGAATTCAGATTAGGAACATGTTCGGGCGAAGGAACATGCTCTATGTCGAAAAGTCTTCAAAAGTGGCGTGATATCATCATCTTTATTTTCTTCCAGATGGTCGCTCTTAATCCACATATCGGTGGTGGCATTATAATGATATCACATATAATGAAAGGCCCATAACTAATAGGTTGGTTAGAAGTACCTCTATGAGTGCTAATGCCTATCCTCCTAAGGAGTTTCGAAGCTTCACATGTTTTTTAATAGGGCGAAGGTTACAAGTTATGGTCAAGTGGAGGACACAATCATGAAAGTTAAGTTTGGATGTCGATTCAGACTAAATAAAAAAGGCGAAATTAAAATGACCTTTTTCATTGGAGTTACATCCAGGTGGCAAATGAAGATAATCACCAAACTCTTCTAAGGTAAGACGTATAGGGTTTTCATTAAGAAAGAGGTGATGGCTATAACGATGTCCCTAGACTCATCATGTTCGAGTCTGGCATTAGAGAAAAATGCTTGAACAAGATTATAGTAAGTAGGCAAATAATATTTAGAAAATCTATCCAACCCTAATTTTGCAAAATAAAGATATAGGAAAAATTAATACCCTTTAACATGGCCATATCTATTTTCTTAGACTCCTAAACTCTCTTAGATGCATACTTTCTAGCAAAAGGGTCACGAGAGGCATCATTATGAAAGCATTCGTTAAAAGATTATATTGGGCCACTAGGTTGTTGGGAAGAAGATGCTTCGGTTCTAGGCCTTTACTTAGGAGCCATTCTATCTATTTAAACACTTAGAAACACAAAGACTTAAAAAAAATTCTTTAGGGAATTTTAACAAACACTTTGTGGGTAAGGGTTTGGGGTAAAAAATATAAGAAAATGACTAGTAAATGGAAACCCCCTGTAACAAAATACAATAAATATAATTCAAATCAACAAAATAAACCATCAAGAAACATTATTTCAACCTATATTTATAAAATAAAAAGATTGAGAAAATTAGGATTTACCTTAAAAAGTGTTGAAATAGGCAGAATCTCCAAGCAATGTTGAACAAATCTTGACAAAAGAATGTTTGGAAGTGTTGCAAAGGCAAGATTTGATGAAAATTTCAGGAAATTTGAAGAAACTTTGGAGAAGAAATGAGAGATTTTCGGTGAAGGGAAGAATTCTTTTTTAGGGCTTTTGAAAATCTGTTTTAGAAGTAGTTATAAGTGCCATTGAAAACCCTAAGGTATCGATAATTTATCATGAGTACCAATATTTTTATAAAAGTATCTATATTTTAAAATTTGTATCGATACCAAATTGCAGTTCTATTTTTCAAGTGCAAAAAAATTTCCAAAATGAGAATTTTAGGTCCTAATGTTTTCTAAGGGTCCTAATATGACTTCAAAATAGTTCTTAATAGTTACAGGTGCATAAAAATGCACAATGTGAGCAAGATGCATGTAATTTACGAAGCAAAATAATTTTAAAAAAATGACTAAGTTAACAAAAAAGAGAGAGTCTATTTTAACAAGTTCAAGAGCAACAAAAAACTAGACTAATGAGGTTAAAATAGAATAATTATCCATACGAAAAATCCCCCTAAAAAAATCCCCCTAACTTTTTGCAGATAAGAGCCATATAAATCATGAATATATACTTTTGCAATTAATTTAAAGTTATAAAACAATTTTAAAACAACAAAGTGCTAACATTCATTTGAACACAAAATTAAAGTAATGTAGTAATACCTAATTCTCCTCTAAGTGTCCAAAATCTTTCTTTGTCTAAAGGTTTTGTAAAAATATCTACTAATTGATTTAAGGTGTCAACAAACTCAAGAACTATCTCTCCTTTTTGGACATGATCTTTAATTAAAAAATGTTTTATTTCAATGTCTTTAGTCCTAAAATGTTGGATGAGATTTTTAGTGAGACAAATAGCACTAGCATTGTCACACTTGATAGAAATGGTATCTATATCAATTCCATAGTCCTTAAGTTGTTGTTTCATCCATAAAACTTAAGCATAACAACTACCGGTAGAAATATATTTCGCTTCAGTGGTGGACAATGCAACACTATTTTGTTTTATAGAAAACCATGATATAAGCATGTTGCCTAAGATTTGATAAGTACCAGAGGTGTTTTTCCTATCTAATTTGCATCTTCCAAAATCCGCATCCAAGAATGCATGCAAGCTAAAGAATGAGTCTCTAGGATACCAAAGACCTAAATTAGGATTATCTCTAAGGTATCTAAAGATTCTCTTAAGGGCATGTAAATTTGATTCATTAGGACAAGGTTGATATCTAGCACACAAGCATACATTAAACATAATGTCGGGTTTACTTGCGGTAAGATAAAGCAAAGAGCCAAACATTGACCTATACGATTTTAATTTACATATTTATCATCCTCATCTTTTCAAGCTTTGTAGAAGGGCCCATTGGTGTAACTTATGGGTTGATATTGTCCATCCCAAACTTCTTGAGAATTTCCCTTGTGTACTTAATTGGATTGATGAAGGTGCCATCATTCCTTTACATGATTTGGAGTCCCAAGAAGAAGTTCAGTTCTCTCATCATGCTCATCTCAAATTCACCTTGCATTAACTTAGAAAATTCATAACAAAGAAAATCAATAGTAGAACCAAAAATAATATCATAAACATAAATTTGAACTATTAATAAATCATTGTCTTTTCTTTTAATAAAAAGTGTTGTATCAACCTTCCCTTTATTAAAACCCTTTTCAATAAGAAAATTTGAGAACCTTTTATACCAAGCTCTAAGAGCTTGTTTCAAACCATTTAAAGCTTTTGAAAGTTTAAAAACATGGTTTGAAAATTTTGGATCTTCAAAACTGGGTGGTTGTTCAACATACACTTCTACATTTATAAAACTATTTAGAAAAACACTTTTTACATCCATTGGCTATAATTTAAAATCATTAAAGCATACAAAAGCTAAAAGCATTGTAATAGCTTCCATCCTAGTTACGGAGCATAAGTTTCATCATAATCTATTCATTCCTCTTGAGTGTAACCTTGAACAACAAGTCTAGCATTGTTCCTCACTATGTTACCACTATCATCTAGCTTGTTCCTAAAAACCCTTTTAGTACCTATAGTAGATTTATCATGAGGTCTTTCAACTAAGGTCCATACTCTACTTCTCTTAAATTGATTTAACTTTTTTTGCATAGCCAATATCCAATATTCATCATTTAATGTTTCTTTGATATTTTTAGGCTCAATGCATGAGATAAATGCAACATAATTACCAAGTATTTCTAAGAGAAGATCAAGTAGTTACCCCTTTGGATGGATCTCTCAAAATCATACCATCATTCACATAGTTAAGTGCTCTTGGATGAGTGACTTCCCTCTCCTCTATTGTAAGCTTCTCTAGAGCATCTTGTGTTTACTCGTGTATCTTTTCACTTGATGTTTGATCCACTTTATCATCATCATTGAAAATTTCTGCATCATCATCATCATCATCAATATAAGAATCCTTTTTAAGAGGAAAGTTAGACTCATAAAAAACCAACATGAATAGACTCTTCTACTACTAAAGTTCTTTTGTTAAACACTCTAAAAGCTTTAGAACTTAAAGAATAACCAAGAAAAATTCTTTCATCACTTTTTGCATCAAATTTACCAAGATTATCTTTGTTATTATTTTAAACAAAACACTTGCATCCAAAAGGATGAAAATAACTAATGTTAGGCTTTTTATTTTTGAAAAGTTCATATGGAGTTTACTTTAAAATAGGCTTAATCATCACTCTATTAACAATGTAACATGTAGTACCCCATACCTGGCCTAGATGGTAAAACCAAGAATAAAAAGCTACATCAAATCATTTTAGAAAAGTTCAACCCTTAACTATTTAAAGTTTAACAATCAGAAATCATTTAAATAGTTAAACCAACGTGGAAATCCAAACTTATAAACTGTAATCCGAAATAAAACACGCGATAGTATAAGTCTAGATAAAACAGTAAAATAACTAGAAGAGAGATGATTGAGCTCTTGCTATATTGACCTGCCTAAGTCTGTAGGTTACCTGAAATTCAACAAATAGACTAAATGATTTTACAACTCAGTGTGTAACTTACATTTGTAATTAATCAATAACATAACATATGTGATTTCAGTTTTTCATTAATCAATTAATTCTCGAAATCAGATATAGAAACAAAAATAGAGGATATCAGATGCAATTGCAAAATATTTCATATTCAGATGCAAATTCCTACCCCTAACCACTACACACCATATAGGGGATCAAGTACTCATCCATCTCTACACACCACATAATGACTGTATGTCACATTTTAAAATATTTGCAATTTAGCTGTCAGATCAAAATGTGATAAGTCACCAAAGTCAAATATATGTTTGTGGCTTAGCCACCAAATTCGACAGATAATTAAACTACTCACACTTCCTCCTTTTTGCAATCCCAACTCAATGTAGATGCAGATTTAACAGGTATAAGATATGTGTATACAATAATACAAATTCAAATCTTGCTCATGTACTGCTATCACACTTACTTATCAGATTTCATATCAAATATTTATATGAGAATAACAGACTATTCAGTAACAAATCATCAGATAACGGTTTCATGGTCTAGTTTAGATGATACAGACCCTATGGTAGGCCTACGTTCGATTCAAATGACAATTATGGCATTAGGGAAAAATCTTAATTTTTGGCTCACACACCCATGTGGATTCACACGGCCTGTGTGGCTCAAAACAGTGAGTTACACGGTCCAGCACACAGCCCAGCACATGTCCATGTTACTCAAGACCCAAAATACATCTCACATGGCCTAGGCACACGCCCATGTCTCTGGCCCGTGTGTCTCTAATTCCAAAACAGTGAGTTACACGATCTAGGCATGCACCCGTGTCTCTAGCCCATGTGTCTCTAATTCTAAAACAGTAAGTTACATGGCCTACCACACGACTGTGTGGTGTCAACAACCATAATTTTTGGCTTCTGTCGTTCGTAATGTTTTGGGTTTTTGTTACACTCCTGTAAACGATTCGACGTAGAAGCAAAAAAAGTGACTCTAAAACCTACAAATGTTAACCCAATGACCAATTAACTCATTATTTCCAAACTAGATCTAGAATTAGTGCACAAAATTGAATTACGTCAAATTTTTTTGACAAAAACCCCAAACTCGAAAACCAACACTTACCTTCTCGCACAATATAACAAATTCACAGAATTAAAGCATTGGGGGAATGTTATTCTCAAGATCTTCACTTAAAAAAAACCAATTTGAAGTTTAATGGAAAGTTCAAAATGAATTGGCAATAATAATGAACCTCGACAAGAATAAACAAAGTCAAGTAGAAATGGAAGAAAACGATGACGAAACTTACGCTATTGGCCTTTCAAACGAACAAGAGACAATCCAATTCCTCAAAATCCAACAACAAAAATAACAAATAGAAGAAAAAGAGAAAGCACATGAGGAAGAAGAAAATGATGGTAACAGAAGAAAAGAAAAAATTTAAAAATGTGAAAAATAAAATGGGGTTTTGGAAAAATAAAAAAATTAATTAATAATAAAAAATTGATTTCACAAATAACACAAAAACATTTCCTTATTACTTAAACAGTGACTCAACACAAGAACAAAGAATATACAGAAGATTAACCATTGAACCAACAGGCTCATTCTTGACACAAGTTACGCCAAATTAAACTTAAGTCGAAAGTTCATGGATAAGGGTTACGTTAAACCAAAATGAATTTTTTTCCAAAGGTGCGACTTGAACCCCCAATCTCAAGCACATTATCAATGCACTTAACCATAGAAAAAAAGACTTTATTATGATAGGATTTAACGAATAACGTTGAAAATTTCGGGGTGTTGCATAAGAAGCAATGTTTGTGGCTTTCACCCAAAAATATTTTGGTAAATTATTTTCACAAAGCATGGTTCTAGCCATTTCTTCTAAAGTTCTATTTTTCCTATCAATAAATCCATTTTGTTGAGGAATTCTAGGTGCAGAAAAATTGTGGCTAATTCCATTAGAGTTGTAAAAATTTTCAAACTTAAGATTTTGAAATTCGGTTCCATGGTCACTTTTAACACTAGTGATAGACTAACCTTTTTTATTTTGGTTCATTTTTTAAAATGTGATGGACTTTTCTAAAGCTTCACCTTTAGTACTTAAGAAAAAAATCCAAGTAAATCTAGAATAGTCATCAACAAGCACAAAAGCATATTATTTTCCATCCAAGCTAGTTGTCCTAATAGGACCAAATAAGACTATGTGAATTAATTGAAGAGTTCTACTAATTGATACATCATTAATAGGTTTAAAAGAAACTCTTTTATGTTTACTCTTTATACATGCAACACAAACTTTATCTAGTTTAAAATCAATTTTAAGTAATCTTCTTATTAAGTTATTTTTAGCTAATTTATGCAATATGATCATGCTAGCATGTCTTAGTTTCCTATACCATAATAAAGAACTATTTTCATTTTTAGTAGCAAGGCAAATGTTAGATTCATGCAAATCATCTAAATGCACAATGTATGTATTTCATATCCTATGTCCTACAAGCATAATCTTATTAGAAACAATGTCAAAAACTTTACAACCATTAGACTCAAATATGACATTAAGACCTTTATCACATAATTGACTAATACTTAGTAGATTATGCTTAAGACCGTTGACATATAAGACATTTTCAATAAAAGTTGATTTTTTACCAATAGAGCCTATTCCTTCAAATTTTCCTTTGGAGTTGTTTCCAAATGTAACTTCTCTATTTTTTTACTTCAATTTGATAAAGTGACTCTTGTCACCGATCATGTGTCTTAAGCATCCACTATCACGATACCATGATTTTTTGCTTTATTTGTCCACCGTGAAGCAATGCTTATCTTCCTACAAACATAAAATTAAGCTTTGGTTTTTGGTACCCAAATTCTTTTGGGTCCATAAGCATTAGTTCCTATAACTTTAGTCCCTTTAGGTATCCATTTAGAAATCAAGTTCTTATCTTTATAAGTTATGAGTCCTTTAAGGACCCATACACTTTTAATAATTTTTCTATTATAAAAGTTTTGGGGACCTCTATGTTTATAGAAATTAAAGCTATTTTTAACAAAGTTTTGTTTTTAATTTTCTCATTTTTCAAAAACTTTGTTAGAGTGAGCTTTTTCACTCTTAAGCTACTCAAGTTGCTTTTAATAATCATTATGAACTTTAGAAAGTAAATTATACAAGTTAAAGTTCTTCTTCTCAAAATCTTTTATATTAGCTTGCATATCATTTATTTACTTTCAAGTTCATGTTGACTTTGAAGAGTGAATTGTTTTCATCTTTAAATTTTGAAATAGTTTCTTTATATTTTGAAACCATTAATTCAAACTCCAAATCCAACTCATCATAAGCATATTGTAACTTATTAAAAGAATAATAATTTGAATTGGATGAGTTAGAAGTTACTTTAGAGTTGCCGATGGCCATAAGGCAAAGATTGACTACTTCTTGATCTTCATTGTTCGATGAATCCTCATCACTCCAAGTAGCAACATGAACTTTAAGATTTTGTTTGCTTGACCCTCTTTTCTTCCATTAAAGGCAATCAAATTTGATGTGCCCAGACTTCTTGCATTTATAACATATGATGGGGTCCTTCTCCTTAGTAGATTCAATCTCGAGTCCTTCAGTCTTTTGGAATTATCTTCCTTTTTTGGACCTCATAAACATCTTGAATCTTCTTACAAACATATTCATCTCTTCATCCTCATCCACATTCTCATTAAAATTTCCTTATTCTATTGTAAATTTGAGGGCAACACTAACCTTCTTCTTTTCAAAATTTTCTTCTCATGTATTAACTCCCTTAAGTTTCATTTCATGAGTGAGCAAGGAACCAATTAATTCATCTAATAAAAGAGTCTCCAAAATTTTAACTTCCTCTATGGCTGTAACTTTGGCATCCCAAGACATAGGCAAGCTTCTAAGCATTTTCTGGACTACTTCATTGTGATAGGTCTTCCCATAGGATTGGAGCTCATTGATGATGATGGTGAATCTATCAGACATAGCTTTGATATCATCCTCAGGCTTCGTCGTGAAAGTCTTATAATTGAGAGTGAGAATTCCCCCCTTTGATTTCTTGGCTTGATCGGTACCCTCATGAGTGACCTCCAATTTGTCCCAAATTTCCTTGGTATTGGAACATGATGATACCCTACTACATTCGTCCAGACCAAGTGCACAAAAAAAAGTATGCATGGCCTTCGCATTAAGTTGTAAACTTCTCCTATCTTCCTAATTCCATTCCTTCTTGCTATTGAATAATGGATGGACAATCTGTAATATCCCGAATTAGGGCCTAATCGGAATAGTGGTTTCGTGACCATAAATCTGAGATAGAAATAATTATTTTATAATTATTTTGAGGTTTATGATATGATTGCATGATTGTGTGAAAATTTCGTGATGAAATTCTATGCCTAAAGTGCTTAAATTGAAAGTAGGGACTAAATCGAATAAGTTGCAAAACTTGCATTCTAGAAGTTTTTAGTATGAAATTGTTTTGGAATATTAATGAGGAGGTCTTAAATAGAATTTGACCAATTTTAAGTTCATGGAAAAAATTAGGACATGGAAGGAATTTTTGGAAAGTTTAGTAGTAAGGGTATTTTGGTCATTTAGTTATTAAAATGAATTAAAAACAAAATTAAAAGCCAATTTTTGTCCATCTTCTTCATTAGGCCGAAATTTCAAGGGTTCTCCATAGCTAGGGTTTGTTTCAAGCTTCCAAGCTCCATAGTAAGTGATCCCAAGCCCCGTTTTTAATGATTTTTATGTTTTTGAGATCCCGGTAACTCAATAAAGCTTATGTTAGCAATAATTTAACCTAGGGTTTATATTTGGAAAAATACCCATAGGTGAAATTTGTGTATTTTGATGTTTTATGATAGAATATGAAGTTTTAAATTATGTTAGACAACTTGTACTACTCGATTTTAAGCAAAAACGAGTAAAAGGGCTTAATCGGTAAAAATACCTAATAGTCACAAGTACATGTTAGAGTGAGAATTTGATGTTGCCATAGAAGAGAAAAGTGATCAGCATGTTGTAAAACATAAGAATAAGGAATAAATTTTAATCCCGAGCCTAGGGGCAAAAATGTAAATATGCAAAAGTTTAGGGGTAAAATTATAATTTTGCCAAAATTTGAGTTAAGGATTAATTTGATAATGTGAGTATTAAATAAGCTAAATGAGTTATTTTAGATCAAGAAAGACGTGGAATCGACCTCAATCGAGGAAAAGAAAAGATTGTGGACTAAATTGCAAAATCTTTGTATTTTGGTACCAAGGTAAGTTCATGTGTAAATAATGTAGCATAATGGTTATTTTTAAGTTATTGATGTTAATTATATGTTATGCTGAATTTTATTATGAAATGTATGCTTTGTGGTTAATTTCAAATAATATGTAAATTATGTGAACTACTTGTTAAATATAATTGTTACCTAGTATTGATTTCGGCATTCTACGGAAGACGGCAAGGATAAGTGTTCGAGGAAAAAAGCCCGTTTGAACCTTAGGAATAGATTAGGATACAAGTGACATGTCACTAGGATGGTTGAGCATCCGAACTCGTTGAGTTGAGTCCGAGTTCACTTATGGATGCGAATGTCCGAACTCGTTGAGTTGAGTCCGAGTTCGTGAGATGTAACTAGGCATCCGAACTCGTTGAGTTGAGTCCGAGTTCACTTATGGATGCGAACGCCCGAGCTCGTTGAGTTGAGTCCGAGTTCGCTTATGGGCGGGTTACATGATTGCTTGATTGCATATATGGCACTTATGTGCAAGTTATCCATGTATCCGAATTATATTCCGATGTGTTCAACGGGTAAAGTTCTACTCAAATGGAGGAATATTCGAGATGTAAAGAGACGTATTGGTAAGTGATGTGAAATAGATATTTTGGATAGGTATGTATTTAACCCTCGGGTTGAGTATTGATACAACCACGATAAGGTAATAAGATGATGAAAAATGATTAAAAATGTGATATGTGTTTTAGTGATACATGCTAATGTTGATTGGTATGACTGTTTGTTATGTTACTTATTATTTGCATATGAACTTACTAAGCATTTATGATTACTCCCTCCTTCTTACTCATTGTAGTTTTGGACAAGCCAGCTCAGGAGTCGGGATAGGTCGAAGGCTCAGTCACACTATCCGGAAGACTTTTAGTAATGGCTTGTAAATTTAAGTATGGCATGTATAGCAATATACTTTTTTTGTGTAAATGATCTTATGGTATGGTGATGGAATGGTTGAGGAAATGCTTGATAATGATAAATTATGAAAATATTTAGTTTAGATTATATTTGATGTTAAGGAAAATTATTAAGATACTTAGTGCATAAAAACTCATAAAAGGGATGAAATTTGCCATAAATAGAATACTGCAGCAACACTGACGTGAGTTTAAAAATTTACTAAAAATCATAGAAATTAAAATTAGTGATGGACTACATATCAGATTGAAGCTTATTATGTCTAGTTTCACATGAAACAAATGAAACAGGTAAAGGAATTATATGTTACAAGATATTTTAATTTTAGTAAAACAGGGTCATAGCAGTTTCTGAATCCCCTGTTCCAACTTTATAAATTCACCATAAATTTTAAAGATATAATTAGGTAGTGTATTTTATATTCTCAGAATCCTTATTGAGTCTAGTTTCAGTAGAAATAAACCTCATAGTCATATTGATTTTGTACAGAGAGAAATGTGGTTCGTAGTAAACAGAGGTCAGACCAGTCAAGTCCTGAAATAGGGGTAACTTTAACTAATAAACTGTACTAATTGGCCCAACCAAAAATTCTAGAAAAACATTAGTAGATAGGTATATGAGTCTAGATTTAGGGAAAATTTACAGATCTTGATTTCGAGTTTCGTAACTCGAGATATGATCTTTCTTGTGACTGTGATGCAAGTAGCTTAAAAGCTGTGAATGTAGAAATAAATAATCCAAAGTTCTAAATATGTTAAATTAAGCTTAGTAACACCTCATACTCGACTCCGGCGACGGTCTCGGGCGTGGGGGCGTTACACAATCCATGATGACGTCTCACATGACAAGATCTTTGGCTTGTATAAACAACGTCTTTCTAGTATTCCAATATGAATATTTTGCATCATTGAAGTAAGGAGGTTTGTTAATGAATTGAGACTCACCAACAATAATAGAGCTGGAAGTAGATATCACCTTGTGCGGTTTGAATAAATGAGATTTGAGCTACCTCGAGGATCTTCCCTTGGTTGTTAGGCTGTCTTTTAGAGACTAGTTATGATACCAATTGTTAGCTTGATAAATCAAACTGAAATCGCCAAGAGAGGGGTGAATTGACTTTTAAAAAAATTGGTGGAAGAAAAGAGAGAAAATGAAACAATGAACACAAAGATTTAGAGTGGTTCAACCCCAATTGACTACTCCACCACCTTAGCTTTCCATCACTAAGGATTTTCCCAAATTCATTAATTTTCTTAATCTTTGAGAACAAGGTTTAACTTTACAACTTCCTTAAGATTTCTACCCAAATATTAAGAACAAATCCTCTCAAGGAATTACAAAGAAGCAAACAAAGAAATAATCATCATAAGATCAAAATGTTTACCAATAAAGCTCAAATAAACTATGATACACTTGAACTAAGGAATGAAAGAAAAGGATCACAAGCATTAAAAAAAATTATGGAAGTATAGGGCACAAATGTTGTTTGATTGATGATTTTGCTTGAATATGCTTTCTTGTTGTTGTAGGAACTTTAGAAGCTAGTATTTATACCCTCTAATTGATTTCCAACTGTTGAGTTTGTTGTGGTAGTTAATAAAGCCGTTGTGGATGTGAAAACCAGAGCATTTAATACACCTGCAACAACAAGTATCGATACCAAATAAAAATGTATCGATATTTTTTTTTGTAATAAATGATAAATTCAGTGATCGTTTGAGTTTAACTATAAATACCAAAATAAATTTTATCGATACTGTATGAAAAGGTATCGATACCGTATTGATACTTTGTTGATTTTGTGAAAAACGAAATGTCATTTTGGTATCGTTTATTTGAAAGGTATCAATATTTCAAAATTACCGATATTTTTTGGCTTGGAGTAATTCTAACTTGTTTTTTGATTGGTTAAAATCATTTTAATTTGATTTTAAAGTTGTTTCAAAAATTTTCTAAGAGTTCAAAGTAAATATTCAAAATATTTATCTCTTAGACTTCAAATTGAAAAATCATTTTGACTATTTTGTTCAATTTTAACTTTTATTCAAAAATACTTTAATTTGTTATATTTGTGAAAAAAATAAAATAAAATAAAAATAAAAACACACAGATTTTTACGTGGAAACCCTTTCGGGAAAAAACCATGGGCAGAGGAGAAGAAAATTCACTATGTCAAATTCAAATTCAATACAAGAGGAATAGACTATGTCTATTTATAGGATTGTAAAGCCATATTCTAGTAAGACTGAAATACCTTATTCTAATCAATATCAAATAGATAGAATTTAATAAGGTTTAAAAAACCTTATTCTAAAATAAAATAAAAGATGTGTAATTCTATATGGATTCTTCTTTTATTTTATTTACCACTGTATTTTACTTAAATAAGGATTCGAGTCACTTAATTCTAACAATCTCCACCTTGACACGAATTCTCAATGAACAAGTTCTTCATTGCGAACTCTTAACGAACAAGTTCTCCATCTTTTCCACAAAACCCCTTAAGGGTTTAACTTCAACAATGAACACCAACCAAGTCTAAGCAATGCTCAAACTTGGTTATAGTAAGTGACTTAGTCATCATATATGCAGGATTTTCATGAGTACTAATTTTTCTCACAACAATATCACCACGAGTAATAATATCACGAACAAAATGATACCGAACATCAATGTGTTTTGTTCTCTCATGAAACATTTGATCTTTTGTAAGAAAGATGGCACTCTGATTGTCACAGAATACTGTACTGATTTGAAGGTCTTCATTGAGTTCACTAAAGAGTCCCTTCAACCAAATAGCTTCTTTACAAGCCTCAGTAATCGCCATGTACTCAGCTTCAGTGGTAAACAAAGCGACTATAGTTTGCAAAGTGGCTTTCCAACTAATTGCACAATCTCTGATTGTAAAGACATAACCTGTGAGAGATCTTTTTTTATCAAGGTCTCCAGCAAAATCAGCATCAACATACCTAATGGATCTATCTCTAGTTCTTCTAAACTGTAAGCAAACATCAGTAGTACCTCGTAAGTATCTTAGAATCCACTAAACTACTTTCCAGTGTTCTTTACCGGGATTCACCATGTATCTGCTAACTGCACTGGCTGCATATGATAAATCAGGACGTGAACATATCATAGCATACATGAGAGATCCCACTGCACTAGAGTATAGAACATGTGACATGTACTCAATCTCATCATCTGATTGTGGAGACAAAACAGATGAAAGTCTGAAATGGGCTGTTAAAGGTGTACTAACAGGCTTCGCACTCTGCATATTGAACCTGCAAAGAACTTTCTCAATGTACCCTTTCTGACTTAGGTACAATTTACTTGTTTTTCTATCTCTGAGAATCTCCATTCCAAGTATCTTCTTTGCTGGTCCTAAATCTTTCATCTCAAATTCTTTACTTAGTTGGGTTTTGACCTTTCTTATCTCTTCTTTATCTTTTGCTGCTATCAACATGTCATCAACATAAAGAAGTAGATACACAAAAGAACCATCATTGTTTTTCTTAAAGTAAACACAACTGTCAAAACTACTTCTTTTGAAATCATAAGAAGCCATAAAGGAATCAAACCTCTTGTACCACTGTCTTGGTGACTGTTTCAAACCGTAAAGGGACCTTTTCAGCAAGCAAACATAGTCCTATTTTTCTGAGACTATAAAACCCTCTGGTTGTTACATGTAAATATCCTCCTCAAGTTCTCCATGCAGAAATGCAGTTTTTACATCTAACTGCTCAAGCTCCAAATCATGCATGGCCACAATACCAAGCAAAGCTCGAATCGAACTATGCTTAACAATTGGGGAGAACACATCTATGAAGTCCACTCCTGGAATTTGACTGTAACCCTTTATCACCAGTAACAGTAGAACCCTGCAAAACATATAACTTGGCAATCTTTCTTTGCCCTTTCATCACAACAAGGGACCCTTTGGAAATCTTTAAAACCCCACTTTCAGCTGTGTATCTGTACCCTTTTGAATCAAGAGTACTCAACGAAATTAAATTTCTTTTCAATTCTGGAACATGTCATATGTCACTAAGTGTTCTGACAACTCCATCAAACATCTTAACTTTAATTGTTCCAACACCTGCGATTTTACACGAAGCATTATTTCCCATCAAAACAACATCCTTAGAAATTGTTTCGTAAGTTGTAAACCAATCCTGATTGGGACTCATGTGAAAGGTGCAGCCTAAATCAGATATCCACTCCTCGCTTACTTTAGAACCATTGATAGAAGCGACTAGAAGTTCACCATCACTGTAGTCTTCTACAACATCAGCTTCACCAGAATTTTCTGGTTGTTTTCCCTTTTGATTCGTAGCCTCCCTTTTAATCTTATTTTGTAGCTTATAGCACTCAGATTTAATGTGCCCTTTCTTCTTGCAAAAGTTACAAGTTTTACCTCTGTTTGAAGACTTTGATCTACCATTAGATTTACCGCGAGGATTCTGTTCCTGTGTCCTTCCACGATTATCATCAACATTCAGATCTTGTCTCCCACGAACAATGAGACCTTCTCCCTGAGGGTCGAGTTTAACCACAAGATGCTTTATCTTATCATACGAGGCCAAAGAATCATAAACCTCATCAACCGTGAGAGACTCGCGGCTATATAAAATCGTGTCTCTAAAGGTTGAATAAGACGGGGGTAACGAACAAAGTAGAATCAACCCTAGATCTTCCTTATCATACTGAACCTCTATGGCCTCCAAGTTTGAGAGAATTTCTTTAAACACTGTTAAGTGTTCGTGTACAGACGCACCTTCCTCCAAACGATGAGTATAAAGACGCTGCTTCATATGCAACTTGCTTGTTAGAGTTTTCAACATACATAATTGTTCTAGCCTCTTCCATAATGCAGCGGCGGGATTCTCTTTCATCACATCCTGCAAAATTTCGTTGGACAAATGCAGATGTAATTGTGTTAACGCCTTTCGATCCTTACGCTTCTTCTCTTCATCTGTTAATGTCGAAGGCATTTTATCTATCCTTAGCAGCATCCTCCAGATCTATCTGTGCAAGAACTACTTGCATCTTAATTTGCCACAACGCAAATCTGGTGTTGCTATCCAATAGCGGAATTTTATACTTCAAAGACACCATTATCATGATCGAGATAAACAACCCGGAAGCTCGAATACCAATTTGTGAAAAAATAAAATAAAATAAAAATAAAAACACACAGATTTTTACGTGGAAACCGTTTCGGGAAAAAACTACGAGCAGAGGAGAAGAAAATTCACTATGTCGAATTCAAATTCAATACAAGAGGAATATACTATGTCTATTTATAGGCTTGTAAAGCTATATTCTAGTAAGACTGAAACACCTTATTCTAATCAATATCAAATAGATAGAATTTAATAAGGTTTAAAAAATCTTATTCTAAAATAAAATAAAAGAAGTGTAATTCTATATGGATTCTTCTTTTTTTTTACCACTGTATTTTACTTAAATAAGGATTCGAGTCACTTAATTCTAACAATATTAAAATATTTTATCAAATAAAACTTGGTTTAACAAAATTGACAACTGGGAAAACAAAGGACAAATATATTATTCTCTCTTACATATATATATTCTTTGTATTTTTTTCTTTCTTCAAAACCAACTAATGGTTAAACTAGTCAGACCACCAATCCCTGGTTTGATCAGTTCGTCTAGTTCAATCAAACAAATTATTAAAAGAATATATAAAAATAAAAAGAACTATTTTTAAAATAGAGAAAATCAATTCAAACAGTCTGTACTTGTACTCCGATCGATTCTCGATTTGATCGGTTGATTTGATTTGGATCTAAAAACATTGTTTTGATTGATGAAATAACTTTTTTGATCTTGTCAGGTCGAGCAAGTAGGCAATGAAGTTCGAAAATAGAATTAATCACTAGCATCTTAATCATTGGATAACAAATTTCAAGCATTACTAGTATTATCAAACATTATAAAGAAAGAAGAAAGAAAGAAAAGACAAATTTAGGAAAAAAGAAAAAAGAAAAAAGATAGAAAAAAATGTAAAAGGAATAGTTAGAGGAACAATGTAAAAGGAAAAAGAATTAAAAATATTTTTTTAAGTTTGTTATGGTGAGGCAAACTATTATTGAATATTTTTTTAATAGATATAATATTTTGGTGTAAAATGGGTAATAGATAAATAGTTTAGGTACCACTTAAGATAAAAAATGTTTAGGTATCAAAATGAGAAAAAAAAATAGTTTAAGTACCAATTTAGGGGTTAAGCCTTTTTAAAAATAGACTTAACAGTTTGACTAGTAAAAGTACGAAAATTGAGGAAAAATCGTAGTTTAGCGACTAAGATGGAAAAAAACTATAATTTAGCTACCAATTTATATGTTAAACCTTTTATTTTTTTTATATAAAAACTAACTTCAATAAAACTTAATATATATTAATAACAAATTTTTAATTTTAATTTTTAAAAATGTTAAAATATTCAATATTATTATACGTAATTAATTAATTAATTAAATTTAATAATATAATAAATTATTAATATAATTAATATAATATATTTTTAGTGAATTATTTAATATTAAAATTTTATTTTAATAATGAAAAGTAACAACAATAAATTTAAATTTAAAATAATATTATTAATATATTATTTAAAATATTTATATTAATATATTAAAAATAAATTTATATTAGAATTTATAAATATTTAATAATGAATGTTTTAAAATATAAAATATGAATATTTGTTTAAATCATGCTTTGCTTCATTCATCCATTTCAACTCTAACGTGCCACTATCCACTCTCATATATATAATATATGTAATTTAAATTAAATATTAATTAGGAGTTGGTTATTATTTAAGTTTATATAAGATATTAATTATTATAAATTATTATCATATTATAAAATAAATTCGGGTTGTCAAAAGAAAATGTTACCATAATATTTTGCAACAAATATATTTATGTTGTATTTGTTTCACTGAGAATAACTTTTAAAAAATGGTTTCAGAAACATTTATCAATTTTTGTTTTCACAAATCATCCAAACATAAAAATAAAAAATAAGTTTTTCCAAAAAATCAATTAATTTTTTAAAAATTATTTTCTAAATTACTATTTTTAGTTAACAAACGCGACCTTCATTTAATTTTGCAATGTTGAATAGTATATAACCATGTTATGCTATATATGTGATTTCAATTAATCGTTTACTAGATTGAGATCCAGATAGTGATAGGTTATAGCATATATAGTATAATATTACATAATATAGTAAATCATTATAGCTTGTAAGACATAAAACATTTTTAACATTTTAATATATTAATTTTATCACATTGTGTTATATAAATATTTTTATGTGATATATAATACATATAAATAATCTATATTACTTAATATCACAACTATATGACGGAGAGGTTTAGATTAAGTTTCTGAAGATTAATTTTTAAATTTGAAATAAAATATTTATAATTTTTAAATTTCAAATTTATTTGAATTTTCTTTCGCTCCGCAAACTAAAATTGATCTTAATAACTTAAATTTAAAAAAAAATTAAATTCAAAATTATTTAAATTTAATAATATCTGGTCTTTAACTAAATTGAATTTAAAAATATTTTTGTTGAGTGTTTTTGTGAGCCTATCTTTCAAAGTGGCTAATTTTTCTATTTTTATGATACGGTTCTTAGATGTGATATCCTAAGTAAATCCTCATGTATACACATATACACTATTTTAAGGTTAACATATATTCCTAAATGTAGGTGATCGCTACCAAAATAAAGAGGATTGGGTTAATCCCAGTTAAATAAGTGAGTAACGAGTCAGTATTTTACAAAGATGAAGTCGAAATAATTGAGATAAAAAATAAATCTAATTCCAACACAATGAAATCCAAAATCGTATGAATTCGGTCGTCTACGAGTTAAGAGCCACCTTTGTTAACTTTTTAAAGATTGTGATTAAGTTAGGCGCAACAAGAATATTTGTACCAACACACGCAAACTGAATGCGTTGTAAAAGGAAAATGTTGACGAAACAAAAGGTAGATAGAGGCTTTGAAAAGTTAATAGAAATTTTAATTTAGGTGCATGAATGCTATGCTCCAACCTATTCTTTAAGATAGATGCGTTTCTATAGCATACCTTCACCTATATATGCTAGTCTTTTACTAAAGTTATTAGCTAAATTAAGCTTAGGTATCATTTTCATCATGCTATAAAAATAAATTAATAAACATACAGTACAATGGTGAATATTGAAATAATACAATTGAAAATGAAATAAAATAGAAATATAAATCTAATTGTGGGTTGGGTTTATAATGATATTAGTACATTTTATGTTTGTCCAAATCTAATCGAGCTAGAAGTATGAGTTTAAAATTTTACTTATGCTCCACTTATATTTATAAATAGCTAACTAGATTTGTTTTAGGTCTGCCAATATCTTTTTATTTTATTTTATTTTTATTTAATATTTTAGACTTTTTTCCTTTTAATAAAATTTTAGATATAGACAACCTAATTTTTTAAAAAACTACATATTATTATATATATAATTTTATGTGATATAAATATAAAAACAAAATAATATTAGAAAACAAGTCGAGCTTGAAATGTTGAAGCTCAAGTTCGACCAATATATTAAACGGATCTTTGTTTTGCCCAAGCTTATTTTTCAGGTCTTATAATTTTGTCTAAATTATCTCATATTTTACATGAATCTTTGGACTTGAGTGAGTAATCCAACCCTTGGAAAGGTCTACACACTACACTTATAATATCTGTTAGATTTTTTTTATAGTGAATACAAAAATAACACCACGGTCTTATATAACTAATTTCTAATTTCAAGTGCATTGCATGTGATTTTATATGTTTATTTTTAATTAATTAAATAATAGATTTTTACAATTTCACAAAATATATTTGTACTAATTTAATGAGGATTAACTTAATTTGTTATATTATACATCGATAATGGTAGTAAGAATGACCACAAAGCAATAAGAAAGAAAAATAAGAAAACACATATTTTATGTGAAAAACTCTTATCGGGAAAACCACGGGTAGAAGAGGAGAAATTCACTAATGTTGAAAAACAACAATACAAGAAGTTTTTAACTACACACATTTTAAGGGATAAACAACCTTGTTATAATCAATGTCTAATAGAAGAAGTATAGTCCTTCGCCCCTACAGATCCCCTATTTTGACTCTACTTTATTTCTTTAATAAGTGAGTTGCACCTCAAACTTTTCAAGTCGAATCAAATTGTAACGCCCCAAAAGTTATATTTTTGGTTTCTGTGAATTTATAACACAATTGTGTATCTGCTTCAATAGTTAAGTGTTTTGGGTGTGTGTGTGAGGTCCCAAGTTCAAGCCACAACTTGGGTAAATTTTGGCTTTTTCCTGAATTAAGCCTTAACTTCTACGCAGCAGGCTTATAGTAAACTATTTGTAATTTCATATCAGAATGGCCTACTGGTCTGGTGGTTAAGTGGAGTGTTGGTGTGATGGAAGTCTTGTGTTTAAGTCCTTGTGTAAGCGTTGGAATTTATTTTTGCTCAGTTGATAGTTGGATGTAGTGGGTTAGTGGAGTAAATTGGGGGATTAGGGAGTTATCGTGATTTTTTTTTCGATTACCAAAATTTCCTCATTCTCCAGAGAAAAAAAGAAGGCTTCACCGTTTCTCATCTTTGCTGTCGAGAATTCCATTGTTTCCCCTTCCTTACCGTTTTCATCTTCCCGTTTTCAATCATTTTCGTTGTTTTTCAATCGGTTGCACTTTCAGTAAGTGGTTTTGGTGCCTTGAAGCTTTGGTTTTTAGGTTAATAATTGGGATTTTTGTTAACTGTTTTGATAGCGGGAAATCTGGTGTGAAAGGCTGTTCTAGTGTCGAATCGTAGTGGGAAGCATTCGTGATTCGCAAGGTAAGGGGTTTTACGTTGGGGAAGTGTCTAATCCATTTTAGGGTTCTGGATTAATTCGATCGTTTAAGGGATTAACTAAGTAAAATGTGTTCAATTATAGGTTTGGGCTTGCTCGGGAGTGATTACACATTGAAAACTAATCAGGTGTGTACCTAAAAATATAGAAAACGAGAACCAAAAAAGGTTGAAAAATGAAACTGTCGATGCGACAGGGCATATGGTTGCCCGTGTGGTAGGCCGTGTGGCAATACGACGTGTGATCGATGAGCCAGGTCGTGCGCGCGAGACACAAGCGCATGACACGATCGTGTGATGGCTAGTGAGGCCGTGTGCTAGACACGGGCTCAAAAAATTGGGTCGTTTGGGCCACAGGAGCGTGTGGGCCCACACGGGTGAACCACACGGGCTTGTGAAATTCTGGGCCAGGCTGTTTGATCCACACGGCCAAGGTCAATTTAGACCGTGTGGGCCCACAAGGGCAGGCCATATAGGCGTGTGTGCCCTATTTTCTGAAATATTCTGAAAGGTTGCTCAGGTCACCCAAGTCGACTGGGACCTACTGTAGGGTCGGTAAGAGTTACCCGACCCCTGATTACGTGATCTAATTATGTGATATATGTGCTCTAGCATGTTACTCTTAGCATGTAGAACGATTTGTATGTATGATCTGTTAACTACATATTTGCACGTCATGTATTGTATGCTGTATTGCATCGGGGTTGGGTTATTGTATATGGAGGAAGTACTCTGAAAGGCTCCTAAGCCTGATATCTGGCAGCACAGCTGCAATTATCTGATTATGTGCCACATTTTGGTACAACATAGTATGTAGGGATGGGTGGGTCGACTTTATCTCCACATGGTATGTAGCGTTGGATAGAGTTGGTGTGTAAAGGCTGGTGGGTAGGACTTTTCTGTACTGTTATGCATGATATATCTAAGATGGGCTAAGGTCGTTCGTATCTGATTTTGTATCTGAGTGGACTAAGGTTCACACCGGTTCTGTAAAGGGTTCAGGCCTAAGTTATTTGATATTTGGATGTATGCCTGATTTCTGCTATTGTGTATATTTTCTGAGGGGATTACACACTGAGTTTGTGAAAACTCACCATTTTCTGTTTAATCTGTGTAGGTAATACCCAAACTTGACGGTTTGATGCAGCGGAGGACTCGACGGTGGCCACACATATTTAGACTGTTTTGAATCTAGTTCCGGTATTCATTTATTTTTAATTATGTTCTGGGTTGGTTGATGTAATTCGGGACTTTATGGACTTTATTGGATTTTTAAACTATTTATGGGATTTTAGACTAAACTCGATTTTCTTAAAAGCTAATGTTTTCGTACACGAAATGGTTCCCAAAAATTTATTGGGTTTTCAAAAGTTTCCGTGCAAAAGAAATATTTTAAATCAAATCAATTAAAACACGTTTTCCTGAACTAAGTAAGATTAATAATTGGGACGATTTTAAGGTCAATGCATTTTCAAAAACACTCTTATGTGTCATCGTCCGATTTGGCCATAACGTCCAGGCCGAGTTTGGGGTGTTACATTTAGTGGTATTTATGCCAGGTTACAAAACTTGACTGTGGATTTGGGTTTTAAAGATTGGTTTTAAAGAAATAATTTGTAAATAATTTGAAATGTTTTTTGGAATAAGTATATGGCACACCGAGTCTCTAGTGCCGATCCTGTAAGTTTTCTGAAACTCTATTTAGAATTTTCTAAAAATATGATTAGAATATTCTAAAACTACTTTAGGTAGTATACCATACTGAAAACACTCTAGGAAGTGTAAACTGAAACCAGGAGTGAGACTACGATTCGTGATAACAGACTCTAAACTGTATTGCATAAAATATCTGTTAATAAAATATCGAAACTGTTAACTGATCCATAAAATTTGTAATACAGATAAATTCAATTAGACAATGAGCGCATGAGGTATCCGCAGACGTGGTACTAGAGGCCGAGGTAGAGACCGTAAAGGGGCTCGAGCTGAGTCCTCTTTCATGGAGAATATACCAAATTTGGACACCAGTGTCGCCTGCTACTGAGACTGGGTCTCGTGATCACATAGTAGGGGATGACGCACTGTCCTAGGTTATGCGTAGGATTTTGGAGAGGGTTGCTGGGCCCAATACTGGTTCTAGGGGTCGAGGGTCAGTTACAGAATGACTTTGGTCCAATGGGGCTGAGTTTTTTAGGGGTGTTGTTGGAGTCGCCCCTAATGTGGCTGAGTATTGGATAGAGGCCACGGAGAGAATTATAGACGACCTGGATTTCACCGTTAAGCAGAAGCTAAAGGAGGCTGTTTCTCTATTGCGTGATGAGGCATACCAGTGGTGCCTCACAGTTAAGGAGGGCACTTATCCCGACCGATTGACCTGGGATTATTTTAAGACAACGTTCTAGGGTAAGTATGTAGGGGCCAGCTACATTGATGCCAGGAGGCGTAAATTCCTTAATCTCACCTAGAGAGACCATTTCGTGGCCGATTATAAGGCTGAGTTCCTAAGATTGAATCCTTATGCGCGAGGCATAGTGGCGACTGAGTATGAGTGCTGTGTCCAGTTTAAGGATGGTCTCAGGGACAGTTTGCGAGTTCTGATAGCTCCACAGAGGGAGTGTGATTTCTCTATTCTAGTTGAGAAGGCGAAGATCGCTGAGGAGATTAAGAGAGCTGAGTGCCAAAACTAAGAGAAATGAAAGAATAAGAGGGAATTAGAGCCCTCGAGTGCTGCGATGAGGCTTAAGAAAAAGGCCAGATCTGATGGGCCAATGAGATTTGGGCCTTCTGTTGTACCTATTGGGGTGGCACTGTGTGGGCACTATGGTAGACGCTATCTGGAAAAGTGTTGGAGAACTACTGAGGCGTGCTTGAGATATGGGTTGACTGAGCACCGTGTTCGGAATTGTCTGTTGAGAACTGATTAGGTACAAGCTCCGGGTTCTGGTACTGTACAGCCGACGAGGGTAGTTCAGCAGCCATCTAAGGGCCGAGGTTAGGCCAGGTGTGGTAACGACATGGGCTGAGGATAAAGAGCACCAAGCAGATGTGCTAGATCGTCTGAGGTAAGACAGCCTACTTTGGTTTATGCTGCTCGTCGCCGTGAGGACCGAGATGCTTTAGATGTCATTACGGGTACGTTTTTAATATTTGATGTACCTTATCTTGCACTGATAGACATAGGCTCTACACACTTATACGTAGCTAGTACTGTGTCTGAAACCTTGAGCATTCCGATTGAGAGTACTTCTAGCGAGGTAACTATTGTGAGTCTATTGGGACAGTCCATCCGAATAAGTAAATTGTTTAGAGACATTCCGTTAGAGGTTCAAGGGACAGTATTTCTGGTTAATCTAATGAAGCTTCCATTTGAGGACTTCGATTTAATGTTGAGGATGGATTGGTTGGTAAAGCATCGAGTAAGTCTAGATTGTGCGACAAAAAGGATTGTGTTGAGAGCCGATAAGGACAACGAGGTAATTGTGATTAGGGAACGTCGTGACTACCTGACTAATGTGATCTTAGCTTTGGTAGCAGAAAAGTTAGTTCGAAAAGGGTGTGAGGCATTCTTGGCCTACCTCAGTATTTCTGATTCTAGGGACTCTTCAGTTAAAGACATCAGAACAGTGAGGGATTTTCCAGATGTGTTTCCTAAGGAGTTACTGGGGTTACCTCCGAACCGTGAGGTGGAGTTTAGGATTGAGTTGTTTCCTGGCACGGCTTCGGGGTCTATCGTCCCTTACCGAATGGCACCAAAAGAGCTGACAAAACTTAAGGCTCAGATCCATGAGCTGTTAGACCGTGGGTTCATTCATCCTAGTATGTCTCCGTGGGGAGCACCTATTCTATTTTTAAAGAAGAAAGATGGGACGATGAGAATGTGAATCGATTATCGATAGCTGAGCAAGCTAACGATTAAGAACAAGTACCCACTTTCGAGGATAGACGACTTATTCGACCAGTTTAGAGGGGCTTCTATATTTTCTAAGATTGATCTGCATTCAGATTACCATCAGTTGAGAGTTAAGGAGGCCGATATGCATAAGACAACATTTAAGACTCGATATGGACATTACGAGTTCCTAGTTATGCCTTTTGGTTTGACTAATGCACCGGCGACATTTATAGATTTAATAAACTGAGTATTTCAGCCCTACCTAGATCAATTTGTAGTGGTGTTCATCGACGATATTTTGGTGTACTCTAAGACAGATGATCAACATGATGAGCATCTCAAAGTGGTTCTACAGATTCTTCGTGAGAAATAGTTGTATGCAAGGTTCAGCAAGTGTGAGTTCTGGCTTCAGAAGTGACATTTCTAGGACATGTAGTTTTTGCTGAGGGGATACGAGTCGATCCTCGTAAGGTTGAGGCTGTGTTGGATTAGAAAAAGCCGAAGAATGTGTTTGAGATCCACAGCTTTTTGGGGTTGGCAGGATATTATCGATGTTTCATAGAAGGGTTCTCCTTGATCGTAGTTTCGATGACTAAGCTATTGTGTAAGGGAGTTCCTTTCGTTTGGATTGATGCACAGTAGGAGAGCTTTGATAGGCTCAAGACGGTTTTAACTTAGGTTCCCATTCTGATACAGCTTAAGCTCGGTAAAGACTTCGTGGTATACAGTGATGCGTCACATGTGGGTCTGGGTTATGTTCTGATGCAGGACCGGAAGGTAGTTGCTTATGCGTCTTATCAGCTCAAGACTCATAAGGCGAACTATCCGATGCACGGCTTGGAGTTGGCCGTAGTGGTATTCGTATTGAAAATCTGGAGGCATTACTTGTATAGTAAGAAGTGTATTATCTACACTGATCACAAGAGCCTCAAGTATCTTCTCACTCAAAAAGAGTTAAACCTTAGGCAGCGTAGATGGGTTGAACTGCTTAAAGATTACAACTGCACTATTGAGTACCATCTTGGTAAGGCCAATGTGGTGGCTGATGTGTTAAGCCGTAGGGCTATGACCGATCTGAGAGGGATGTCCACTCGACTTAGTCTTTTCGACAATGGGAGTCTGTTGGCAGAACTTTAGGTCAGGCCGACATGGATTGATCAGATTAGAAATAAACAGATGGGGAATAAGTCTCTGGAGTTGCATTTCTGTCAGGCTAAGAGTGATTCTACTACGGAATTTGAGATTAATAAAGTTGGGGTATTGAGTTTTTATGGTTGAATTTGTGTACCGAATGATGAGGACTTGAGACAGTCAATTCTGAGGGAAGCGCATACTAGCCCTTATACTATGCATCCCGGCGGGAACAAGATGTACCGAGATCTAAGAGAATTATACTAGTGGCTAGGATTGAAGCGTGAGGTTGGTGACGTCGTTACTCGCTGCTTGACTTGTCAGTAGGTTAAGGTTGAGCATCAGTTACCTTTGGGTTTGCTGCAGCCGGTTAAGATACCGTTATGAAAATGAGAGAAAGTAACGATGGACTTCGTTAGTGAGTTGCCTCTAACACTTATTAAGAAGGATTCTGTCTGGGTCATCGTGGATTGATTAACCAAATCTGTACACTTTATCCTAGTTATAATAGACTTTTCTCTGCAAAAGTTGGCTAAGCTTTATATTTTTGAAATAGTGAGGTTGCATGGGGTACCTGTCTCGATCATCTCGGATAGGGATTCTCGTTTCACGTCTCGATTTTAAAAGAAACTGCATAATGCTCTGGGTTCGAGGTTAGACTTGAGTACTGCTTTCCATCCTCAGACAGATGGTCAGTCAGAGAGGATCATTCAGATACTGGAGGACATGTTAAGAAGCTGCGTTATTGATTTCCGACGCAATTGGGAGGAGTACTTGCCATTAGCAAAGTTTGCCTATAATAACATCTTCCAGTCTAGCATCTAGATGGCACCTTATGAGGTGCTATATTGTCGTACGTACCGTACTCCCTTATGCTGGACTGGGTTGGGTGAGGACGTATTCTGGGTCCGAAATTGGTTTCTGAAATTGAGGATAAAGTTAAATCGATTCGGGATCAATCGAAAGTGACTTCTGATAGGCAGAAGTCATATGCAGATCTGAAACGACTAGAGATTGAGTATGCTGTGGGAGACTTTGTTTTTCTCAAGGTCTCACCATAAAAGAAGGTACTGAGGTTCGGTCGCAAGGGTAAGCTGAGCCCTCGGTTTATTAGGCTGTACTAAATTCTAAAATGAGTAGGACCAGTCGCCTATCAGTTGGAGCTATCTCCAAAGTTGGATCGGATTCATGACGTGTTCCACGTCTCTATGCTGAGGCGCTACCGCTCTGATCCCATGCATATTGTACCTGTCGAGGAAATTGAGGCTTAATCAGACTGACCTTCGAGGAGGAGCCTGTTCAGATTCTAGAGCGCGATGTTAAAGTTTTAAGGAGAAAATTTATTCCATTACTGAAGGTGCTGTGGCAGAATCATAGCACTGAGGAGGCTACGTGGGAGCCTGAGGATGCGATGCGTCAGCAGTATCCTCACCTATTTTGATCAGGTAAATTTCGAGGCCGAAATTTTCTTTTAGAGGGGTAGAGTTGTAACGTCCCAAAAATTATATTTTTGGTTTCTGTGAATTTATGACACAACTGTGTATCTGCTTCAGTGGTTAAGTGTTCCGGGTATGTTTGAGAGGTCCCAAGTTCAAGTCATAACTTAGGTAAATTTTGGCTTTTTCCTGAATTAAGCCTTAACTTCTAGGCAGCAGGCTTATATTAAACTATTTGTAATTTCATATCAGAATGGGCCTGCTGGTCTGGTGGTTAAGTGGAGTGTTGGTGTGATGGAGGTCTTGTGTTCGAGTCTCTGTGTAAGCATTGGAATCTATTTTTGCTCGGTTGGCCGAAAGAGTTTCGGTCAAACAAAAAGTCTGAGTAGTTGGATGTAGTGGTTAGTGGAGTAAATTGGGGGATTAGGGAGTTATCGTGATTTTATTTTTTTATTTTTCGATTACTGAAATTCCTTCCTTTTCTAGAGAAAAAATGAACGCTTTGCCGTTTCTCATCTTTGTTGCCAAGAATTCCATTGTTTCCCTTTCCTTTCAGTTTTCATCTTCCCTTTTTCAATCCTTTCTGTTGTTCTTCAATCGGTTGCACTTTCGGTAAATGGTTTTGGTGCCTTGAAGCTTTGGTTTTTAGGTTAGTAATTGGAATTTTTGTTAACTGTTTTGACAGCGGGAAATCTAGTGTGAGAGGCTGTTCTAGTGTCGAATTGTAGTGGGAAGCATTCGTGGTTCGCAAGGTAAGGGGTTTTACGCTTCAAAAGTGTTTAATCCATTTTGGGGTTTTAGATTAATTCGACCGTTTAAAGGATTAGCTAAGTAAAACGTGTTCAATTATAGGTTTGGGCTTGCTCGGGAGTGATTACACATCGAAAAAAATTAGATGTGTACCCCAAAATACAGAAAATGAGAATCAGTAGAAGCCAAAAAATGAAACTGTCGACGCCACACGGGTGTGTAGTCGTCTGTGTGGTAGGCCGTGTGGCAATACACGGTTGTGTGATCAACGAACCAGGCCGTGTGCACGAGACACGGGCGCAAGACACGACCGTGTGATGGTTGGTGAGGCTGTGTGGCAATAGATGGGCGTGTGATCGACGAGCCAGGCCGTGCGCGCGAGACACGGGCGCATGACACGACCGTGTATTGGCTGGTGAGGCCGTGTGATCCACACTGTCAAGGTTAATTTGGGTTGTGTGGCCCATACGGGTGAACCACACGGACGTGTGAAATTTTGGGCCAGGCCGTGTGGTCTACATGGCCAAGGTTAATTTGGGCCGTGTGGGCCACACAAGTGTGTAGGCCCACAAGGGCTGGCCACATGGATGTGTGAGCCGTATTTTCTGAAATACTCTAAAAGGTTGCTCGGGTCGCCCAAGTCGATTAGGACCTATTATAAGGTCCGTAAGAGTTACTCGACCCTTGATTACGTGATCTAACTATGTGATATATGTGCTCTAGCATGTTACTCTTAGCATGTAGACCGATTTGTATGTATGATCTGTTAACTGCATATTTGCACGTCATGTATTGTATGCTGCATTACATCGGGGTTGGGTTATTGTATATGGAGAAAGTATTCTGAAAGGCTTCTAAGCCTGATATCTAGCAGCACAGCTGCAATTATTTGATTATGTGCTACATTTCGGTACAACATAGTGTGTAGGGATGGGTGGGTCGATTTTATCCCCACATGATGTGTACGGTTGGACGGAGTTGGTTTGTAGAGGCTGGTGGGTAGGACTTTTTTGTTCTGTTATGCATGATATATCTGAGATGGGCTAAGGGAATTCGTATCTGATTCTGTATCTGAGTGGACTAAGGTTCACACTAATTCTGTAAAGGGATCAGGCTCGAGTTATTTGGTCTTTGGATGTATGCTTGATTTCTGCTATTGTGTATATTTTCTGAGGGGATTACACACTGAGTTTGTGAAACTCACCCTTTTCTGTTTAATCTGTGTAGGTAATCCCCATACTTGATAGTTCAGTGCAGCGTAGGACTCGATGGTGGCCACACATATTTAGACTGTTTTGAATCCAGTTCCGGTATTCATTTGTTTTTAATTATGTTCTGGGTTGGTTGATGTAATTCGGGACTTTATGGACTTTATTGGATTTTTAAACTATGTATGGGATTTTAGACTAAATTCGGTTTTCCTAAAAGCTAATGTTTTCGTACACGAAATGGTTTCCAAAAATTTATTGGGTTTTCAAAAGTTTCCGAGCAAAAGAAATGTTTTAAATCAAAGCAATTAAAACACGTTTTCCTGAACTAATTAACATTAATAATTGGGACGATTTTAAGGTCAATGCGTTTTCAAAAACGCTCTCATGTGACATCGCTCGATTCTGCCATAACGTCCAGGCCAGGTTTGGGGTGTTACACAAACGGGATTTAGGTCTTGCAACTCTAATAGATGTACAAGTGATGGAGTTAATAAATCGTGCAGAATAAAATTAAAACGTAAAAAATATTTTAAGATTATACTTTGGTTAAGTGGTAAAGTTAATGTTTTCTTGATGTAAATATCATGTGTTCAAATTTCACCACACATGCAATTTTTTTAGGTTTTTTTTAAAAAAATAATTAGACTAAATTACCTTCAAATAATATAATTTATTTTAATTATGGAAGGACAATTTTGTAATTTCCTTAATCGAGTTGGTGCCTAGTTGACTTATGACAACAATTAAATCAAGGGCTTATATAATATTATAGATACACAATTGATGGAGGTAACAAAGTTAAAATGGTCAAAATATTTTAAGATAAAGTCTTGGTTGAATGGTAAAGTAAATGCTTTATTGATGTAAATAGAACGAATTAAAATCCCATTATATATATATAAAGACTAATTGTACCCTTGAATAAATGGCTTGTTTTAATTATGGAAGGACACTTTCGTAATTTTCCTAACCGGACTCGTAACACCAACTCAGTCATGGATTCTAATAATAGTATAAATATACAATTGACGGAGGTAAGAATCTGTGCATAATAAAATTAAGGCTTAATGTTAAATTTAGCCCTCAACATTTCATATTATGTCAATTTGGCCTTTATTCATTTTTTAGCTAAATTTGGCCTCAACATTTAAAAAAAAAAAGAAGTCAAATTTGACCATCAACCTTTTAAAAAAGAGTTGAAATGATTTTTTTAATGAGAATACTAACTAAAATGTTATGTTTTTAAACATGGCAACTTACATGACGGTTCACGTGTACTCTATGCTAATCTTTTTGAAATTTTATGAATCTTTTTTATATTTTTATATTTTAAATTTTAGATTATTTGTTAACTTGAAATATAAGACAAATTATGTTATGTTAGCATGACGTACACATAGACTATCATGAGAGTAGCCAAGCCAATGTCATTAAAAATTAATGTTTTAGTTGTCATTTTCGTTAAAAAAAAAGAAGCAAATTGACTCTTTTTTGAAAGGGTAAGAGTCAAATTTAGCTAAAAAAAGAATAATGGCCAAATTGATAGAAAATGTAAATGTTGAGGGCTAAATTTATTATTATGCCTAAAATTTAAATGTACAAAATTCTTTTATATAATGTTTTGGTTGAGTGGTAAAGTTAATCTTTTATTTTTGTAAATAATTTGGGCTCAAATCCAACCATATCCAATCATATTTATTTTAATTACAAATAGATATTTTTATATTTTTGTAATAGAGTGATGTCCGATTGACTTATTATACTAATATAGTGAGAACTTAACTTCTACTATAGATATAATTTATTTCTTTTAATTGTTAAAATTGTATTTAGTGATTGAATAAATCAAAGCAATTTGATTCAACACTAGTATACTCCTTTTTTAGAACAACTATTGTTATTACATCATTTGGTTTACAAGTTCGTGTTTTGAACTTTTTGTTCCATTGAAATGGAACTGATCGTTGACAATTAGATTGTCAATGTCACTATCTTGATCACTTATATTTTATATTCATATGACCATGTCTTTTTGCTTTTTGTTTTCAGTGTTGGTGAGAGTCTGATTATCCATTAAGTTCATGATATATGAATTAAGACAAAAACCTGATTGAACTTACATTGCAACACAAAGCTTGATTTGATGGAGCATCCCAAATTCAAATGTCCTCTATTAGATTAGACCCAAGGGAAGTAGGAAACACTAAAAACACAACCTATGCTAGATTGACTCAATGGCAGAGTGGTCTGTGTTGACTTAACTGGAGGTTCGAGCCTTTTATAACCTGTTCTGATGCTAAACTATTTTTGGATTGGAATTACTACTACTCCATCCCTGTTTATTCTTATTTTATGCAGTACATGTAGTAAGTGATTGAACATTGGTTTAAATAGAGGTGACAAGCCGAGCATCCGCTGAAGCAGTAGTGATTGAATTATTTGCATTGATGACCCTGCAGTTGAGTCTTACCTCTCCAACCACAGCCGCTGGGGGCCTAACATTCCCCATTCGTATCATCGATTCCGCGAAGGCTTCGAAGAAAGCGGTTTGGTTACTGCTGAATTGGTTAATGATTTCGACTGTGTCAGCCCCTTGGGTACTAAATAGAATTTGATTGCTTCTAAGAAGACCTTCTTCAACTTGAAGGTTATTGAAGTAAACGTTGTCGAAATCGTCTGGTGTTGTCTGATCAAGGTTTGTCAGATTCGTTAAGCCCACAGTGGGGCATATCTCACGTAGTCTCGCCGCCAATGTCTCGTTTAGGTCCGGATCTTGATCTCCCACGCCGCTAAAATTATACAATCTTTGGTCGAAAGCTAAACACTGAGCTCGTCCGAATGTGTGAGCACCTGAAATTGAATATATTCATACATCGAATATTGTTTAAAGGGTTCCTTGCTGTTAATTTATATATGTTGAAGCCGTGGCCTGCATCGCAACAAAGGACCAACAGCAGCAAATTGTACAATTTTAGCTGCTATACTGTTTTGTAACAAAGAAATGGAGTTGGTTCAGTTATAAAATTACTTTTTTGAATATTTGTTCCTATGGAACTTAGCCTAAATCTTTGTAATGAGTTAGCTAAGTTAGTAGGAAAGATTGACTGATGTAATAGCTGGTATGCCAGCTTTCTTTTGTATACAAGTTGCTATATTGGTAAGTAAGAGCAGTTAAATTAGTAGGTAGCTGTCAAATACTTTTGTAACCATCATATATTCAAAGTTTGAATGAAAATTATGATGACTTCTCAGTTACAATTTTTCTTGCTGAGTTCTTTTCTTTTGTTTTTCTTTCAATCGTTTTTGCTTTCTTTGCTACTGCCATTTATCCAACAAATGGTATCAAGAGCTTTCAGTCTTTGAGGGCCTTGGTTGTACACTGTCACTAAGCAAATTGTGTTTGAAACAAAAGAAGAAGAGGTTGTTTTGCTTGCTGAAAAATGAGTTTTACACCACCTCCTCCACCTGTCTTTGCTGGAGAAAATTACAACATCTGGGCAGTGAAAATGAGAACATACCTGCAAGCACACGACCTGTGGAATGTTGTTCTCAATGACACTGAGCCACCACCATTAAGAGCCAACCCGACCATAGCCCAGATTAGGCAGCACAATGAAGACTGTGCCAAGAAGTATAAGGCTATGTCGTGCCTTCAAAGTGGAGTTTCTGATGTTATTTTCACAAGAATAATGGCTTGTGACACTCCAAAGCAGGCCTGGGACAAACTCAAGGAGGAGTTTCAGGGGTCTGACAAGACCAGACAACAGCAACTGATCAACATGAGAAGAGATTTTGAAAATCTCAAAATGAAGGACTCAGAAACCATCAAGCAGTATACTGACAGAATCATGACTACTGTCAACAATATAAGGCTGCTTGGGGAGGAATTCAGTGACCAAAGAGTGGTAGAGAAGGTCATAACAACCTTGCCAGAGAAGTATGAAGCAAAAATTTCTTCTCTGGAAGATTCAAGGGACTTGTCAACAATCCCTTTGACAGAGCTTATAAATGCTCTTTATGCTCAAGAGCAGAGAAGGGAAAATAGGCAGGAGGACCACTATGAAGGAGCTTTTCAGGCTAGAAGCAGAGAAAGCTCAAGTGCAAACTTAAATGCCAAAGGCAAGAAGCCCTGGACTGAGAAGAAGAAGAAAGAACCTGTCAAAAGGAAGTTCCCACCTTGTGTCCATTGCAAGAAGACTACTCATCTTGAGATATACTGCTGGTACAGACCAGACATTCAATGTAGAGCCTGCAAGCAATTTGGCCACATTGAAAAGGTCTGTAAGAGCAAGCCAAAACCACAACCACAATTTCAAAACCAAGCTCAAGCTGCAGAAGAGGTTGAATCACCTGAAGAGCATGTCTTTTCAGCATCATGCTTTTCAAGCTCGAGCAAAGTTAGTAAAATATGGTTGATTGACAGTGGATGTACCCACCATATGGCTTCTGAGAAGAGTATATTTAAGGAGCTTGACACCACTTTCAAGTCCAAAGTTAAAATTGGCAATGGTGAGCTGCTGGAGGCAAAAGGGAAAGGCAAGGCCTTGATAAGCACCAAGTCAGGTATTAAAACCATTTCTGAGGTTCTCTATGTACCTGACATTGACCAAAATTTGCTAAGTGTTGGCCAGCTATTGGAGAAGGGTTACTCTCTGATTTTTGAAGGCAAAAACTGTTTGATCAAAAATGCTGCTGGTGAAGTGTTGACTACAGTGGCTATGCAAGACAGAACCTTCATTGTGGATGTGAATCAACTGCAAGCGAAGGCATATGCATCTCAGTCTGATGAGACAGACTTGTGGCACAGGAGGATGGGGCATGTGAACTACAATTCACTGAACATGCTGCACAAAATGGATTTGGTCAGTGATATGTCCAAGATTGAGCCAAAGGATGCTGTATGTGAAGTCTGTCAGCTAGGCAAACAAACCAGATTACCCTTTCCAGTCAACAAGGCATGGAGAGCACAAGGGAAGCTTCAGCTTATTCATACAGACATCTGTGGACCAATGAAGACTACCTCCTTAAATGGCAGCAGGTACTTTGTACTCTTCATTGATGATTATTCAAGGTTCTGTTGGGTAAATTTTTTGAAGCATAAGTCAGATGTTTATGACTCCTTCTGCAAATTTAAAGCCTTGGTTGAAAACCAAGCAAATTGCAAACTAAAATGTTTGAGGTCTGACAATGGTTCTGAGTATGTATCTCAGAAGTTTCAAAAATTGTGTGATGATGCTGGAATTCAACACCAATTGACTACTGTGTACACACCACAGCAAAATGGTGTTTGTGAAAGGAAAAACAGAACAGTCCTTGATATGGCTAGGTGTTTGTTATTTGAGGCTAAAATGCCTAATGTTTTTTGGGCTGAAGCTGTGAATACAGCTACTTACCTGTTGAACAGGTTACCAACTAATGCAGTCAAAGGAAAAACTCCCTTTGAAGCCTGGTTTGCACAGAAACCATCTGTCTCTCATTTAAAGGTATTTGGCTGTCTATGTTATGTGTTGGTACCTGAGGAGAGAAGAACTAAGTTGGACAGGAGGTCCATGCCTGGGGTGTTTGTTGGCTACAGCAACGTGAAGAAAGGATACAGAGTCTTTGATCCACTGACCAAAAAGGTTGTAGTGAGCAGAGATGTAAAATTCAATGAAGCAAGTAGCTGGAAATGGGATGGAATTGAAGCAAATTTGTCTGATGGAGAAGAGATTGATGTTGATCTGCAGCAAGCTGAAAATGAAGAAGTAACTGAAAATGGCTATGATGATCAACCTGTTCGAGGCACCAGGACATTAACTGACATCTATGAGAGATGTGCAGTAACTATATTAGAGCCTTCATGTTTTGAAGAAGCTGAAAAAGAAAAATGCTGGCAGGATGCTATGGAAGCTGAATTTAAAATGATTCAAAAAAATGATACATGGGAGCTTGTAAACAGACCTGAAAACAGAAAAATTATAGGTGTAAAGTGGGTTTATAGAATTAAGAACAATGCAGATGGCTCCCTTAATAGACATAAGGCCAGACTGGTTGTTAAAGGTTATAGTCAACAGCAAGGGGTTGATTTTTCTGAAACCTTTGCACCTGTTGCAAGGTTGGATACTATCAGATTGCTGCTAGCTTTGGCAGCTCAAAAGCATTTGAAAGTGCATCATCTGGATGTTAAGTCAGCCTTTCTAAATGGCTTTCTTAATGAAGAAATATTCATTGAGCAACCTGAGGGTTTTAAGGTCACTGGTGAAGAACAGAAGGTCTACAAGCTGAAAAAGGCTTTGTATGGTCTAAAACAGGCTCCAAGGGCCTGGTATGAGAGGATTGATGGCTACTTAGCAAGGCTCGGGTTCATAAAGAGTATCAGTGAGCCTACACTCTATGTTAAGAAGGATCAGGAGGAGACCTTGTTAATTGTCTCTTTGTATGTTGATGATCTGTTGGTTATTGGCTGCAAAGATCAACTTATTGAAGACTTCAAGAAACAGATGCAACATGTCTTTGAGATGACTGACCTTGGTCTTATGACCTACTTTCTTGGCATGGAGATAAAACAAGGAAGTGATGGCATTTTCATAAGTCAGCAAACATTTGCTTCCAAGGTGCTTGAAAAATTTTGCATGTTGAAATGCAAACCAGTCACTACACCAGTTGCATTGGGAGAAAAATTATCAAGTGCCAGTGAACATGATCGAGTAGATGAGAAGGCATATAGAAGCTTAATTGGTTGTTTGCTTTATTTAACAGCAACTAGACCAGACATTGTCTATGCTGTTAGTCTACTTTCAAGGTTTATGCACTGCAGTAATGTGGCACATCTGAAGGCAGCAAAAAGAGTATTAAGGTATGTCAAAGGAACCATCGATACTGGTGTGAAGTTTTAGAGGGCAAAGGAGCTGAAACTCGTAGGCTATTCTGATAGCGATTGGGCAGGGTCAGTTGATGACATGAGGAGCACTTCAGGTTATTTTTTCACCTTAGGCTCGAGTGTTTTCAGCTGGAGTTCGAAGAAGCAACAAACTGTTGCACAATCTACAGCAGAGGCTGAATATATCTCAGCTGCAGCAGCTGTGAACCAAGCCATTTGGCTTAGGAAGATCTTGGATGATTTGAATGAAAGTCAAGTTCAGCCTACTGAGATTAGAGTGGATAATCAATCAGCTGTGGCCATAGCCAAGAATCCAGTCTTCCATGGTAAGACTAAGCACTTCAAAATCAAATTTCATTTTGTTAGAGAAGCTGAGCAATCTAGGGAGGTTAGCTTAATTCATTGCAGCTCAGAAATTCAGCTAGCTGACATTTTAACTAAACCATTGGGAGCCAACCGATTTAATGCTTTGAAGGAAAGGATTGGTGTTTGTTGCATACAGACCAAGGAGGAGTGTTGAAGCCGTGGCCTGCATCGCAACAAAGGACCAACAGGAGCAAATTGTACAATTTTAGCTGCTATACTGTTTTGTAACAAAGAAATGGAGTTGGTTCAGTTATAAAATTACTTTTTTGAATATTTGTTCCTATGGAACTTAGCCTAAATCTTTGTAATGAGTTAGCTAAGTTAGTAGGAAAGATTGACTGATGTAATAGCTGGTATGCCAGCTTTCTTTTGTATACAAGTTGCTATATTGGTAAGTAAGAGCAGTTAAATTAGTAGGTAGCTGTCAAATACTTTTGTAACCATCATATATTCAAAGTTTGAATGAAAATTATGATGACTTCTCAGTTACAATTTTTCTTGCTGAGTTCTTTTCTTTTGTTTTTCTTTCAATCGTTTTTGCTTTCTTTGCTACTGCCATTTATCCAACAATATATATAGATATTGAAAATTAAGGAAAAAATTACCTGAGAGGGCAACTACATCAAGACTGGTATCAAGTCCAACGGCAGCAAACTTGGCTTTGATTAGGTCAAGCGGATCATTGAAACCTGGCAAGACTGTATTGGCAAGACTCCGGTTTGCTGAACGGCTATCCTTTCTTCCTAGTGGAACCGCCCATGAAGGACCCCCTGACTGTATATCATCATCATCATCGTCATCATAATAATACTAATAAATGGGAGACAAGAAACAGCAGCAGACAGGGAGGATGGCGGATTACCAGGACGACAGATTGTTCAGCTGCAATGGCCACAATATCAGCGCAGGAAACTGTTTGGCTGCAGACGTTCTCCAAAGCTGCCTTCATATCATCAATAACCTTAAAACCTCTAACTGAATTAGCATTTGGGCGAGCTACTTTCTCAGTAGTGTTCGGGTCGTCCAACAAAATCGAACCATCACACCCCTGAAATAGTTGCAACCAACAATTAGCCATGAAAACCTAATAAGTATATTAAACTGTTGAGATCGAAAAGGTCTTTTACTTGAACAAAACAATCATGGAAGTGAAGCCTAAGAAGGCTAGCAGTAATCCGAGTATCATTTAGGAAAGCTTTGAGGAGGATTTTCCGTATGATGTGGGTGACATAGGGACATGTTTGGTCGTAATATGTTGGAGTAAGTTGGTCTTGTGCAACACATACCGGTGTCTCAAGTAAAGCCACACAGAAAAGAGCTGCCACTATATGCCTAGAAAAAGACATTTTCGACCACACAACCATAGAATATCGATTGTTCAACATTTCGATGTTTGAGAAAGTTTGTTTGGGAGCTCATTCATAAATGATCATCATTTATAGAAAAACAAACTATGGGATTTGCAGCTACAAAGAAGGTTCTCGTTCTAGTTGCTTATTAATTAATTGTAATCATATATATATAGGATATCATATCATATATATATATTATAACAAGTTACACAATTATTAAAATTGCAACAAGTGGCGTAACTATATTTTTTGTATTTAAATAAATATTTTATAACATTCCACGTCCGACCCGATTGTCGGGTTGAGATATGAGATACCGCATTTGTTGCTAAAGCAACTATGGTTCTATTTCAATATAACACGTCATACAAGCAAATTTGTTTTAATACTTAATAAAACACATTATATAATCATATTCTAGTTATACATGAGATTACGAAAACTCCCATACTAATTCGATGACGAGAGAAGGACTAGAATGTAAAATAATCAAAATAGGGATGCATAGTCCTGACACCAAATAGTAATGTTGCGACCCTGAGTTCAAATTTCTGATGTCATGACTTCATATAGAATGCGTCTCGACATTATAAGCAAGATCTAGACATCATGACTTCAATAGGGGAATGTCTCAACTTTGAGGATAGAGAATTTAATCTTGTGACTTCAGCAGGGGAGAATCACGACTATAAACATAGAAACTTGATGTCGCAACACTAATAGGGGACAGTTGCAACCTTGGAAGTAGTCACAAACTTTAGTTCATTCATCTCAAACCTGCCATATACAAAACTCATATGGTCAAGTGACCTAAAACTTGTCACTTAACAGTCTTAGGCATTAATTAAAGTGTTGATTTATCATTTACAACATATCTGTAACATCTCGATTTTGGGCCTAGTTGGAATAGTGGTTTTAGAACCACTAACCCAAGGTCGGAGAAATTATTTTTAATATCATTTTATATGTTGTAGAATGATTATATGAGCGTATGAAAATTTTGGTGACTTAATTTTAGCGATTGTGATCTTAATTGCGAAAAAGGACTAAATCGCATAAAGGGCAAAAGTTTTGTTTTACTAGCAAATGGTGTCAAATAGCTAGAGAATTATAATTAGGGGTCTTTAAAGGGCAAATACACCCATTCTAATAAGGGTGGCCAGCCATAGAGACAAAGAAAATGAAATGGTCAAATGTTAGGTGAAATTTGGTGATTAATTTGACTTGAAATAAAATAAAATAAAGAGAAAAAAATCACCTTTCATCTTCCTCCTCTCCACTAAAATTTTTAGAAAAATAAGGGTTTTGGAAGCTTGAAATTTCAGCAACTCTTCACCCTTGCAAGTAAGTGATTTTGGTGGTCTTTCTTAATGATTTTTGTACTTTTGGAGCCCTTATACCTTAAGCTAACTAATGGGGGGCTATTTTGCAAAATGGTTGAGAGACGAGGGATTTTACATGAGAGTGTTCATGTTGTTTTCTAAATTTTCATGGGAAAAAATAAATCATGGTTGTTAAATAAACAACTTTTGTGAAAGGGGTTTCCATGAAAACACCTAAAATGGACCATTTTGTGAAGTTTGTTAAATGGATAGAAATTGTGTGAAATATTTGAAATTTTGAGATACTATATGTATAAAAAGAGTTTAGCTAGGCTTGGTTAGTGAGAAAATTCGATAAAAATCGATTTACGAGCCTAGGGGTAAATCGTAACTTTGTGAAAGTCTAAAGGAAAAATGGTCATTTTGCCAAAATATGAATTATGAAATGCATTGATTAATATGATGATTAAATTAGTGAATTTTTATCATTTCAGATTAAGAAATACGAAATCCAGACCTAGATCGGAGAAAGGCCAAGCTAGTAGACTAAATCCAATTAGTCGTCCATTTTTTGTATACCGTGGTAAGTTGTACATAAGTAAGGAAACATTATCGCTATTATATGTTGAATAATCAATTTTTGCATAATATGGTTGAATATGATTATGAATAATGCATGATGAAATTAATGTGGTAAATTCCCGGTTGAACCTAGGAATAGATTGGATATCCATGCCATAACATTTGGGTGATATGTGCACTAGTATAAGACCATGTCTGAGACATGGCGTCAGCCACGATATGAGAGCTAGTGTAAGACCATGTTTGGAATATGGCATCAGCAATGTTGTGAGAGCTAGTGTAAGACCATGTCTGGGACATGGCATCGACATTAATATGTGCGTTCGTGTAAGACCATGTCTGGGACATGGCATCGGCATTGATATGTGCACTAGTGTAAGACCATGTCTGGGACATAGCATCGGCCACATTATGAGAGCCAGTGTAAGACCATGTCTGGACATGGCATCGACATTGAGATAATAGCTAGTGTAAGACCATGTCTGGGACATGGCATCGGCCTCGACATGTGTGCTAGTGTAAGACCATGTTTGGAACATGGCATCGGTAATTCACCCTATTGTGTAAAGCTTGTCAGATATCCTTTAGTACTCCAAAGGGTTTCACAGGTTATTTTTTAGGCTTATCATAAAGATACGGAATGATATATTCATGTTGTGAGTGGTACAGGTTTTTATTCGAAACTCATAAGATATAAGTCTAGTTATGTTGCCTTGATGGTAAGAATTACATGAGTAAGTTGAAGATATGAAAATAATTTTGGGACGATATTGTAATCTTTGGCTTATGTAGTGCCGAATCCATTGTTTCCCTTTCCTTTCCATTTTCATCCCCTTTTTCAATCGTTTCCATTATTCTTCAATCAATTGCACTTTTGGTAAGTGGTTTTGGTACCTTGAAGCCTTGGTTTTTAGGTTAATAATTGGGATTTTTGTTAACTATTTTGACAGTAGGAAATCTGGTCTGAGAGGCTATTCTAGTGCTAAATTGTAGTGGGAAATATTCGTGGTTCGCAAGTAAGGGGTTTTACGCTCGGGAAGTGTCTAATTTATTCTGGGGTTTTGGATTAATTCAATCTTTTAAGGGATTAACTAAGGAAAACGTGTTCAATTATAGGTTTGGGCTTGCTCGGGAGTGATTACGTATCGAAAACGAATCAGGTGTGTACCTAAAAACATAGAAAACAAGAATCGACAGAAGCCGAAAAACGAAACTATTGACACCACACAGGTGTGTGGTCGCCCGTGTGGTAGGCCATGTAGAAATACATAGGCGTGTGATCGACGAGCCAGACCGTGCGCGTGAGACACGGGCACATGACATGGCCTTGTGATGGGTGGTGAGGCATCGTGCGAGACACGAGCTCAAAAAATTGGGCCGTGTGAGCCACACGGGTTAACCACACGACCGTGTGGAATTTTGGGCCAAGCCGTGTGATCCACACGGCTAAGGTTAATTTGGGCCGTGTGGGCCATACGGGCGTATTGGCCCATACAGGCAGGCCACATGGGCGTGTGGGCCCTATTTTTTAAAATACTCTGAAAGGTTGCTTGGGTCGCCCAAGTCGACTGGGACCTACTATAGGGTCTGTAAGAGTTACTCGACCCCTGATTACGTGACCTAACTATGTGATATATGTGCTCTAGCATGTTACTCATAGCATGTAGACCGATTTGTATCTATGATCTGTTAACTGCATATTTGCACGTCATGTATTGTATGCTGCATTGCATCGGGGTTGGGTTATAGTATATGGAGGAAGTATTCTGAAAGGCTCCTAAGCTGATATCTAGCAGTATAGCTGTAATTATCTGATTATTTTCCACATTTCGGTATAACATTGTGTGTAGGGATGGGTAGGTCGATTTTATCCCCACATGGTGTGTAGGGCTGGACGGAGTTTGTGTATATAATGGCTGGTAGGTAGGACTTTTCTGTTCTGTTATGCATGATATATCTGAGATGGGCTAAGGCCGTTCATATATGATTCTGTATCTGAATGGACTAAGGTTCACACCGGTTACGTAAAGGGTTTAGGCCCGAGTTATCTGATATTTGGATGTATGCCTGATTTTTGCTATTCTGTATATTTTCTGAGGGGATTACACACTGGGTTTGTGAAAACTTACCCTTTTTTGTTTAATCTATGTAGGTAATCCCCATACTTGACGGTTTGGTGTAGTAGAGGACTCGACCGTGGCCACAATATTTAGACTGTTTTGAATCCAGTTCCAATATTCATTTCTTTTTAATTATGTTCTGGGTTGGTTGATGTAATTTGGGACTTTATGGACTTTATTGGATTTTTAAACTGTTTATGGGATTTTAGACTAAACTCAGTTTTCCTAAAATCTAATGCTTTCATACACGAAACAGTTCCCAAAAATTTATTTGGTTTCTAAAAGTTTCCGCGCAAAAGAAATGTTTTAAATCATATAAATTAAAACATGTTTTCTTGAACTAAGTAAGATTAATAATTGGAATGATTTTAAGGTCAATGTGTTTCAAAAACACTCTTATGTGACATCGCCCGATTCAACCATAACGTCTAGGCTGGGTTTGGGGTGTTATAGGGGCCTCGTAGGCCCATAGTAGGGACATTAAGATATTGTGAAAAGTTTTAATTTGGAGTGAAATTTTATAACTAGGAAATGTATGTTTGTATGTGTTTAAGTTCGGTAACACCTCGTATCTTGTTTCGGCGTCGAACTCGGGTAAGGGGTGTTACATTTAGTAGTATCAGAGCTACGATTTAGTCGATTCTCAGACTAACGTAGCGACAGTACAAGTCTAGCTATACATTTCATAAATATATTGTGATAGTGTGACGACTCTTGACCTTTAAATTTTGTTTTCATATAGTAAATGAATCCCGACGGAGTAGTGGCGGATGATGTGGAGAGCAATGTGCCGCTGAAGGGACCGTACCAGTAGAGAGCGGGCCTATGACAATGAGTCAAGGCGGAGGGGCTAGGGAAGCCTACCTCCATATGATGGACCCATGGTATTCTGAGTTTATTCGTACGAATCCGAACACTCCACCTCCCCCTCTCCCTCAAATTCTCTAGCCTGCCCCCATATCTCCCCAAGTTGTAGAGATGTTAAGAAGGGAGAAACCTCTAGTTGACAGAATTAGGAAATCCTCTAGTTGACAGAATTAGGAAGCAGAGAGCTGAGGAATTTAGGGCGAATATTGATGATAACCCAGAGAGGGCGGAGTTCTGGCTAGAAAATACCTTTAGGGTATTCGATGAGTTGTCTTGCACACCTGAGGAGTGCATGAAGTGTGTTGTGTCACTCCTACGAGACTCAGCCTACCAATGGTTGAATACCCTTGTGTCGGTTGTACCAAGGGAAATGATTACATGGGAGTTCTTTCAAGAGGAATTTTGAAAGAAGTATATTAGTCAGAGGTTTATAAATCAGAAGAGGAAGAAATTTCTAGAATTGAAGCAAGCCTGAATAACAGTAACAGAATATGAGCGTGAATTCGTAAGGCTCATCAAATACGCTAGAGAGTGCATATCTACCGAAGCCATCATGTGCAAAAGATTTGAAGACGGATTGAACGAAGACATCCGATTATTAGTTGGCATCTTAGAGTTAAAGCAGAAGAATTGACCAAAGAAAAGAGAAAAGCTGATATCGAGTCTCGTGACTCAAGGAAAAGACAGACAGGGAAATCTCATCAGTCCTCATCTAAGAGATTCGATCGAAAGCTTCAGTGGGATTCTCGAGTAGAAATAAGAATAAGCAGTACACGACATTTAAGGCTCGAACCACTTCTATCGCGAGTGTTAGTAGTGCTCGAACGAGCAAACCAGAATGTTCACAGTACGGTAGATGCCATTTTGGTGAGTGTCGAGGGAATAAAAAAGGCTGTTTCAAATGTGGGTCGTCAGACCATTTCATCCGAAATTGTCCTGAAATGGGTGAGAAAGACGAATAGCAAGATGTGAGAGCGAGTAATTCTCTTTCTAGAGGTAGACCACAGAAGAACCCGAGAAGAGGGACTAGCAGCATAGGTACATCTAGAGATTCAGCCGTGAGGTCCGAGGTCCTGCAAGGACTTATGCCATTCACGCTCGTGAAGAGGCATCTTCACCGGATGTGATTACGGGTACTTTCTTTCTTCATGATATTTCTGTTGTTGCTTTGATAGATCCGGGGACTACCAATTCGTATGCTTGTGTGAAACTGGTGTCTAGCATGAATATGCATGTCGAGTCTACAAAATTTGTGGTAAATGTGTCAAACCCATTAGGCAAGCATGTATTAGTTGACCAAGTGTGTAGAAATTGTCCCTTAACAATTTGAGGTCATTATTTTTCGGCTAACCTCATGTTATTGCCATTTGATGAATTTGACGTTATCCTTGGTATGGATTGATTGTTTACCCATGATGTCATAGTAAATTGTGGGAAGAAATTCATTGAATTGAAATGTGAAAATAGGGTTATTCTTCGGGTTGAATTAGGTGAACCCGATAGCTTACCCGTAGTGATTTCTTCTATGACTGCTAAGAGGTATATGAGAAAAAGGGTATGAGTCTTATCTCGCATTTGTGTTGAATACCCAAGTAACAAAAGTAAAGATTGAGTCAATTCCAGTGGTATGTGAATTTTCGGATGTGTTTCCGGAAGAGTTGCCCGGACTGCCTCCAGTTAGGGAAGTCATATTTGGTATCGAGTTAGTCCCTGGAACTATGCTTATATCGATAGCCCCGTATAGGATGGCACCGTTGGAGTTAAAAGAGTTGAAGGCTCAGCTACAAGAATTAATAGATAAAGGTTTTGCGAGACCGAGCTATTCCCCGTGGGGTGCTCCGGTACTTTTTGTTAAAAAGAAAGACGAGTCGATGAGGTTGTGTATAGACTACAGACAGCTCAACAAGGTGACGGTGAAGAACAAGTACTCCTTGCCAAGAATCAACGATTTGTTTGATCAATTAAAGGGAGCCACGGTGTTTTCTAAGATAGACCTGAGGTCCGGTTATTACCAGTTGAGAGTTAAGGAATAGGATGTGCCGAAAATCGTGTTTCGGATGAGATATGGGCATTATGAGTTCCTTGTTATGCCTTTTGCCTTAACAAATGCTTCCGCCGTGTTTATGGACTTAATGAACTGTATTTTTTGGCCAGACTTGGATAAATTCGTTGTGGTTTTTATTGATGATATATTAATTTATTCTCGTGATGAGAGTGATCATGCGGAGCATTTGAGAACTGTTTTGCAGACTTTAAGAGATAATCAGTTGTATGCCAAGTTTAGTAAAAGTGAGTTTTGGCTTTGAGAGGTCAGATTTTTAAGACACATAGTGCCGGGCGATGGAATTAGAGTTGACCCAAGTAAGATCTCGGCTATTGTTGAGTGGAAACTGCCGAGGAATGTATCAGAGATTAGAAGCTTTCTAGGCTTAGTAGGTTACTACAGATGATTTTCTAAAGGATTTTCCATGATTGCTACTCCGATGATAAGGTTGTTTTGGAAAGATGTTAAGTTTGAATGGATGGAAAAGTGCCAACAAAGCTTCGAGAAACTAAAGGCGTTGTTGACTGAAGCTCCAATTTTAGTGCAACCGGAACCGAGAAAAGAGTTCGTAGTGTATAGCGACACTTCCTTGAATGGATTGGGATGCATGCTCATGCAAGAAGGCAAGGTAATAGCATATGCCTTGAGACAACTGAAGCCGCATGAGAAAAACTATCCAACTTACGATTTAGAGTTAGTCGCTATAGTGTTCGCACTGAAATTTGGAGACACCATTTGTATGGCGAGAGATGTCGAGTATTCACTGACCATAAAAGTCTAAAGTATTTGGTGACTTAAAAGGATTTGAATCTAGGGCAACGAAGGTGGCTGAAGTTGATTAAAGATTATGAGTTAGTAATTGATTATCACCTGGGAAAGGCGAACGTGGTCGCAAATGCACTAAGTAGAAAGTCATTGTTTGCCTTGAGAGCTATGAATAGTTAGTTGTCTGTAATCAAGGATGGTTTGATTCTAGAAGAGTTGAGAGCTAGACCTATGTTTCTTCAAGAAATTTGTAAAGCTCACAAGATTGATAAATATTTGCAAGTTAAGATGACTCAGTGCGAGATAGTTGACGAATCAGATTTTCAGATTAGTATCGATGGTCGTTTGATGTTCCGAGGTAGGGTCTTTATACCTAGAGATGAACTTATTGGGAAAATTTTTCACGAGGGACATAGTAGTTGTATGTCAATCCATCCGGGTAGTACTAAGATGTATAATGACTTGAAGAGATTGTATTGGTGGCCAGGCATGAAAAGAGGCATCTCAGAGTTTGTTTCGAAATGTTTAATTTTTCAACAAGTGAAAGCCAAGCACCAAGTACCTTCTGGTTTACTTCAGCTGTAATAGTTCCCGAGTGGAAATGGGATAGAATTACCATGAATTTTGTGATAGGATTTTCGTCATCACCAAGAGAGAAAGATGCTGTTTGGGTCATAGTTGATCGACTAACAAAATTAGCTCACTTTATTCTGGTGCGTACCGACTACTCGCTTGACAAGCTAGCCGAGTTGTATGTTTTTGAAATTGTGAGACTTCACGGAGTACCCTTGTCGATCATTTCGGATAGAGATCCAAGGCTTACTTTGAGGTTTTTGAAAAAGTTACAAAAACTTTGGGGACAAAGTCAAATTTTAGCACGGCCTTCCATTCTTAAACCTATGGTTAGTTGAAAAGAGTGATTCAGATTCTTGAAGACATGTTGCAGTGTTGTGTCCTTGAATTCCAGGGCAGTTGGGAAAAGTATTTACCGTTGGTAGAGTTTGCCTACAACAATAGCTATCAGTCGAGCTTGAGAATGGCGCCTTATGTGGCTTTGTATGGGCGTAAGTCCCGAACGCCCTTGTTTTGGACTAAACTCAGAGAAAATCAGATTCACGGGGTCCATTTAGCCAAAGAAACAGAAGAGAAAGTTAAGGTAATTCGTGATTGTTTGAAGGTTGCTTCGGATAGACAAAAATCCTACACGGATTTGAAACGAAAGGAAATTGAGTTTCAAGTCGATGATAAGGTGTTTTTGAAAGTATCCTCGAGGAAGAATGTCATCAAATTTGGTAAGAAAGGAAAACTAGGTCCACATTTTATTGGACCTTATGAGGTGACAGAGAGAATTGGATTGGTAGCTTATCGACTAGCCATGCCATCCGAGTTAGAGAAGATCCACAATGTTTTCCATGTGTCGATGTTGCGCCATTACCATTCTGACCTTCGCACGTTCTTTCGCCAACAGAGGTTGAGATTCGATCGGACATAGCTTATGGTGAAGAGCCTGTTAAGATCTTAGCCCAAGAGGTCAAGCAATTGAGGAATAAAAGTATAGCACTTGTGAAAGTATTGTGGCATTGACAAGGGGTTGAAGAGGCCACATGGGAACCCGAGGAGACTATGAGAGATCAATACCCTAACCTTTTCACCGGTAAAATTTTCGGGGACGAAAATCCCTAAGGGGGAGAATTATAACATCCCGATTTTGGGCCTAGTCAGAATAGTGGTTTCGAAACCACTAACCCAAGGTTGGAGAAATTATTTTTAATATCATTTTATGTATTGTAGCATGATTATATGAGCGCATGAAAATTTTGGTGAATTAATTTTAGCGATTGTGATCTTAATTGCGAAAAAGGACTTAATCGCATAAAGGGAAAAAGTTTTGTTTTACTAGCAAATGGTGTCAAATAGCTAGAGAATCATCACTAGGGGTCTTTAAAGGGAAAATAGACCCATTCTAATAAGGGTGGCCGGCCATAGAGACAAAGAAAATGAAATGGTCAAAGGTTAGGTGAAATTTAGTGATTAATTTGACTTGAAATAAAATAAAATAAAGAGAAAAAGATATCACCTTTAATCTTCCTCCTCTCCACCAAAATTTTCAGCAAAATAATGGTTTTGGAAGCTTGAAATTTTAGCAACTCTTCACCCTTGCAAGTAAGTGGTTTTGGTGGACTTTCTTAATGGTTTTTGTACTTTTGGAGCCCTTATAGCTTAAGCTAACTAATGGGAAGGGGGGCTATTTTGCAAAATGGTTGAGAGACTAGGGATTTTCCATGAGAGTGTTCATGTTGTTTGCTGAATTTTCATGGAAGAAAATGAATCATGGTTGTTAGATAAACAACTTTTGTGAAAGGGGTTTCCATGAAAACACCTAAAATGGACCATTTTGTGAAGTTTGTTAAATGGATGGTAATTGTATGAAATATTTGAAATTTTGAGATACTATAGGTATAAAAAGAGTTCAACTAGGCTTGGTTAGTGAGAAAATTTGATAAAAATCGATTTACGAGCCTAGGGGTAAAATCATAACTTTGTGAAAGTCTAGGGGCAAAATGGTCATTTTGCCAAAATATGAATTATGAAATGCATTGATTAATATGATGATTAAATCAGTTAATTTTTATCATTTTAGACCAAGAAATATGAAATTCGGACTTAGATCGGGGAAAGGCCAGGCTAGTAGACTAAATCTAATTAGTCGTTCACTTTTTGTATACCGAGGTAAGTTGTACGTAAGTAAGGCAACTTTATCGCTATTATGCGTTGAATGATCAATTTTTGCAAAACATGGTTGAATATGATTATGAATAATGCATGATGAAATTAATGTGGTAAATTCCCAGTTGAACCTAAGAATAGATTGGATATCCATGCCATGACATTTGAGTGATATGTGCGTTAGTGTAAGACCGTGTTTGGGACATGGCGTCGGCCACAATAGGAGAGCCATTGTAAAACCATGTTTGGAACATGGCATCGGCAATGATGTGAGAGCCATTGTAAGACCATGTCTGGGACATGGCATCGGCATTGATATGTGCGCTAGTGTAAGACCATGTCTGGGACATGGCAACGACATTGAGACGAGAGCTAGTGTAAGACCATATCTGGGACATGGCATCGACCTCGACATGTGAGACAGTGTAAGACCATGTTTGGAACATGGCATCGGCAATTCACCCTATTGTGTAAAGCTTGTCAGATATCCATTAGTATTCCAAAGGGTTTCACGGATTATTTTTAAGGCTTATCATAAAGATACAAAAAGATATATTCATGTTGTGAGTGGTTGTAACAGGCCAGTTTTGGGGCTAGTCAGAAAAATGATTTCAAAACCGCTAACTTGAGGTTGAGGAAATTATTTTAAATATTATTTTATGTATTGTAACAAGATTAGATAAGGGCATGAAAATTTTGGTGAATTAGTTTTAGTGATTGCTTGCTTAATTACGAAAAAGGACTAAATTGTATAAAGTGCAAAAGTCCTAGTTTGTTATATAAGGGTGTCAATTAGATAAAGAACCTAAATTAGGGGCCTTTAAAGAGCAATTAGACCCCAAATGGTTAGGCTAGCCGGCCATAGGAGACAAAAGAAAGAAAAATGGTCAAAATTAGATAGGTTGGTGACCAATTTTGACTAAAATAAGAATAAAATAAAGAGAAAAAAGATATCTTTTTTCCTCTTCTTCTTCATCACTGAAAAATGCAACCATTAGAGGGTTTTTGAGCTTCATAATTTTTAGCCACTTAGTCTCATTACAAGTAAGTGATTTTAATGAGTTTTCTTAATGATTTTTACATTTTTAAAACCCTTGTGTCATGAGCTTTCTAATGAGGGGACTATTTTACAAAATGGTTGAAAGTCTAGGTTTTTCCATGAGAGAATTTAGGTTGTTTTCTGAATTTTTGTGGAAGAATATGAGTCTTAGATGAGTAATAAACAACTTTTGTGAAGGGATTCCTCATGAAAACCCTAATAAGGACTATTTTGCATAAGTTGTAAAATAGATGATAAATGTGTGGAATAGAGGAAATTTTGGATTACTATAAGAGTAAAAAGGGTTCGGCTAGGCTTATAATAGGGAGAAATTTGATAAAAAAATTGACTTTCGAGCATAGGGGTAAAATGATCATTTTGTGAAAGTCTAGGGGTAAAATAGTCATTTTGGCCAATTATGAAATTTTAAGTGTCTAAATTGATGTGTTGGTGAAATAAATGAATTTTATTAATTTAGATCGAGAGAAGCATGATTTGGGTTTTGATCAGGGTAAGAACAAAGTTTACGAGGATTAAGCTCGTCTTCATCATTTTGTATCGAGGTAAGTACATATGTAAATAATGTGTTATTGAAGCTTACTTTGGAATATTTTGATAATATACATGTGTAATTGGCTCATTTTTGTTATGTATCTAAATTCTACTTGTTGCCATGAATGTATAAATGACATGTTATGTCAGTAAAGTACATTGTGAGCAAGTACGATGCTATTCGGCTAGTTATGAAATCCCGTTGGACCTTAGACATAGCATAGGATACAAAGGGGTATGTTATAAAAATTTTGTGGTCTGAACTCATGAGTTGAGTCTGAGTTCATGAGATGAATGTTATAGGTAACATGGGTCTGGGTACTGGCTTTGTGTATAGAATCGTGAGTGGCTCAATGAGCGAACGTTACATGATAGCTATGGGGTCCGAGCCCTGACCTGATAAAAAGACTCGTGAGTAGCTCAAATGTAAGGGTTCCATAGCACGAGGTAGCCCTGATTTCTTATATGGTAATTAGATGCAAATTTCCCGTGTATCCCTAGGTATTTTGAGAGTTCAATAGGTAACATTGAAGATTTAATTGGTGAGAACTTGATGAGGTATGTATACTGAACTTATGGATAGTACCTGGGTAAGGGACGAGATGCATTAAATATACATGAATGAAAGAAAGAGTAAGATAAAGATGTTAAAGGACTTATATCTTTTAAGCATGACAAGTTACCGTTTGACGAATATGATTTTCTTTTAATTACACTTTATTTGCATATATGTACTTACTAAGCTCCCACGCTTACCCTCCTTTCTTTTCTTTCCTTATAGTGCTGCCAAGCTAGCATCGGGGATCCAGTGACGTCTTAAAGCTTCGATCACACTATCACTTAAGAACTTGGTATAGCTAGTTTAATTGTTTTGTTTTCTGGCATGTATAGGGACTCGAGTCTTCTATTTATTATTTTGTTAGATAGCCATAACGTGTTGGTTCATATGATAAAAATGATACTCATTTTTTATAGACCACGAATGTTGGCTAACACCAATTATTATTCAATGCAATGTTGCAAATTTCTAATGGTTGTGGCTGTTTTGGTTATGCATGTTATGTTCGTATTAATCTTGGTTGATCTTATGTAGATAGGGGTATGTAAGGGTGGCAAAGAGGTTTGGTAAATAGCCTTATTTTGTCCACACAGGTAGACACACGGGCGTGTGTCTAGGCCGTATGTGACACACGGTCAACCCCATAGGTGTGTTGTTTAGCCGTGTGTCACCTGCACGTAAAAAAAAATTCAGGTCAGTAATCATGGTAGTAAACACACGGGTAGAGGCATGGCCGTGTGTCTCAGTCGTGTGAAGGGCACAGCCTAGCACATGGGCGTGTGCCTTGGCCGTGTGGCCTTTAAGGATTTCTAACTTTAGAAATAGAATGTCCAAGTTTTTGTACACGGGCGTGTGTCAGGTCGTGTGAAAACCCCTGTAGGTTTGAATTAGAAAATAAATCCACATGGGTAAGGGACACGGGCGTGTCCCAATGTCCTTAGGCCGTGTGAGCCATACGGCCCATCAACACGACCATGCCTAAATGGTCACACAGGCGTGTTGCCCCTCTCACACAGGCGTGTGCCCCTGTGTTAAGTGTTATTTTCAGAATTCTTTGAAGGACCCGGATTGATTCTGAATGGGTTCCAATAGATATTTTGAGCCTTGTAGGCTCTTATTAAAGAGTTTATAATAAAAATTGAAAAAGTTTTTAATTTGACCATGTTTTGGTGATATGAAAACGTTTGTATGCATGAGTTCAAGTTAGGTAATGCCTCATATTTCGTCTCAATGTAGGGCACGGGTGTGGGGTGTTACAATGGTACAGGTTTTTATTCGGAACTCATGAGATATGGGTCTAGTTATGTTGCCTTGATGATAAGAATGAAATGAGTAAGTTCTAGCTATGAAAATGATTTTGGGGCGATATTGTAATCTTTGGCTTATACTTGTGATATATAAGCATGTAGTGATATTTACCTTTGTTCACTCAAGAATGTCGTGTTGATTTATAATATGCATGGTTGATCTTGTTATTTATATGCAACTTACTAAGCTTTATGCTTACTCCCTCTCTTTTCCATTTTCTTTTAGTGTCACCAAGTTAATATCGGGAATCAAGGGACGTCGGAGGCATCGATCACACTATCACCTGAAGCTTTTGGTATAACTAGTTTAAATGTTTTGAGTGTGGCATGCATAGGGACTTGATCTTTTGTTTAGTGTCATGTTAATTTAGCCACAAGTGTTGGCTCACATGGATGTGATATTCATTTTGTATAGGCCATTAAGGTTAGCTAATATTGATTATTATTAAATGCAATTGATGCAAATTTCTCATGGTTGTGGCTGTTTTGGTTATATGTGTTATGCTTGGATTGGTTTTGGTTAATGTTGTGAAGGTTGGTGCAAGTAAAGGTGGCAAAAAGGCTTGGTAAATAGCACTTTTTTTGTCCACACAGGAAAACACGCGGGCGTGTCTCTAGACCATGTGTGAAACAAAATTCAAAACCTCAATTTAGAATGTAAACATGCAAGTTTACCAGTTGCCTTTAAAAACCACTCACATTCATACTTTGCTTTTCAAACCAAAGTGTATTAAGTAGTTGTGTTTGGACCTCAATTCAGATTAGCAGTGGCCCTTCCTCAATGTGGATCTTAAAATAGGTAAAATACATGTTACAAGCTATCAGTAGCAATAAGAAAATATAAAAATCATGAACTACGCATATTTGAAATGCCTCTCTAGTCTACCTTACCAAAAACACACAATCTAGTCAAAACATAAATTTTAGCCCCCAAATGACCATCTCATGTTTCAAACATCATTCCTAATCTAACAACACAAAACCTAAGCATCAATTTCATCAAACAAACCATTTTATAATTTTTCGAAAAATCAACTCATGCTCTTAGTTAAAAAAATAGATTTGCCAAAATTGATCAATTAAACGAGTTTGATCTTTTTTTTCTGACCAAAAACCTCTTAATAAACATGATTTGAGCTTAAATATCCATTTAAACTTAGATTCCAACTCAAAACCATGAGTTCACCATTAATGAATCTCATGTTCAAGAGTTAAGAGATCAAGATTTGAAAAACCATTTTAATCAATTTAGATAGAAAATAATGATTAAAACAACCTTAGAATGAATTTAGAGTTGAGAAAATACCTTCAATCGATATGGAACCACCAATATTGAAGATTGGATCAAGATATTTGAAGAACTCAAATGAGTTTTTTTTCTCAACTTTGGAAATCTTTTCCGAGGAATTTTGAGAGAATAAAAGATGAGATCTAATCTTTGATATGTAGACTTAGAAAATGAAAATGAAAAACGAAAGAAAATTCTTAGAAATCGTGCGAGAATTGTGTGTGAATTGAGGAGGCTGCAACGTTTTTGAACTGAGAAACCCCCACCTGATTTCCAAAAATTGGGGAAATTGCCATTAGGCTAGTCCCACAATTCCCTTGTTTTACTAAATAATCCTTTCCCTCCAAAATTCCGGAAATATTGGTAATTCGCCATAGAGCCACTCAAATAATTCAATTGTTTTGCAAAACTGTCCTGTGCAATCAATATTTTAAATTCTCTCAATTAACCCCCCATTTTAATTTATTTTTCAATTCTAATTTGAGCCAAAATATTTATTTCACCCAAAAATTATTTAAAATTATAAAATTATATTTTCTAAAAATATTTTTATATTTCGGAATATTATTTCTCGATTTTAAAATGAAATTAAGCTAACTAACTAATAATAATAATTACTAATAAATCTGATTAACTCCTAATTTTTACTCGGAACTCGGTAAAGTTACTCAAAACTACAAGACCTATTTTTAGGGCCTTACAACTCTCCCCTCTTAAAAGAAAGTTCGTTGTCAAAATTTAACTAAATCTAACAACTACAAGTACTAACGCCTCATGATATCTTCCGGCTCCTAAGTAGCTTCCGGCACCTAAGTAGCTTCCTTAGTCTTATGGTTACGCCACAAAAATTTCACTAATAAAACCGTTTGACTGTGTAGCAACTTGACCTCACGGTCTAAGATCGCAACCAGTTCCTCCTCATATCAAAGGTCGGATCGAACCTCAATCTCCTCAACAGTAACATCATGGGAAGGGACCGATCTATACCTTCGAAGCATGGGAGACATCATGTATGCACTCAAGCTTAGGCGGCAATAGAAGACGATAAGCCATCGGTCCAATCAGCTCAATCACTTCATATGGGCCAATGAACCTCGGACTAAGCTTACCCTTCTGTCTGAACCTCAAAACATTCTTCCAAGGCGAGACCTACAGAAACACCTTATTTCCAACCTGATACTTGATATCTCGACGTCTCAAGTCAGCATAAGATTCCTGCCTGTCTGAAGCAGCTTTCAATCTCTCACAGATAAGTTTTGCCTTCTCTTCGGTCTCACGAACCAAATCTGGACCCAAATTCCTCTTCTCTTCCATGTTAGACCAACATAATGGAGTCCTAAACTTCTTACCATAAAGTGTAACATCCCTAACCCATATCCACTCTTGGAACAGGGTTTCGGAGCATTATCAAAACTTTTAGAACATTTTGCAGATAATTCTTATAATCTACTAATCATTTATAGAGATAATTCAAAACATCCCTTAATTGGACCCTCGAGGCCAAATACGAGCATTAGAGTCGAGTCGGAACTTAATCGAGACCTCTAATAATTTTTCGTGAAATTACAAAATTTTTCCAAGGTGCGAAACTTACACGCTCGTGTGTTCCAAGGGACACACTCGTGTGACCCTGGGACACTCCCGTGGTAGAGGCCGTGTTCGAGCCCGTGTAACTCTCTGACTTGCACAAATGGGCATGCCACACGCCCGTGTGCTAGGCCGTGCGGTTAATTAATTCAATTCCAAATTAGGTGCAGGTTTCACAAAACCAAGACACACGCCCGTGTCTCTACCCGTGTGCTCAATTCTGAGCATTCTGTTTCTCAAAATTAAGGTTCAGGGGACACACGGCCTAACCACATGCCCATGTTATCACGCTGTATGTCATACACGGTCTAGACATAAGCCCGTGTGTCTGCCCGTGTGGACAAAATGAAGCCATTTCTAGCTTCATTTCTCACCCAAAATTTCACCCAAGACCTGCACTTGAAACACACATCCAATACCAACCAATCCAAGAATTCAAAATAGAAAATTCCATCATTCATCATGGCATACCATTATATACATATGTGTTTCTAAACTTACCTTGGTTTAACTTAGGCAATAACAACATTTGATCACATGTACTCAACTTAACACATATGTATATATCTATCATAAAAACCTACTTAGAAATACCAAGATGAACCATTACTAGCCATTCCAATGGCTAGGTTACAAAACATCATTTTCAAGCCACTAATGGTCAAGTTGTCCTATACATGCCATTATGCCAAAATGATTTCACTATATATACCCAAAATAGCTAGTTGATAGTGTGACAATGCTCAAATGATCTTCCAACCTTCATGAGCTTCTGAGCACTATAAAATAGGGAAAAAATAAACGGAGTAAGCATTACATGCTTAATAAGTTCGTATAACAGAAATTAAACTTACTAATCCTGTTTATTAGATCTAAGCATACAATGTCATGTTTCCATCCATTTGGCTAAATTGCCTAAACACATACATTCAATCAAACATGTTAGTCACCAACATCTTTATATCAATCAAATAACATAGATAAGCTCATCATGCAATACTCTTTCAAGACATTATCATTTCATCTTAAAATTCTCATGCCATGTTAAGAGTTATATGTCCATTGAATCATTGAATTCTGATATATGCTCAAGTAGTACACTCGAAGTGTACGATTCAATAATCCATCAATTTCTTATTCAAGGGTACCCATTAGGGAACTTAAACAAGAAACACTCTCTCGAGCCACATATCGTATAACAAGATTACCAGTCCAGGCTAAATCCTTAATCATAACGTATGTTCGAGAGGTATTATATTGGGATCACCCGTCCGGGCTAAATCCTTTTTATAGCAAGGTCAATGGGATTACTCCTCCGAGCTAAATCATGTCTGCAACAAATGCAGGACCTTATTCATTTCAGGAAAGCGCATATAATCATAGGAATTCAACATTCAATTAGGACTGAACCCTTTATCACCATTTCAAGCATGTATGAAATTTTCCATCATAGCATACAAGTAAAACACATCAATATAAATGACATAACATACAAATACAACATTCAATTAACATAATTACATGCACGATTAAGTTACACGAATTTACCTCGACACTTGTTCGCGTTAGAAATATACTAATCCGAAACATTTTCTTTTCCTCGATCTAACTTCGAAATAGTGTTGTCCAGATCTATATAAATAACTTAAATCATCAATTTCATATATTTTATACTCGATGGGACTCAGTTTACGTCCTACGCAAAATTACCATTTTGCCCTTAACTTTTCCATAAATTTCAATTTCATCCCTAGGCTCGAAAAATAAAATTTGTGCAAATTACTCCCTATTCCAAGCCTAAACAAAGCCCCATTACAAAATTTACAGCACATGTACTCATAAAAATTCAAAATTTTTCTTCAAATTTTACAACTTTGTATTTTAGTCCCTAAATCATGTTTCCATCAAAAATCACTTTGTAAAAGTTGTTTATCTATCAACAATCTTTCATTTTCTACCATAAATTTCTAATTTTCAGCATATACATCTATGACCCATTCTTCATACCTTCATAACTTTTCAAATTAATCCCTCAAATAGAGAGATTAAGCTATCCCAATTTCAAAAATATCAAAATTACTAAAAACGAGACAAGAAAACTTACCCAATTAGGCCCTGGAAGTTTTTTTTCTCTCACCCAGGGTTTCCATGTGTTTTAGGTTGAAGATGACATAAAATAAGATGATATAGTTTACCATTTTTTAATTAATTGAGTATTTTGCAATTTCCAATTTATTCCTTGCCCTTTTTCTATATTTCCATGGATGAGTCACCAAGAAAAATCTACATACTTTTCTTAATGGTCTAATTACCATATAAGGACCTCTAGTTTAGAATTCCATAGCTATTTAATCCTTATAGCTACTAGAACTCAATTTTGGCATTTTATGCTATTTAATCCTTCTCATAATTAAACACTTAATCGATGAAATTTTCAGATCAAAATTTTCACACGAAATGCATATTATAATATGGATCATATAATGAAATAAAAATAAACCTTATTTTCGGATCAAATTTGTGGTTTCGAACCACTGTTTCGATTTCATTGAAAAATGGGCTGTTACATAAAGTGCCTCAAACAGAGCCATCTGAGTACTCCTCTAATAACTATTGCTGTACATGAACTCAGCCAACGACAAATGTCACTCCAACTACCACCAAAATTTATAGCACAACTCTGAAGCATATCCTCGAGAATCTGGATCACTCTCTCAGACTGACCATTTGGTTGCGGATGATACGCTGCACTAAAGTGAAGCTTCGAACCCAAAGCCTCATGCAATGTCTTCCAAAACCTCGATGTGAACTATGGACCTCTATTCGATATGATAGAAATTAGAACTCCATGCAATCTAACAATCTCCTTAACATAAAGCTGGGCCAACTATTGAAAATGCAAAGTACACACAAGCAAGAAATGCACACACTTCGTAAACCAATCCACTATCACCCAAACTGAATCCTTTCAAGATGGAGTCAATGATAATCCAGAAATGAAATCCATCGTGATCTACTCCCAATTCCACTCTGGAATCTTGATCGGCTGAATTAACCCAAACGGGCATTGATGCTCAGCTTTAACCCTCTGGCAAACTAAACATCTACCAACAAAATCAGCTACATCTTTTTAAAACCTGGCAACCAAAAAAACTCAAAGATTCTGATACATCTTGTTCTTGCCGGGATACATAACATATACTTCTATGAGCCTAGATGAGAATCATATGTCTTAGATCCCTGTCTCGGAACACACATCTGATCTTTGAAGCAAAGGACACCATTAGAATTAAGACCAAAATCTCCAAGAACACATAACTCAACCTGATGGATATGACGCGCCAAATCCAATGCTGTTTCTTTTGAATTTTCTGTGCAAGGTTTAGCTTTACTTGAAGCTCAGCCAATAAACCACCATCATTGGAAACCAACAACTTTGTGAACATCGCCCTCAAGTCAACCAAGGACTTCTGACTTATGGCATCAATAAAAACTTTTGCTTTTCTCGGATGATATTCAATCACACAATCGTAGTCCTTCAACAGCTCAATCAAATGCCTCTGTCTCAAGTTCAACTCTTTCTGGGTAAGGAGATACTTAAGACTCTTATGATCTGTATAGATCACACACCTCTCACCATACAGATAGTGTTGCCAAATCTTGAGTGTAAAGACTACGGCAACCAACTCTAGATCATGGGTTGAATAGTTACACTGATACAGTTTCAACTACCTCAATGCATAAGAAACTACTTTTCACTTCTGCATCAGCACACTACCCTATCCCATGTAAGAAGCATAATTGAAAATAACATACTCCTTACTAGGCTCTGGCTATGTCATTACAGGTGCTTCAGTCAGAACCTACTTCAGCTTCTCAAAACTCCTTTGCCTCTCATCAGTCCACTCGAAGGAAATATTTTTTTGTAGCAACTTGTTAATGGAGCAGCAATACATGAAAACCCCTCAACAAAACAGCAATAATAACCAACTAATCCAAAGAAACTCCTAACCTCAGACATAGACCTTGGTGACTTCCAATCCAAGATTGCCTCAACCTTTTTTTGATCAACCCGAATACCCTCAGCTGAAACAACATGTCCAAGAAAAACCACCTCTTAAAGCCAGAACTCACATATGCTCAGCTTGGCATACAGTTGTTTATCCCTCAAGATCTAAAGAACCACCCTCAAATGCTTGTCGTGCTCATCTTTCGACTGAGAGTACACCAATATATCATCTATAAAAAGCACAACAAACTGATCTAGATAGAAGTGGAATACACGATTCATCATGTCCATAAATACGGCAGGTGAACTCATCAACCCGAATGGCATGGCAAGAAACTCAAAATGCCCATAATGAGTCCTAAAGATCGTCTTTATAACATCCGCATCCTTCACCTTGAACCGATTATACCTAGATCTCAAATCAATCTACGAGAAAACTGAAGCTCCCTTAAACTGATTAAACAAATCATTGATCCTCAAAAGTTGGTACTTATTCTTGATTATCAACTCATTCACCTGGTGATAGTCAATGCACAACCTCAAAGTCCCATATTTCTTCTTCACAAATAGAACCAATGCTTCCTATGGTGACACACTAGGTTGAATGAAACCTCGGTCCAATAACTCCTACAAATGGAGCTTCAACTCTTCAACTCCTTAGGTGCCATACGATTAGGCGTAGTTGACTCTGGAGCTGTACCAGGATAGAGCTCAGTACCAAACTCAACTTCTTTATCCCGTGGAATAGAAGGCAACTCATTAGGAAAAACATCCGAAAAATCACAGACTGCACGAATCTCATCCAACCTCAACTCCCTACTATCAGTATTCAGGATATAAGCTAGATAAGCTTCGTAACCTTTTTTAACTAGCTTCTCAGCTCCAAGCACAAAAACCACATTGAAGAGCAACTCAGACCTCTATCCAGCAACAACAATCTTAGAGGCATCAGCACAGCATATTGTCACCAACTTCGCCTCACAGTCGACCTTCGTCCAATGCTCGATCAACCAATCTATCCCAAGGAAAACATCTAATCCTCAGAATGGCAACTCTAAAAGATCTATAAGAAATAATTGTCCCTGAACCATCAGAGGACAATGTACATAAACTTGATCAACTACTACACTATCGCCCAACAGACTCCTCAAAGTAAAACCCAACCTAGATGTCTCTACAGAAATCCCCAACTCTCTAGCTACATCTCTCAGAATAAACGATCTCGTAGCACCAAAATCTACTAGAATTATAAGAGGAAAATACTATAGTGTGAATGTACCTACGATGATGTCTGTGGCCTCTTTAGTCTAGGGCTCTATAACTGCCTATACTGTAGTTAGACGATCAGTCTCAACTCAAGTAGCTCCTTTCTGACCAAACCCTCTACCACCATCACCTTTACGTGGCCTCTCCCTCGAGTTGGAGCAGGTATAGCAGCAACGGTAGCAACAGCAGACTGGTCTCTAGCCATAACTGCCCTTTGAGGGCAATCTTTAATACGGTTCTCCATTGATCCACAAGCAATATAGGCACCCGTCACCTTCCAACACTCTCTAGGTTGTCTATGGTTACAATGCTCGTGCAACGACAACAAAGCACGTCCTTGATCACTTGTGCCAATCTCAGCTCTTGCGGCCTACCTAACTGGACCCTGGCCTACAACAAATCATCATCCAGACCTCTCAAAATGACCTCTCTCAGCCTACTGGATAGATCCACTAGTAGATTCTGACTACCTCCTAACAGTCCCGGCAATACAGATTTGGGCTCCTCACCCAAGGTCTCCTCCGAAGCTCGATCCTTTTTAACCAAATCATTGAAGACCTCTGTAGACTACGCTACTAGATACAACTTAATATCTCAGTTCAGTCCAAAGCTGAACCTCTTACAATGACTAGCCTCTTGAGCCACCAACCCAGTCGCATACTGGCTAAAATAATTTATACATTTCACAATTTAGTTAATCCAATCAATATGTCCTTCAACACAATACTTCAATTTATTAACTAACATTTGATCTAACATTTCACTAACACATCAAAAACCATTATTCTCTTATTATCTCATAAATTCTTTTAAGCTTCTCATATGTATTAGTCATTCCAACACTTATAACAATTTCATAATATTTAAACCCTTCTACTATTTTTCCCTCTTACTCCACTCCACTACACATTCTTTTATACATTAATAAGATTCTTTAGCTTTTAATAAAACATGCTTTCATGTAACATTAATTATGCTTCCACGAATCACATGTATACTCTTAGTAAAACTGTCCCATCGAGTAATAGTCACTAAATTATTTTTATCTTTTTCTACAGAACTTGAAATTAGAATCCTCTTGTTGTTTTTGAAACTAGAATCAATGAAATTTTTACCATAAAATTAGTAAAATTTCTAAATGTGACACCCCAAACCCAACCAAAATGGACCAGCCTGAATCTGAAGCAACACATTAGTCACCAAAGTGACTCTCCAGCACAAAATCACCTAAAGTACACCCAACCTTATAAAACCCCAAATCTTACTAATAACTATCTAATCTTTTTGTGGAAGCAATTTGTGAACCATTTTAAAACTTTCTTTAGGGATTTAACCCTAGGGTATTTAGGTCATTTCATCAGTTAAAGCTAAACAAACCCAATTTTAGTTCTAAACGATTACCAACTTTTTTATAGTCAATTTATGAAACCTTTGAAGTTATTTTTAGTGAGCCATTTTTCCTTAAATTTTTTATTAATTAAGGTTATATTAGCTAAGTTTTATTACCTTAATCATACATACAACTCTAATTAATCTAATTATAACTAATAAATAACATGTGTATAGTAATTTAAACATTCAAAATCATGCTTAACAAATAACAATTAAACATAAAATGGACTTACCTTAGTCACAAAGCTATCCAGTCCTTAACATACTATAATTAAAATGTATTAGTGAAAATTTCAAGCTCCAATCACCATATTTTCAATCACTATGTTATCATTCAGCAACATACAATACTACACTCAACATTTAACCACAAAACCAAACATTAAAAAAAACAAATATAACATCTCAAAATTAATATCCAAATGTAAGTCTCAAACATCCATTAGAAGTGTATCAAATTATCCCAATTGAGCGCCACAGTGCCTTCTAATGTATTTATAGAAAAGTCCTTAATCAATACTACCAAGTAGCATTAAACTTGGACCAGGCTTGCCCTTGCTCCTTGACTCCCTAAAGCTAGAAAAACTCTATACAAAATTGTGAGGGTGTAAACTGGAAAAGCTCAGTGAATGGCCATAAATTCAATAAGTAAATCTTAAACCAAGGCAAATCATGTATCCAATTTTAGGTATATGATCCATAGTTTCAATTATATTTTCACACTCAATGATGGTATTCAATTGATTGAAATTTTCAGCAACAATGCAACATCATAACATCATAAATCCACATATTATTCCATGAGTAAAAATCACATTTAATATGACATATGAAAACATAATATATTTAACAAGCACAAACTTATATTGGCAAATGACATCCATGGCAAAATATAAACATGTGAACATGCATTGGATAAACAGATCTCAAATCTCCCAAATATCGAATACAATAATTCGATTGAGTGGGGTGTAGCCACACACTCCTTTATGTTACCTAAAAATCACCAATGATTGATTGGAGAAAAAAAAGGCTCCAAACTCCCTTATTCACTCCAGCAAAGTCAATACTCCCAGAGCCATATGGTCACAAATAACACATGCAGTGGTGAGTACTTACTAATCCTATAGCATGCCATCTATATCCAATGGATCCACCATGCAATGTTGTTAATATAACCAAACATACCGAGCATAAATACTGATATTTAAGCATTTAATTTAGCATATAAAAATTTAATTTAAAGCATGTCACTTAGCAATTTTAACATCAACATAAGCTCAATAGGTGTCTTCGTCTAGGGATCTAAAACCAACTATAAACTAATCATCAAGTGATTTAATATACAGCAATCCATGCTCTAATTTTTAATCAATACAATTCAAATAAACCAGATCAAACACTCTATTCATGGTTTCATAAAATTAAAATCAATTTTTGAAATCTAAACCATTTGAGATACAAAAAAATGACTAGAAAAAAAATTCAAAACCTCAATTCATAATGTAAATTGGCTTGTTTACCAATTGCGTTTAAAAACTACTCACATTCACACTTTGCTTATCAAGCCAAAGTGTTTCAAGTTGTCGTGTTTGGACCTTAATTATGATTAGCAGTAGGCCCTTCTCGATGTCAATCTTAAACAATGGTAAAATACATGTTACAAGTTATCATTAACAATAAGAGAATCGAGAAATCATGAACTACACATATATGAAACGTCTTTCCAATCTACCTTATCGAAAACTCACGATCTAGTTGAAACACAAATTTCATACCCCAAATGATCTTCTCTACACCAAAAATCAATTCTAAACATCATCCTAGTCTATCAACACATAACCTAAGCATCAATTTCATCAAACAAACCATTTCATAATTTTCTGAAAAATCAACTCATGTTCTTGGTTAAAAAAATGGATTTGTCAAAATTGATCAACCAAATTAGTTTGATCTTTTGTTTTCTGGTTAAAAATCCTCTTAGTAAATATGATTTGATCTTAAATAGCCAGTTAAACTTGGATTCCAACTCAAAACCATGAATTTACCATTGATGAATCTGATGTTCAAGAGCTAAGAGATCAATATTTGATAAATCATTTTAATCAATTTAGATAAAAAAATAATGATTAAAACAAATTTAGAATGAATTTAGAGTTGAAGAAAATACCTTCAATCGATCTAGAATCACCAATATTGAAGATTGGATCAAGATCTTTGAAGAACTCAGATGAGTTTTTTTCTCAACTTTGGAAATCTTTTCTGGAGAATTTTAAGAGAATAAAAAATGAGATCTAATCTTTGATATATAAACTTTGAAAATGAAAAAGAAAAACGAGAGAAAATGCTTAGAAATCGAGCGAGATTTGTGTGTGAAGTGAGGAGGCTGCAACATTTTTGAATTGAAAAACCCCCACTTGATTTCCAAAAATTGGGGAAATTTCCATTAGGCCAGACCCAAAATTCCCTTGTTTTACTAAATAATTCTTTCCCTCCAAAATTCCGAAAATATTGGTAATTTGCCATAGAGCCACTCAAATAATTCATTTGTTTTTCAAAATTGTCCTGTGCAATTAATATTTTAAATTCTCTCAATTAATCCCCTATTTTAATTTATTTTTCAATTCTAATTTGAGCCAAAATATTTATTTTACCCAAAAATTATTTCAAACTATAAACTTAAATTTTCTAAAAATATTTTTATATTTCGGAATATTATTTCTCGATTTTTAAATGAAATTAAGCTAACGAACTAATAATAATTACTAATAAGCTTGATTAACTCCTAATTTTTACTCAAAAACCGATAAACTTACCCAAAACTACTAGACATATTTTTAGGGCCTTACACCACATCAACTAATTAATATTGTAACAACCCAATTTCGGTGAAATCAGAACAGTGATTTTGAGACCACAAATTCGAGCCGAAAAATAAAATTTATTTTAATTTTATTTTATGGTTCATAATATGATAGAAATGTGATGTGAAAATTTTGATAAGAAAATTTTACCGATTATGTGTTTAATTACGGAAAGGACAAAATCGCATAAAACGCAAAAGTTGAATTCTAGTAGCTAGAAGGATCAAATAGCTATGGATAGGGGTGTTCAATCGGTTAACCGACCCGAAATAACATTAACCGAATTAACCGACCTTTCAAAATTTTTAACCGTTAACCGTTAACCGAACCGAAATTTTTTCAAAAAAATTAACCGAACCGAAAATTTTTCGGCTAATTCGGTCGATGAACCGAATTAACCGAAAATTATATGTTTTTTAATTTTTAGCTAAAATAAGTGTAAAATTAACCGAATTAACCGAATTAATCAAATTAACCGAATTACCCGAATTACCCGAATTAACCGAATTAACCGAATTATTTGTATAAAATTATATGTTTTTTATTTTTATTTTTAGTTTTATATTTTTATTTTTATTTATTAAATTATTTGTAATTTTTATGATTGGGTTGGGTAATTGGGTTGGATTGGGTTGGGTACTTGGGTTAATATATATTAGATTGGGTATTTGGGTTTATGTTGGACTGGATTTGAGTGAATAGTGGGCTATTTGTATATTAGAATTTTATTTATTAATTTTTTCGGTTAAACCGAAAAATTCGATTAACCGGTCAGTTTCGAACCGAATTAACTGTTAACCAAAAACTCAAAAAATTATTAATTGACCCCCGACCGAATTAATTCGGTTAATCGACTGATTAACCGAATTCGGTCATTTAACCAAATTTTATCGGTTTTACCAGAATTTTGCACACCCCTAGCTATGGAATTCAAAACTTAAGGTCCTTATATGGTAATTAGACCATTAATAAAAGTTAGTAGATATTTTTGGATGATTCATCAATGGAAAATTAGAAAAAGGCTAAGGACTAAATTGGAAATCAAAATTATTAAAGATGATAAATTAAATAAATAGAAATAAAATTAATTTTTATCATCTTCTTCCCGAAAATATTCCATGGAAACCTTAGGAGAGAGAGAAGAAACTTTCTTGGCCAAATTGGGTAAGTTTCCTTGTCCCGTTTTTGATAATTTTGATATTTTTGAAACCGGGATAGCTTAATCTATCTATTTGGGGAATCAATTTGAGAAGTTATTAAAGTATGGTAATTAGGTCAAGGATGAATTTGTTGAAAATTTGAAATTTATGGTAGAAAATGAAAGGTTGTTGATAGATAAATAACTTTTACAAAGTGATTTTTGACGAAAACATGATTTAGGAACTAAAATGTAAATTTGTAGGCTTGGAATAGGGAGTAAATTGCATAAATTTCATTTTCCGAGCCTAGAGATGAAATGGGAATTTATGGAAAAGTTAGGGGCAAAATGATAATTTTGCCTAGGATGTAAATTGAGTTCACTTGAATATGAAATGTGATCAATTGATGTAAAATTTACTCATATAGATCCAGATAGACCAAATTCAGTGCTAAAACGAGGAAAAGAGGAAAATATCGGATTAGCAGATTTTACGTACATGAACATTTATCGAGGTAAGTTCGTGTATGTAACAGCCCAATTTAGACCCTAATCGGAATGGTGATTTTGGGACCATGAATCCGAGTCAGAAAAATATTTTAAAATTATTTTCTGTGTTTATTTTTTGTGAATTTATGTCTATGAAATTTTCGTGTTTTAATTTTGTCGTTTGAGTGCCCGATTAAATAAAAGGATTTAATCGCGTAAAATGAAAATTAGGTGGTTATTTCTAAAAGAGGCTGAATTGCACTTGGATTTTTAAATGAAAGCCTTTATGTTGCAATTAGACCAATATTAAGTAAAGTGCACGATAATGGGTATGTTATATATGATTTTATAATTTTATAACTAAGGTTATAATAGTAAAATAAGTAATAATAAGTATATAATAAAACATATAATAAGAAACCATGCTCATATTATTATTTCCATGACCGAAACATTAAAACAAAAGAAAAGAGAAAAGAAACCTAGGGTTCGGCTCTTTCAAGCTTGATTCAAGGTAAGTTCTAGCTCAGTTTTTGATAATTTTTACGTTTTTGAGATCGTTGCTTCGAATACTACAAAACCCAAGCTTTAATTTTTGATTTTGATGAATATTTTGAGTCATGCCATTGTTGATAGCTTGTGATTTTTTTTGTTTGATGATGAAATATGAAAGATTTGTTTTAGATTAACATATTTTTTATTGGAGTTTTTGATGATTTTGAAAAATTAGGACTAAATTGCAAAAAAAATAATTTGAGGGACTAAAATGTGAAATAAATGAAATATATGGGCTTGTATGAACACTAGGAATATTCGGCCAAACATGGGTACCTTGAAATTTTGAATATTTTGTGTTTTGTGCAATAGGGACTAAATTGTAAAAAGTGTAAATGTCAGTGGTAAAATGGTAATTTTCCCATTTATGTGTTTTTGGACTAAATTGAATGAAAATATGTTTGAATGAGATTAATTTGAATATGTTTAGATCAAGAACCAAAGAAATTAGATTTGGATCGGGGGAAAGCGAAAGTTGTCGACTAGCTGCCTTGTTCCGTTTTGTATCATCCGAGGTAAGTTTATAAGTAAATAGACGTGTTTAATTGTAGTTTAATAGTAAATATGTATGCTGGAACGAAATGTATGAAATTATATACACTATGTCCGAATATTAATAAGCTTAGTTACTACATTCTGAGTTCGTTTCGGCTGAGTTACGACGTCTGAAAGCCCCGTATAAACCTTAGGAATAGTTAGGATACATATTTCATGACATAGGATCCCGATATATGTGTGCGAGTAATACCATGGCATCAATATGTGATTTTCACTATAAGAAAACAGACTTTTAGCGGCGTTTTTAGTGGCGTTTGAATGAAAAACGCCGCAAATATTATACATTAGCGACGTTTGAAACAAAACGCCGCTAAAAACTGAGCAATAGTGGCATTTTTATCCATAACGCGTTAAAAACTGAGTAATAGTGGCGTTTTCATCCAAAATGCCGCAAAAAATTGAGAAATAGTGGCGTTTTTTCAAAACATCGCAAAAAACTGAGATATAGTGGCGCTTTAGTTCCAAACGCCACAAAAGGTAGAGCTATAGTGGCGTTTTTGTAAAAGCGCCACTAATATTTATTATTTTAACTACTCTATTTTGTTATCCCTGAAATGCCTTACTATTTTTCCAAAATTAGTTCCCCCTCCCCGAAATCAAACTTAATCAACTACTTTTTAATGCATCGATTTTTATTTTGAATCTTATAAAATTGAATAATCCAACTTAAATATTAAAACTACGACTCAAATTACAAATTCAACTTGAATTCGAGTTTTTACAATCTCAAGTGAATCATATTAAATTAGGGACATAACTACGGGGTTGAAAGGATTTCGGCCCCCGTAAAATGAATTTTTTTCATTTAAACCCTACCATACAAACTAAATCCTTATAAGGGTCTAATTAAACCCTACATAAACATTAAAACTCTAAACCCTGAAAATAAATTATAAATGGAAAAAATATGGGGACTTATAATGTTCCAATAAGAAAATGATCATCAGATTGCATTTTCACTTACAATTGAAATTTTGCCCCTAAAGGCTAATCCTAAAACCTTAAACTACCTTAAACCCTAAAATATGAAGCCTAACCCCTAAATCATAACCCATGATCTAAACTCTAAACCATTTAAACCCTAAACTCTAAAGCGATATCCTAAAACCTTAAACTGCCTTAAAACCTAAAATATAAAGCCTAACCCCTAAATCATAACCCATGACCTATAAATATTTTAAACCCTAAAACTCTAAACTCTAAAAACTAAATCCTTAAACCATTATACCCTAAATTATAAATCCGTCCCTAAATTTGTAAACCATGAAAATAAATTTCACAAAACAATAAAAGAGGAAAAAAAGTGAAATGGCAAAATGATGCATTTCACTAATGGATGACTAATATATCAAAATGTTAATTGATCTCCTTTTCAATTCAACATATATTTCATGTTTACTTTTAGATTTATGAAAAATATTATTTTGGAATTCATAAATATCTCTCTTAAATTATGGTTAGCATTCTAATTTAGTTCTTTTAAAACATTTTATTTGAGTTATCGAATAACAAGTGTCTTAACAATCATATTCTTCTGTCATTTTAGTTGTTAGTATTGGCCATTAAAATTTGGCTATCTAGATTAGGGTATAACGTGAATCAAATTTTAATTAAGTTAAACAGTTAGTGGCGTTTTTCCCAAAACGCCGCAAAATATTATGCTTTAGCGGCATTTTCATTTAAAACGCCACAAATGTGTATTACGAGTCCAAAAAATGACACCGTATTATCCTTGTTGTTAGTGGCGTTTTCCCAAAACGCCGCAATAGGTTATATATTAGCAGCAAAACGGCACCGTTCTATGTTTTGTTTTTAGTGGCGCTTTGTACAAAAGCCACAAAAATGTATTACGAGTTCAAGAAATGACACCGTTTATCCTTGTTATTGGTGGCGCTTTGACAAAAACGCCGCAAATTTATGTTATGTGTTTTCTAAATGGCGCCGTTTTATTCTTTGTTTTTAGTGGCACTTTATATAAAACGCCGCAAATTTGTATTAAGGTTTCAGTAGACGATGCCGTTTTGGCAATGTTATTAGTGGCGTTTTGTAGCACCCCAAACCCGGCCCAGAAGTTATGGCCGGATCCGGCATGCCACATCAAAAACGTTAAAAAAAATTTCCATTCTAAGTCCAGAAAATCGTACTTGATGTTCAAAAGATTAATTCATTAAGGGTTAAAGTGAATGGAAGCTGTGCACCAGGTAGGAAACCGGAAAAGAGGTGGTGAGTCCATCGGATTGCTTAAGTACCAAGCTCCCTTCGGATCCAATCCTAGACATGCATACTGCCATTGCCACACCTTAACGTCATGGATATTTCTAGGAAACCGATTTAATTAAGTCATTTTCAGGAAAAGTGATTAATTTTGGAAAATACTTTCATTGCGGAAGCTTTGCTTGTTGTCGTGTTGTTTTGAAATCAACTGTTGTTTTTGAAAACGCGCCCTAAAGCTATCCAATTTCAACAATTAAAATAAGTATTACCTATCTTAGTAATACATATTAAAAACCATCAAAAATAAATAAGCGACCTTATTACATTTAAAAGCCCAAAACCTCAAACGTAATTAAAAGGATGTCCAGTTCACCAGAAGAAAATCAAACTTTCAGAACGGGTGGCCACTCCGAATTCCCTCACAGCTCCAAGCCCACTATGGTTGGGGATTACCTGCGTGGATGAAAATAAAAGGGATGAGTTTGGGGAAACTCAGTGTGTAAAATAACCCAACCATAGTCTAAATCAGTTCAACCCACAGAAATAGAATAAGTTGGCCTTAGCCCAGAGCAGAATTCAGAATAAAGCCCATAGGCCCATAGCAGAACAGAATAGATATTACATGTTTATGCAGAAACCCAACCATTTCCAACCGTATACACCCCCGTACCAACCTTACACCGTGTGGGGAGAGAACTCGACCCACCCAACCGCTACACACCACAGAATTTGCAGCATGGCTGCCAGAATAGATAATGTGACAAAGTCACCAGATACAGATAATCGTGGCAGAGCCACCAGAGCAGATATATGTGGCAGAGCCACCAGATCAGATATTTGTGGCATAGCCACCATAACGCTTCCTCCATGATATTACCCATGTCCCCATGCAACAGATATATAATCATGGCATACATCATACAGAATCAGATCGTCATGCTTTTCAGTCAAAATTAACCATAGGGGTATAACGGTAATTTTGCACCTAGGGGGATAACAGTAATTTTCCATACATAGGGGTATTATAGTAATTTAGCTACTTTTAGGGTTTTCATGCATATCCTAACTATTTACGTACTATCAAAACACTTACCGCACATACTTACTGAATTGGGCCCGTTGGCCCATGAACCCGATCTTTGGCCCATTAAGCCCAAATTATCAAAATGTACGAAATCGCGCGTACTGCAGTTTATTACTTTAGATTACCAAATATACAAACCCAACTATCTTACGAGCATTCGCACACTCGCAAATTCCCAAAATACTGACTTTTCGGCATTTCGGCTTTTCGGCTTTTGCCAATCTAGTCTATGAGAGGGTGTCAGTTACACACCTGTTTGCGACGATATGCTGACGAGATCCACACACGAACCGCCTACAATTGGATTACTAACACGTTAATCTAACTATTCAAATACAAACTACGTATTAACCCCTTACAATATTCGGCCAACCACACCTACAGATTATAGTAAGCTTATAAGAAATCAATAAGCAACTCATTAACAAATTTTTGTCAATGTTTACCACATAATTATAATTTCACTGCAAGCTGTCTTCCTGAGCAACAGTCACTAAATCATTTATAACTAGAGCTACGAAACTCCAAATCAAGTTCCGTTAATTTTCCTTGAAAATAGACTCATATATCTTCTATCCATAAAATTTTCAGAATTTTTCGTTTAGCCAATCAATACCAGATTTTTCTCAAAGTTTCCCATGTTTCCCTGTTTGACTAATCTGACCACTCTTCATTACGAATCAAATTTCTCATTGTACAGAATTCAAAATATGTTCTTGTTTATTTCATTAGAAACTAGACTCAATAATCTTTAATTACATAATTTATTCAGCTTCTAATTCATCTCCCACAATTTATCGTGATTTTCCAAAGTCACATTACTGCTGCTGTCCCAAGCAGATTTATTACCAAATCACTCTTTCACACATACCTTGCATGCATGTTATTTAAACATGTATATCACCAATCAATCATCACATATCTATGATTTTACTTAAGTATAATCTCCATTTCATCATTTTAAAGCACAACATGTTAGCTGATTTTTCCCTTTAACATCTAAGGCACATGCATGCTCATTTTTTTGGCTCAACTTCACCTATCTTCCATTTTTCATCAAAAGAACATGAAACAACAACCATTTCCTTCATTTTAATTCATGACTAAATGCTCACAACACAACTAAAAATCAAAATATACTTCAAGAGTTAAGGTAGAATCAAGAAGAACTCATGAACCTCAAAATAGAAGCAAGGTACCAAGAACTTACCTTCAATTTTCCTCCTCCTAATGACCAAATACTCAAGAGCTTTCTCCTCTCCTTTCTCTTCTCTAACTTTCAGCTATGATGAACAAAGATGGACAAAACTTTGTTCTTTTCACCCCTTTTTCTTTTAATAAAACTTCATATTTCATCCATTTAATTCTTTAATACAAAAGACATGAAATTCTTATCATGAAACATTTACCTAACCCATTATCATGAAACATTTACCTAACCCATTATCATGGAACATTTACCTAACCTATTATCATGGAACATTTACCTAACCTATTATCAATTTGTATCAATTTGTACCATAAATTATGGATATCAAGTGTACATTTTGTCTACAACAACATGATGGCTGGCCACTTCATGTAAAATGGGAGGTTTGTCATGCAAATCCTCCTATTTTGCACTCCTATTTATTTGATCACTTCAATTTAGCCTATAGCATTTTCAAACATTTTCACATAGGTTCTATTTCATAATTTCACCCCCTTTTTGTTATGGAACAAAAATTAACTAAAATTGCAGGGTTCTATCTTAAGTTTGGGCTTTCTAGAGGCCCACTAACATAATTAAACCTATACCAACATTCACAGGATTCCCGAAAATTGGGGCGTTACAACTCTACCCTCCTTAAAGAAATTTCGTCCTCGAAATTTACCTAATCCAAACAGATGAGGGTATTGCTGTTGCATCATCTCTTCTGGCTCCCAAACTCAGAAGTTTCCCCTTCCTTAACTTGTTGAAAATGAGCGACCAAAGACTCATCGTTCAACTGTTTTTCCTTAATCTGATCCACCCAGGTTGGCCTCACTTGCAACTCAGCCAACAGACTTCCATCATCATACAGACTCAGACGAGCAAACATTGCTCTCAGATCAGATACAGCTCTATGACTTAGAGCATCGGCTACCACATTAGCCTTGCTTGGGTGATACTTGATCGAACAGTCATAATCCTTAAGCAATTCAATCCATCTCCTTTGCCTAAGGTTCAGCTCCTTCTGAGTCAACAAATACTTAAGACTCTTATGGTCAGTGTATATAATACACCTTTCTCCGTATAAGTAATGTCTCGAAATCTTAAGTGCAAATATCACTGCTGCCAACTCTAAATCATGAGTCAAATAGTTTCCCTCATGAGGCTTAAGCTATCGTGATGCATTTGCAACCACCTTACCCTCTTGCATTAACACGCAGCCCAAACCCACGTGTGATGCGTCACTGTACACACTAAAATCCTTCCCAGACTCCGGCTGAATTAACACAGGTGCTTCAGTCAGAACTTTCTTCAACTTCTCAAAAGCTTCCTGCTGCTTCTCAGTCCATACAAATGGTACTCCTTTCCTTATGAGTTTTGTCAGAGGTGCTGCCATCACAGAAAAACCTTCCACAAACCTTCTGTAGTATCCTGCCAGTCCTAGAAAACTCCGTATTTCTGACACTGACCTAGGCGGCGTCCACTCCAAAATCACTTCAATTTTCTGAGGGTCCACCTTAATCCCCTCAGCAGAGACCACATGTCCTAAGAAGGTTACCTCCCTCAACCAAAATTCACACTTGCTGAACTTCGCAAAGAGTTCCTTCTTCCTTAACACTTGCAGCATTATACGGAGATGCTCATCATGTTTCGCTTCATTTTCAGAATATACCAGGATATCGTCAATAAAGACGACTACGAACTGATCTAAAAATGGTTGGAACACACGATTCATCAGATCCATAAACGCTGTAGGAGCGTTTGTCAGTCCAAATGGCATAACCAAAAACTCGTAATGACCATATCGAGTCCTGAATGTTGTCTTATGAATGTCCACTTCTTTTACCCTTAACTGATGGTATCCAGATCGAAGGTCAATCTTGGAAAATACCGAAGCTCCTCTAAGTTGGTCAAATAAATCATCAATCCTTGGCAGAGGGTATTTGTTCTTTATCGTCAGTTTGTTCAACTGGCAGTAATCGATGCACATGCGCATTGTCCCGTCCTTTTTCTTCACAAATAGCACCGGTGCTCCCCAAGGAGACACGCTTGGCCTAATGAAGCCCCTATCCAACAACTCTTGAATTTGAGCCTTTAACTCCACTAACTCCTTAATTGTGGACTATTTTAACTGCACATGTGATTTGTCAAATAAAAACGACCGACATGTATATTATTGAATTAAAATAATTTTTTTAGTATTATTTAATTAAAATAATTTTTATAAATATTATTTAATTAAATATTATTTAATTCGCAACTTACCTGTAGATACTTGATGCTTGATATGTATTATCCATGTGATTATCCACATCGTCAAATAAAAAACTTACATAATATAGAAATATATTTGATAAATATTTAACATAACTTACAAAACTTACATAACTTATATAACTTAGATAAATATATAACTTATATAACTTAGATAAATATATAACTTACATAACTTAGATAAATATATAACTTACATAACTTAGATAACTTATATAACTTAGATAAATATATAACTTACATAACTTACATAACTTATATAACTTACATAAATATATATCATATCATAACTTACATAACTTACATAATACTTAAATATATTTGATATCATAATTTACATAACTAGCTTACGAAACTTACTTAACTTACATAATACACAAATCTATACTTGAAAATTCCACAACTTACCTGAATTAGTTTATACCCATTAGAGGATTGATATTTAGTATAATGACATGATTTAAATCAATTGAGAACATTTAAATAACTATAATATGTTGTCAACTTTAGATTTCAAGAACTACGAAATGGATAGGAGTTGGATGAAATTGTCAAGGGTAAGCAATGCCTATCAAAATGGAGTACAAACTTTTCTAAATTTTGCATTTCAAAATACAAGCCAAGAGAATATGATTCTTTGCCCATGTAAGAAGTGTGGCAACATCAACTGGCATTTTCGTGAGGTTGTCTACGAACATGTAATTGTTGATGGCTTTATTCGGGGGTATAAAAATGGATTTTCCATGGAGAGTGTACATCTAGTGGAACTTCTTCAACCATTAATCCAACTTATCCTGATAGTGATTACTATCAGTATGTTAGACAAGATGACATGGAAGATATGTTGCGGGATGCATTTAATATGCATAGTCATGGTGAGCAATCGTTTCCACTTGACTTTATTGCATCCGATGATTGTAATATTGGTGGAAATGTTTTTTGCGAAACGGGAACAAGTGCACCTGATGAGGAGCCAAATGAAGAAGCGGCGAAGTTCTACAATTTACTTAATGAAATGAATGAAGAACTTTACGAGGGATCAAAATATTCGAAATTGTCCTTTTGCATTCATCTATTTCACTTAAAATGTTTGGGAGGGTGGACCAGAAACTCTTTTACAATGCTGCTAGAGTTTTTGAGAAAGATGTTTCCGTTTGCAAAAATTCCCCAGTCTTGTCAAGATATGAAGAGACTAATAAAAGATTTGGGCCTTGGGTACGATAAAATTCATAGTTGCCCAAATGACTGCATGTTGTACTGGGGTGATCAGAAAAACCAACAGTCTTGTCATGTTTGCGGTAAGTCTCGTTGGATGAATAGTAGTACAGAAGATGTGAGTACGGGTGAAGGTGGGGCACAGTTAAGAAAGAAGCCAGTCAAGGTCTTGTGATATTTTCCCCTAATACCAAGACTTCAAAGGCTTTTCATGTCCTCAAAGACAGCCGAATCTATGAGGTGGCATAATGATCAACGGACCGATGATGGATTATTAAGACATCCTACGGATTCTTTAGTTTGGAAATCATTTGACAGTAAATTTCCAAGCTTTGCAAGTGATCCTCGGAATATGAGGCTTGGGCTAGCAGCTGGCGGCTTTAATCCATTTAAAATCATGAGTACTTCGTACAGTACTTGGCCTGTAGTGCTTGTTCCTTACAATTTTCCTCCATGGATTTGCATGAAGCAATCTTCATTTATTTTATCAATGATTATCCCTGGAAAGAAAGGTCCCGGAAATGATATTGACATCTATTTACAGCCACTTATTGAAGAGTTAAAACAATTATGGTCGGGTGTTGAAACATATGATGTATTGAGAAAGGAGAACTTAAATTTACGTGCAGCTTTGTTGTGGACAATTAATGATTTCCCGGCTTATGCTAATTTATCAAGTTGGAGTACTAAAGGACGTTATGCTTGTCCTTGTTGTGCTGCACAAACTTGTTCGAAGTGGTTGTACAATGGGAAGAAGTTCTCTTACATGGGCCATCGTCGGTGGTTAGATGGAAATCAGAAATTTAGATTTCTGAGGACTCTATTTGACGGTTCTGAAGAGTACAGAGGAGCTCCTGAGCAAACCATTAGATCTGAAATCTTGTTTATGTTAAAAGATATTAATTTTAGTTGTGGAAAGATGAATCAACCACCGAACACGCAAACAAAGAGAAGATCGAGGGATGAATCTGATGGAGAGGATGATCCGAATGAGGCAGCCTTATGGAAAAAAAGAAGTATTTTTTTTAGTTGCCTTATTGGGAGCACAACATTTTACGCCACAATCTTTATGTCATGCATATTGAGAAGAATGTCTGCGGGAACATAATTGGGACAATTTTGAATGTTGATGGAAAATCAAAAGACAATCTTTAGAGCTAACTTGATTTAGTTGACATGAGAATTCGGCGTGATCTTCATCCTCAAGTACTTTCGAATAGGAAATATTGGTTGCCGCCTTCTATTTTTTCAATGTCAAAGGAAGAGAAAGAAGTGTTTTGCATGGTGTTGAAGGATATAAAGGTCCCAGATGCGTATGCGTCAAATATATCTCGATGTGTGAGTCTCAAAGATCGAAGATTATATTCATTAAAATCACATGATTACCACATCTTGATGCAAGATTTACTCCCAATTGTTTTACGGTGCTGTATGTCAAAAAAATGTAATGTCCTGTATAATTGAACTATCTAATATAATGAAAGCTATTTGTGGCAAAGTTTTGGATGTTGAAGAACTTGAGAAAGTACAAGATCGAGCGGCTTTGACTTTATGCAATTTGGAGAAGATCTTTCCACCTTTCTTCTTCACTATTATGGTGCACTTGGTAATTCATCTCCCTCAAGAAGTAATACTCGGTGGACCGGTTTTTTATCGATGGATGTATCCTATAGAAAGGTGCTAATTTATTTCTCAAGTATTCATTCATTCACCTTTATACATTTAGTTACAGCTTTTGATAAATATTGTATATCATGTTTAGGTTCCTAAGCAAATTAAAGTCATATTGTCGTAATAAGCGTTATCTAGAAGGATCAATTGCTGAAGGCTACTTGGCAGAGGAGTGCATGACCTTCTGTTCTAGATATTTAGAAGATGTTGAAACACGATTAAATAGACCAAGTAGAAATGTTGGGCTCAGTGATCATAACTTGGATGAAACTTATTTATTCCAAAGTTATGGAGAACCAATCGGCAAAGTTGAAATTGCAAAATTAGATGATATATCATGGATACAAGCACATCGATATGTACTTTTTCACCACGATTTAGTTGAACCATTACGCAAGTAAGTTCTAAAATTTCCTCATATATTCGTCGTTTTGATTTGTTTATCTTCTAACCAATTAAACTTGTTTTTAACATAGTGAGTACAAAAAAAATTTGAGATCTCGTGCACGCTCTCGAAGATTACAACATCGAGAGATTAATAAGTTATTCACAGAATCTTTTCATGAATGGTTAAGCCAAACAGTATGTAACTAAAGTTAATAAGTTACATATAATCGCTAAATTTTACATAATACATTTATAATTATTCAATTTACTTTCGATTCAATAGGTTTAGAGTGGGAAGGACGTCAATGACGAAGTTAAATGGCTTTCCCAAGGTCCGAACAGAGTAATAAAAAGATATAGTGCCTTCCTTATCAATGGATACAGATTTCATACAAAGTATCACGAGAGAATGAGGAGAACTCAAAATTGTGGAGTTGTTGTTAATTCTTCAATTACAAGTTATGCTAGTGCTAGGGACAGTAATCCGATTGAGGGTAATGTGGAGTATTACGGACTTCTTACCGACATTATTGAGTTGGATTACTATGGCAGATGGAAAGTTGTCTTATTTCGGTGTGATTAGGCTGATGTTAATACTGCTCGAGGAATTAGAAAAAATGAATTTGGTTTTACAATGGTGAATTTCTCTCGCTTGATTCACACTGGACAACAATTGATGGACGAGCCATATGTATTTTCGTCTCAAGTGAAACAAGTTTTTTATTCGAAAGATCCAACTGATGAGGATTGGTATGTTGTACTTTGGAACACCCCTAGAGACTTGTTTGACATGGGTAATGGAAGTAGAGATGACATTGTCGAAAGATCAGAAACATTACATTTTCCAGAACAAAACTTAGATGAAAATATCCCTAGTACTAGTACACAACATCAATGGGTTCGGCATGATGTGGATGAAGATATTTACAAACAATGATGTAGTAAGATTTTACGATTTTTTAATTATATGTAATATTGTAATTTTAATCTTGGTCATGTTATATAATTTAACTATTTTATATGTACTATTATTGTTGTAATTTGTTACTAAAACTTTAACTATTTTATGTGTATTGCAGGAAAAATGCGTAGAAGAAGATTACAAGATTTAACTATTGTCCAGAATACTCCAAATTCAGAAGAAGGAAATAGTGAACAGCAGACAGTTGTTGGATCTTTGAATGTGCCGGAGACACTTGACGAGCCTGAAGAATTTCAAAGTAATGTTAAGTTCATTTTACATGTGTTGACTTTTATTATTGACTTATTTGTCAATTTTAATATAATTCTAGTATATCATTTTTCAGCTGAAAGTGGTGGGACGCTCAGAGTTCGAGGACGTATGCTGCTTAGAGATTTATACGACTTAGATCCTGTCGAGCGTGTCAAGGTAAGTAGAAATACTCATGGTCAGCCTGTTGGATCTGATGCTCGACTTTTAGCAGGCTATTTGGGCATTTTAGCATGAAATGCCAATATGTTGCCCATTAACTACAAATCATGGCATCACATGCCTAATAGCAACAAAAATCAGGCTCTCGCTAATATTAAGGTAACAAAATGTGAATGTAATTTATAATACTTTGGTTTAAGTTTCATTTATATTTACATTCTAAACTTGTGTTTTTTAGGAGAGATTTGCTTTAGAGGTCTCCGATGATTATATAAAGAAGGCATTAGGTAAAAAATGGAGAGACAATAAAAGCACTTTAAAAAAACAATATTTTAAGAAAGACATAAGCCTCGAGGAAAAATTGAGAAATGTCCCGCCGGGAATGCTGAGGTACCAATGGAAAGATGTGGTTAGACTTTGGAATTCAAATAAAGGAGAGGTATTACGTATTTCCAAACTCTTATATATAGTGTTTACTATATACGTAATAATAATTTCATTATGTAGGACCGTGAGTGAGTTGGAACAAGCAGCAGGCAAAAAAAAATTCACGCACACGGCAGGGTCGAGAAGTTTTGCTTCTGTAGCTGAGGCTGAGGTATTATGAATTTATTAATTCTTTCAAATATTAATAAATTTTTACTATTAAATAATATTTTTACTGCTATATTGTAGGAAGTTAAATCTGGACAAAAAATTGGACGCCTTCAGCTTTTTGAGATTACGCATAGGAAGAAAGATGGATCTCCTATGACATCTGAAGCCGGAGAAATTATGGTATATTTACTTAATAATATTTGATTTATTCTAAATATTTATAATGTTTAATTATAATTGTTTAATTCAATTCATCATTGGTAGTTTTAAATAATGTTAAGTTATGTTGTATTCCTTTTTATTATATATTTCGTTTCTAACTCTTTAATTGATTTTTTAGGAGAAACTAAAGGAGAAGAAGGCGGAATATGAAGCGATTGCTTCAACTGATAGTTCTGTTAATCTTGAGAACATTGATAACAGAATTATCACTGAAGTTTTGGGTCTTGAAAGGTACGGTCGGGTTCGATTTCAAGGATCTGGTGTTACCCTGACCCAATATTTTGGATCCGGCTCCCAACAATACATGCCTTCCGGAAGTCAAGCTCAAGCTGAAGTTCAGAGGTTAAGAGACCAGATAGCTCAGATGCAAGCGAACATGGTTGAGCAAATTGCTAAGGTTCAACGAAAATATGAAGAACTCCAACAACAACTTAGGGCCGAGGCAGTAGAGAGGGAGGCAGCGACAGCAGCGAGGGAGGTAGCGGCATCAGTGAGAGAGGCAGAGGCACGAGCGAGGGAGGCAGAGGAAGCAGCGATGGCAGCAGAGCAGAGCAAAAAGTACGATGACCTCTAGCTACAGCTCAAGCAGATGATGCAGATGTTTCAGCAATCGCAAAAGCCGCCATCTTAGACATTAGTTTTCTCATTGTAAGAATGTTTTTAACTTTGTCACGTTTAACATTATTGTAAGCATATTTTAAATTATACTTTATTTATTAATTATATCATATATCTTTCGTTAAATTTGAAGTATCATTTAGAATTAATGTTTTTGGTTGTATTTTTATGCTAAATTTGTTGTTTTTGGCTGCATTTTATACTATATTTTTTGTATTTGGTTGGATTTTAATGCAGGAAGGGTTGGATATTGGTGAAAAAAAATATTGCAATTCTGCCAAAATTAGTGGCGTTTGTGGGAAAAGCGTCGCTAAAAGCCATGGCTTTTAACGGCGTTTTTTTAAATAAATTCCACAAATTTTTGTGGCTTTACCTATAGCGGCATTTTTTGCGGCGTTTTAAAAAGCACCACTAAAGGCTAAAAAAAGCACCGCTAAAAGTCTATTTTCTTGTAGTGTTTGATATATGTGTACGAGTAAGACCCTGTCTGGGACAGTGGCATCGATATGTGATTACATATAAAACCACGTCTGGGATGTTGGCATTGTACGATACATGTGTGATTATCCGAGTGTCCTACCCAATTCCGAATGGTTCATCGGGCATCGATAAGTGGGGAACAAATATGTAAAATTAGCTAAGTGATCAGGTATGTATTATTTAGTATTTATTTGCAACAAGGTAAGTGAGTGTTATGATATTAGTTACAAGCATGTGTGACATGAATGAAAAGTATATGTGTAAATATGTCATGTGTATTCGGCCTTATGGGAAAGAAGTATGATCCTTGTTGGTGTGATTTTATTTTCGCATATATATAATGATCTTGCATATTCGGTTACTTAGTTAATGTGTGTATATAAATTTTATCTTGATTTAAAAGCTTATTTATACAAAGGTATGTATATTAGGTTTTATATTGATAATTTGGCTTCGAAAATTGAACAATGATTTGACTTAATCTTATGAACATTTGGCAAAGGTAATGAATATATGTGCTCTGGTATATTATTATTGAAGTTGAAAGTTAAGAATAAGCTTGATATTGATATTGTAATTTGGTTGGTTAAAATAAGTTGATTATGTTATCGGTTTGTTTATTTGCTTATGACTTACTAAGCTTAAATAGCTTATCTTGTGTATATTTGTCTTTTTTTTATAGATTTTGGATTCGAGTTACAAGCTCAGGGATCTTCAGCAAAATGTATCACACTATCTACAGCTTCGGTATTTTAATATTCAAACTCGAATTATGGCATGTATAGGCTAGAGTGTGCTAAGTTGGATTTTCGGTTATGTGTAATCTAAGCCATGCGAAAATGGCTAAGTTATTATATTAAAATTGGTTATGTTAGTTAAGGTTTATATTAATTTTGGTTACTAAGTTGCATGCCATGAACGTATAATATATGTGGTAAGCACTATATGTTTGGGAATGGCTTGCTGGTTATGTTTGAACTTGGTATGGTAAGATCATAGTCAAAATATTCAATGAGCATGTTCGTTGGTAATTGATGATGAAAGTTTTGGGATATGTACATGATTTCAAAAAGAAGATTCGGCTATGAAGGAATAATAGTATAATATGCATTTGGTATGTTAATTAGTTGAGATGGAAAAATATGCAATGCATGTGTTTCATGAATATTTGGTCGATTCTTTAGTAAGTTTTCAATGCTAAGTGTGATCATTATTTTTTTAAGGTAAACTTCTTATCATGTACATGTGCATTAATATTATGTTCGGCCAAGGTATAATGTACCAAATACACATATGTAACTACTTATTAAATTATATAATATGATTGTATGCTTAAATGTAGTTATTAAGAATTTGCTGTTGAAGTTAGACCATGAGTGACATTAAGTGATCAATAGTTTAAGATGTCTGAACATTTACTATTACTTTGTTATTGAATACGAAATTTTGGACACATTAACTAGTATATTTAATCGGTGTATTTCTTGTTGGTATGTGCATGAACTGGTTAAAATTTACTAAGGCCAATTGTGTGTAACTTAATGACTGAAGTAGTTGTGTACAGACTTTAATAATTAATATTCTAAATGATTTATATAGGAATGTATGAACAATATATTGCATGGTTGTTTCAATTTGTAGTGAGGTGTAAAGCATGCAAATTTCAAATTGATTATTACTTAAACCGTATATGTGGTGATTTAAGATGTGCATTATGATTTATTAAATTATAAGAATGTGTGTATGATTTTGGTGGCTCTATGTATAAAAACATAGGTGGTAATGGAAGCATGTTAAACCATGTTGGTAATAGATAATGTTGTATAATTAAATGCATTATATACTGTTAATAATAAGTTGAGATTTGTTGTGACCTGTATATGCAAAGTGTAATACTTTGTTTGTTCTGAAATGTGAATTGATTATATTTTATTTATAAATGAGTTGGACTTGATTAATTATATATATTAATGAATGTTTTGAAATTGTGTTTTTGATTGGTAATGCCTCGTATCCCTAATCCGACAACGGATGTGGGTTAGGAGTGTTACAGTGTAACTAATTTTTGTATGTTTATATGCTTGAATTAAATGTTACATTTTGAATTGTATGCTTGAATTAAATGTTATGTTGTGAATTGTATAAATGTCATATATATATGTGACATTGAAATTGTATCTGACAAAGCTCGATCAACGATAATGCCCGAAAAAATGATAAATGATAAAAATGTTACTTTTATGCTTGAAATGAATGTGGAATGTGTTTATTTGAATTATATGAATGTTATAGATGTATAAAATAATCACATGCCTGATAATGCTTGAAAAATGTTAAATCCCATTTGAATAAATGAAAATCGATGGATAAATGTGATTTCCCTTATGGATTGAGGTCCTGCATTTGTTGCTGACAGGATTTAGCTCAGACGAGTAATCCTTTGACCTCATTTCTGATAGGATTTAGCCCCGACGGGTAATCCAGATCAAGCTTTTTAGAGCATATGTCATAAGAAGAATTTATCCTCCTGACTAATCTCTATTGAGTATATATACATTGGAGATAGGATTTAGCTTGGATTGGTAATCCTGTTGTATACATGTGTGGCTCGAGAGTGTACTCTCTAAAATAGTACCTTATGGGTACCATTGGACATGAATTGAAGGATCCTGATTTGTACACCTCGAGTGTACTACCTATGTATCCATCGATATTTTAGATAAATTCAACGGGTGACAATTCCAGACTTGAGAAGATATCAATAACAAAATAGGTTATTACACGTATCCGTCTGAAATACAAGAAAATGATGATACATGACAAGTGATATATGAAAGTATGAGATGATGATATTTGTACATAGAAATTATTTGATGAAAATGTTCATCCTTGATTATAGACTTGTACACCTTGAGTGTACTACTATTCGTGTGACCTTGATGTTTTGAATGATACGAGTAAAATTCTCATATGAAATAATCTGAACTTGAGATGAACTATTATGAAATTATACTTGTAATATAAGGAGATGATTTATACATGTTAAATGAATACATGTTGTGGAAAACATATGTGCATGGAAACTTGATTGTTGTTGAGCCCATATGACTAACAAGGGCAATGAGGATATGTGTAGGGCTTAAGGGCAAATTGATTGAATATGCCTTACATAGTTACCTCAAAATAGAATGAATGGTCAGTTAAGTACCATGTTATACGAACTTACTAAGCATTTTATACTTACTTAGTTTTATTTCCTTGTTATAGAGTAAATCAGAAGCTCGTTGGATTGGAAGCTTGGCGGAGATCACTCACACATCCATTGGCCTATTTCGGTACATATGGTAAATCAATTATGGTTATAATGGCATGTATGGGTTATATTGGCCCTATTGGCATGTAAATGTAAATGATTATTGTAATCTAGTTATTGGAATGACTAGTGATGATTTTGTTTTGGTACATGTATATATGTATTTAAATTTATTTTATGGAGATAACATAAGTATTTATTATTGGTTGATCGAGAAAGGTTAAATGAGTATGCTTATAAAAAGTAAGTTTAACAGCATGAATGTGTGTAATAATATATCATGTTAGATGTTATAAATTGCTTGAATTCAATGCTTGGATTGGTTGCTATTTGGATGTAATTTTGGTGCAGGAATTTGGTATGATTTTAGGTGAGAAATGAAGCTAGGAATGGCTTTATGTTGTCTATACGGGTAGACACACGGGCATGTGTCTAGACCGTGTGTGACACACAGCATGGTACATGGGAGTCTGGTTAAGCCGCATGTCCCCTGCATCTTAAATTCAAGAAAACAGGATGCTTAGAATTAAGCACACGGACAAGGACACGGGCATGTGTCTCAGCCGTGTGTGCTACACGGCCCAGAACACAGGTGTGTGTCTTGGCCGTGTGAAACCTGCACCTAATTTCAAAAAGAATTAATTAACCACATGGGCGTGTGGCATGGCAGCATGCACAAGTCAGAGAGTTACACGGGGTCGAACACGGCCTATAACACGGGCGTGTCCTAGGGTCACACGGGCGTGTCCTTCGATTCTAATGCTCGTATTGGGCCTCGAGGGTCTATTTAAGGGATGTTATGAATATTCTCGAAAAAACAACAGTGATTGCCATGATTTATTTGTAAATGTTCTAAAAGTTTTGGTAATGCTCTGTGACCTTGTTCTGACGACGGATACGGGTTAGGGGTGTTACAAATATAGTTTTTTCCTCAAACCTTCTCATGTTCTATTGCTAGGCATCTCATGTTAGTTCCTGAGTGGAAATGGGACTGAGTTGCCATGGATTTTGTGACAGGATTGTTGTTGACACCGAGAAAGAAAGATGCAATATGGGTTGTGATTGATAAACTAACGAAGTCGACTTATTTTATTCCAGTTTGTATGGATTATTCACTTGACAAGTTGGCCGAGTTTAATATTTCAGAGATAGTCAGACTACATGGAGTACCGTTATCGATTATTTTAGATAGAGACCCAAGATTTACTTCATGGTTTTGGAAGAAGTTGCAGGAAGCTTTGAGCACAAAGTTGAGTTTTAGTACAGCTTTCCATCCTCAAACCGATGGTCAGTTAGAGAGAATTATTCAGATACTTGAGGATATGCTCAGATGTTGTGTCTTAGAATTTCAAGGTAGTTGGGAGAAATATTTTCCGTTGGTAGAGTTTGCTTATAATAATAGTTACCGGTCGAGCTTGAAAATGACACCTTATGAAGCTTTGTATGGACGTAAATGTTGCACACCTTTGTATTGGACAGAGCTTAAAGAAAATTAGATTTACGGGTTGATTTAGTTAAAGAAACTGAAGAGAAAGTGAAAGTTATCAGAGATTGCTTGAAAGCAGCTTCAGATAGATAGAAGTCTTATGCTGACATGAAAAGAAAAGAGATTGAGTATCAAGTTGGTGACAAAGTGTTCTTGAAAGTATCCCCGTGGAAGAAAGTCTTTAGATTTGGCAAGAAAGGCAAACTAAGTCCACGTTTTATTAGACAGTTAGAGGTGAGAGAAAGAGTTAGACCATTAGCATATCGGTTAGCTTTTCCGCTAGAGTTAGAGAAGATTCATGATGTGTTTCATGTGTCCATGTTACATCGTTACCGTTCTGATCCTTCACATGTGATTTCACAGACAGAGGTTGAGATTCAGGAAGATATGACTTATGGTGAAGAACTGGTAAAGATTTTAGCTCGAGAGGCCAAGAAACTAAGGAACAAAAGTATTGCACTTGTAAAAGTATTATGAAATAGGCATGGGGTATACGAGGCTACATAGGATACTGAAGAGGTTATGTGAAAATAGTATCCAAATCTTTTCACAAGTAAGATTTTCGAGGACGAAAATCCCTAAAGGGGGAGAAATGTAACATCCCAAAATAGGGCCTAAATGGAATTGTGGTTGGGAAACCACTAATCCGAGATAGAAAAGTTTATTCCGATTTATAATTTACCGAGTGATTAGATGCATGTGTTAGAGTATCGATGGAAAATTTTATAGATAGCATGCTTAATTTACCTACTAGGTTTTAACTGCAAAAGTTGATAAAAATGAGTTATAGATACTAAAGAATTAAATTGAAAAGTATAATTGAAGTAGAGGTCCTGAAATGGTAATTAGACCATTAGGTTTTCATGGACAAAAATGGACATACATAGATAAAAATAACTAAAGTTTTAATGAAAGGTATTTTAGTCATTTGGTAATTAAAAGATTAAAACAAGGAAAAAGATGGAAATATGTGCCCATCTTCTTTATTAGGCCGAAATTTCAAGAGTTCTTCATAGCTAGGGTTTTGTCAAGCTTCCAAGCTTCATAGTAAGTGCTTTCAAGCCCCGTTTTTAATGTTCTTTACATTTTTGAAGTCCCGGTAGCAATAATTTAACCTAAGGTTCATATTTGGAAAAATAACCATAGGTGAAATGTGTTTATTTTGATATTTTATGGTAGAATATGAAGCTTTAAATTATGTTAAATGACTTGAGCTAAGTGATTTTAAGCAAAAACGAGTAAAACGACATAATCGGTAAAAATACCTAATGGTCATAAGTACATGTTAAAGTGGGAATTTGATGTTTTTGTAGGTAAATAAATGATCAGCATGTCATAAAACATAAGAATTAGGGATAAACTTTCATTTCCGAGCCTTAGGGCAAAGTGTAAATATGCAAAAGTTTAGGGGTAAAATTATAATTTTGCCAAAGTTAGAGTTGAGGACAGTTTTGATAAATGTGAATATTAAATAATTTAAATTTTCTATTATAGATCAAAAAGAATGAAATTCGGGGTTAGACCGAGGAAAGAAAAAGGTTGAGGACTAAATCAAAATATTTGATTGTATTTAGTATTGAGGTAAGTTTGCGGTAAATAAATGTAATGCTTTATTATTTATAATTAATGATGTTATTTTTCAGTATCTATATATTTATTTTTTAAAATTTATTCCTTGATGATTCAAGAAAGAATTAACGGAGAAATGATACTTAAAAGTCCCGGTTGAACCTTAGGAATGTGTAAGATACAAATGTCATGACATTAGGGTTTAAGGATACCAAGTAAGACCATGCCAAGGCATGGCATTGGCAAGTTTTAAAAGGCAAGGAAATCATGTAATAACATGTCAAGACCTAGCATTGATAAACTACGATAAGGCAAAGATCCCATGTAAGACCATGCCAAGGCATGGCAATGGTGAGTTCATAAGGCAAGGATACCATGTAAGACCATGTCAAGACATGGCAATGGTAAGTTTAAAAAGGAAAGGTACCCATGTATCCCTAGTATTCCAGTGGTTCAATGGAAAGTTTAAAGAGTGTACCAAAGGAAAGGTAAGATAAGTCCATGTTCGAAAGATTCAGGTTATCTTGATAATTCATTTAGAATGTTGTTATTTATTTACATGCAAACTTACTAAGCTTTATGCTTACTCCCTTTCTTTTGTCTCTTTTTTATAGTATCACAAAGCCAACTCAGAAAATCGTAAGGACATCAAAGATCGCCTCACACTATCAACGAGCTATCTTAGTATTTTGTGACTAGAAATACTTTAAGTTATGGCATGTATAGGGACTTGGCTATTTTGTGTGTATGTCCTTATGATATGATTAAGGAATGGCATGTGAATACTTGGTAATGATTAGCTTATGATATAGCTAAATAAGAACATGTTTTGGTATTATGTATGCTTAAGTGAGGTTTGATGCAAAGAAATTATGAAGGAGTAAGAGTTGGCCATAGAACAGTTAGGAAACAGCAGCAGTGATGTGGTTTTGAAAAATCACTAAAAATTTTAGAACTGGAATTAAATAGTGAATGAGATGTAGAATTAAATATTATTGAATCCATTTTCATATGAAAGAAACAGAGCAAGCAAAGAAAGTCTATATTCTAAGATATTTAAATTTTTGTAAGACTGGTTCAGAGTGACTTCATGATCCCCTGTTCCAACTTTGGAAAATCACTAGAAATTGTACAAAAATAATTATAAGTCATAGTTTATATTTCCTTATTCCTAGTAAGTCTATTTACATTAAAAGCAAATGGAAATGTTATTTGAATTCTATATAATGAGATAATCGATTTTTAGTGAAGAGAGGTCAGGTCCTCCAAACTGCGAAACAGGGGAACCTTTAATGAATAAACTGTACTAATTGGCGAAACTAAAAATTCTGGAAACATTATGGTATGAAGATATATGAGTCTAGTTTCAGAGAAAATTTATGGATTTAAATTTTGAGTTTCGTAACTCGAGTTATAATTAATTTAGTGACTATTACGCAGATGGATAGTTTTATTATGAATAGTGAAATAAATTGTTTTGATTTGTATAAGTAATTGGAAAATTTTTAGTGTTCCCGGTTTGGTCCCGAACTATTCTAATTGCACATTTTAGGGCCTTCGGATTTATTGGATGAATGCAAGTGAATTAATTTTTAAAAGTAAAAAAAAATTATGCCCCGAACAAGTAAGATAAGTTTGGTAATGCCTCGTGCTCGACTTCGGCGACGGTCTCGGGTATGGGGTGTTACAAGTATGCTCCACACGGCTTCACAAACAGGAATGTGACTTGGCCGTATGGCATAATTCAGTATACCCTATAGGTTTGGCACGGCCTAACACACGGCCTGGCACACGGACGTGTCTAGCCACATCAAAGGGCAAACGGGCTAGCCATACGGGCGTGTGTGTTGGCCATATGACCCAAGTCAGAGAGTTACACGGGGTTAGATACAGGTTGGGACATGACCATGTGCTCCCATTTCGAATATCCACACGACCTGTAGCACAGGCGTGTTTGGTGGTCATGTGAGACACACAGCCTGGCCACACGGGCGTGTGTCATTTGTTTTGAGAAAAAAATTTCTAAGTTTTGTGAAAGTTTCTTGAACTATTGGTTTAGACCCAAACCACTTCCAGAGCATGTTTTGGGCCTCATAGGCTCGTATAAGAGACAAATTGATTGAAATTGAATGATGATTGTTTGTAATGATTGAATGTATATGAGTAGTATGATTAAATGTATTGAAAGTCCGGTAATGCTCCATAACCCTATTCTGGTGTTGAATACGGGTAAGGGATGTTACATTTATTGGTATCAAAACTACGGTTTAGTCGATTCTAGGACTAAAGTAGCGTATGTGAGAGTCTAGCTATACATGCCATATATATAAACTGTGATAGTGTGATGACTCCTGATGTTTTAAAATGTGTTTTCAAATAGTAAGTGGATCTCGATCGAGCTATTATTGATGAGGTTGAGAGTAATGCACCAGGTTCCGGTCAAGGGACAGCGCCTTCTAATTCTAGACCCGTAACAGGTAGTTAGGGAGGAAAGGCTAGAGAAGCTTTTTTCCAAATGATGAACAAGTGGTTCACTCAATATATTGAATGAACCCGACTGCTCAACAACCTCCACCCCCTCCTAATCCCCAACCGGTTCTCGTAGCTCCTCAAGGAGTCGAGCTTTTAAGATTGAGCAAGCCTCCAGTAGATAAGATCCGTAAACACAGGGCTGAAAAATAAGATCCGTAAACACAGGGCTGAAAAGTTCAGAGCTAATGTTGATGATGACCCTGAGAGAGCCGAGTTTTGGCTTGAAAATACGATTCGAGTGTTTGATGAGCTTTCTTGCACATCGGCTGAATGTTTAAAATATGCTATATCCCTTCTGAGAGACATCGCGTATCAGTGGTGGAATACGTTAGTATCAGTGGTGCCGAGAGAGAAAGTCAGTAGGGAATTCTTTCAGACTGAGTTCCGAATGAAATAAATCAATCAATGATTTCTAGATCAAAAGCATAAAGAGTTTTTAAAACTGAAACAAGGCTGCATGACTGTAACCGAATATGAAAGAGAATTTGTACGGTTGAGCAAGTACGCTCGGGAGTATATTTCTACTGAAGAGATTATGTGCAAGTAGTTTGTTGATGGGTTAAATGAAGATATTAAACTTCTAGTCGGGATATTAGACTTAAAAGAATTTGTTGCATTAGTTGATAGGGCTTGTAAAGCTGAAGACTTTAGCCAGAAAAGAAGAAAGCTGATTCAGAGGCTAGAGATTCGAGAAAAAGACTGATGAATAAACCTTATCATTCTTTATCAAAGAAATCCTGAGATTCGTATAGTCGATCGAATGCATCAGTGGGATATCAGAATAGAGATCATTGAAATCAATATGTTAATTCTAAAGCTTAGGCTACCTCCATCTCAAGTGTTGGCAGTGTAAGAAACAACAAACCTGAATGTCAACAGTGTGGGAGACGTCATTTTGGTGAATACTGGAATAAGAATACTAAAGCTTATTTCAAATGTGGCTCACCGGATCATTTTATTAAAGACTGTCCTGAGATGATTGAAAAAGATAGACCTCAGAATGTGAGACCGAGTAATATGTTGACTAGAGGAAGACCACCAAGAAATGTTGGGAATGTGAGTGGTAGTCAGGGGACGACAAAGGACTCCGCAGTGAGATCTGAAGCTAGGGCACCTGCCAGAGCCTACGCTATTCGCGCTCACTATGAAGTGTCATCACTAGATGTTATTACAGGTATATTTTCTCTTTACGACACTAATGTGATTGCTTTAATTGATCCTAGATTGACACATTTGTATGTTTGTGAGAATTTAGTGTCTAGTAAGAAATTTCCTGTTGAAATTACTGAGTTTATGATTAAAGCATCGAACCTCTTGGGCAAGTATGTTCTAGTTGACAAAGTATGCAAGAATTGTCCTTTAATGACTCGGGGTTACTGTTTTCCGGCTAATTTAATGCTTTTACCATTTGATGAGTTCAAAGTAATTCTGGGTATGGATTGGTTGACTCTACATGATATCGTTGTGAACTGTAGACGAAAGACTATAGAATTAAAATGTCAGAGTAATGAAATTCTTAGGATTGAATCTGATGAGTCGAGTGGATTCCCAATAGTGATTTCATTGATGACGGCTCAGAGATATGTCAGATACCAAGGTGTCTGAAAAGATGATTGAAACAGTGCCTGTAGTTTGTGAATATCCAGATGTATTTCTAGAAGAATTGCCTAGGTTGCCACCAGTCAGAAAGGTTGAGTTTGCCATTGAGTTAGTACCGGGAACTTTACCGATATCTATAGCTCCATACAAAATGGCTCCGACAGAATTGAAAGAGTTGAAAGCTCAGTTGCAAGAGTTAACGGATAGAGGTTTTGCACGACCGAGTTTTTAGCCCTAGGGTGCGCCTGTATTGTTCGTAAAGAAGAAATACGGGTCAATGAGAATGTGTATTAATTATCGTCAGCTCAAAAAAGTTACGATAGAGAACAAGTATCCGTTGCCTTGAATAGACGATTTGTTTAATCAGTTGAAATGTCCAACAGTGTTTTCAAAGATTGATTTGAGATCTGGTTATTATCAGTTGCGAGTTAAAGACTCAGATGTGCTGAAAACTGCCTTCAGAATGAGGTACAGACACTATTAATTCCTTGTTATGCCTTTTGGACTAACTAATGCTCCTACCATTTTTCTGGATTTGATGAATCAAATTTTTAGACGGTATTCAGACAGATTTGTTGTTGTGCTCATTGATGACATTCTGATCTATTCACGAAATGAGTCTGAACATGTCAAGCATTTGAAGATTGTGTTGCAAACGTTGACAGATAAGCAAATGTATGCTAAATTCAAAAAATGTGAGTTTTGGCTATGGGAAGTTGGATTTTTGGGACATATTGTCTCGACAGATGGCATTCGAGTTGATCCAAGCAAGATTTCTGTAGTAATTGATTGGAAACCACCTAGAAATGTATCTGAGGTCAGAAGTTTTCTGGGATTAGCTGGTTACTATCGATGTTTTGTAAAAGGGTTCTCGATCATTGTTACACCAATAACCAGGCTACTATAGAAAGATGTGAAGTTTGAATGGTCCGAGAAATGTCAACAAAGTTTCAATCAATTGAAAGTATTATTAGCCGAGGCTACAGTGTTGGTTCAACCTGAATCGGGTAAAGAACTTGTGATTTATAGTGATGTGTCATTGAATGGTTTGGGTTGCGTATTGATGCAAGAGGAAAATGTTGTAGCTTATGCCTCTAGACAGTTGAAACTGCACAAAAAGAATTATCCGACACATGATTTAGAGTTGGCCGCTATTGTATTTGCTTTAAAAATTTGGAGACATCATTTATACGGTGAAAAATGCCACATCTTTACTGATCATAAAACCTTAAAGTATATTAAGACTCAGAAACATTTGAATTTACGACAATGGAGATTGCTCGAATTACTAAAAGACTATGAGTTAGTAATTGATTATCTCCTAGGGAAAGTGAATGTGGTCACGAATGCTTTGAGTAGAAAATCATTGTTTTCCTTGAAAACAATGAATACGCAGTTGACATTATCTGAGGATGGTTCGATTTTAGCTGAGTTAAAAGCTAAACAAGTAATTCTTCAGCAAATTTGCAAAGCTCAGAAATGTGATAGTGAATTGTAATTAAAAGAGTGCAATGTGAGTTGACTAGTGATTCAGAATACCAAATTGGATCCAATGATTGTTTGATGTTCCGAGATAGAATCTGTGTACCGAAAAATCCAAAGTTGATTTAGAAAATTCTACATGAGGCACATAGTGGTTGTTTGTCCGTTCATCCTGGAAGTACTAAAATGTATAATGATTTGAAACAACTGTATTGGTGGTCGGGTATGAAACGAGTCATTTCTAAATTTGTAGCGAGATGCTTAGTGTGTCAGCAAGTTAAAGCTGAACATCAAGTACCTTCAGGTTTGCTTCAACCGATGATGATACTAGAGTGGAAATGGGACAGAGTTACAATGGATTTTGTATCGAGATTGCCTTTGTCTTTGAAAAAGAAAGACGCTATTTAGGTTATTGTTGATCAATTAACGAAATCAGCACATTTCATTTTGGTACGTGCTGACTATTCACTCGATAGATTAGCTGAATTGTACATTTCTAAGATCGTTACATTGCATGGGGTGCCAATTTCAATTATTTCGGATAGAGATTCGAGGTTTAAGTTGCGGTTTTGGAAGAAATTTCAAGAAGCTTTAGGTGCGAAGTTGAATTTCAGTATAGCTTTTCATCCGCAAACCGACAGTCAGTCTGAGGGAGTAATTCAGATTCTTGAAGATATGCTCAGGTGTTGTGTTTTAGAGTTTGAAGGTAATTGGGAGAAATATTTGTCGCTGGTTGAATTTGCATATAATAACAGCTTTCAATCAAGCATAAAGATGGCTCCATATGAAGCATTGTATGGTTGCAAATGTCGAACTCCATTGTACTGGACTGAGCTTAGCAAGAAACAGATCCACAGGGTTGATTTGGTTAGAGAAACCGAAGAAAAAGTGAAAGTAATTAGCGACTATTTGAAAGCAACTTCATATCAACAGAAATCGTATGCAGATTTGAAACAGAAAGACATTGAATTTCAGATTGGTGATAAAGTGTTCTTAAAAGTATCTTCGTGGAAGAAAATACTTCGTTTCGGTCGCAAAGGCAAATTGAGTCCATGTTTTATCGGGCTGTTTGAGATTATTGAAGGAATAAGGCCAGTGGCATATTGACTAGCTTTACTGACTGAGTTAGAAAAGATCCACAATGTATTTCATGTATCGATGTTGCACCAATATAGATCTGATCCATCACATGTAATTTCTTCGTCTAAGATTGAAATTCAACCTGATATGACGTACAACGAAGAACCGCTCAGAATTTTAACACGTGAGGTTAAACAGTTGAGAAATAGAAGCATACCCCTCGTAAAAATACTTTGGCAATGACATGGTGTCAAAGAGGCTATGTGGGAGCCCAGGGAAGCTAAGAGAAAACAGTACCCTAACTTATTCACTGGTAAGATTTTCGAAGGAGAAAATCCCTAAGGGGGTGAGTTGTAACAACCCCTTTTTGGCCAAATCGGAACAGTGGTTTTGGAACCACAAATCTGAATTTGAATTATTTATTTTATCATTTTAATGTTTACAGCATGAATTTATGATTGTGTGAAAATTTCATTAAGAAATTTTATCATTTGGTTAGTCAATTAGATAAAAAGGACTAAATTGCATAAAGTGAACTTGAGTTCTAATAGCTAAAGGTGTTTAATAGCTATAGAACCTTAAAGTTAAGGTCCTTATGTTGTAATTAGACCATTATATTGGTGAGTGGACATTTATGGACATGCATAAATGAATTTTAATGTTATATACTTAAGGTTAAATTAGTAATTTATGAAATAACTTAGTAAAATAATAACATAATGCGTAAGGCTATCATCTTTCTTAGTTTTTTTCACCGAAAATTTCAGAGATTAAAAGCCATCGGAATGAGCTAGGTTTCGGCTACTTTGAAAGCTCAATTGGTGAGTAAATTTTGTTACGTTTTTAATGATTTTTATGTTTTTAATATTGTTGCAACTAGGTCTAGCTAGCCCAGGGACTATTTTGCAAAGCTGTTAAAGATTTTGAAAGTTTCCATTGATGAATATGTATGAGTTTTGATATTTGATGATAGATTTTGAATAGTTGTTGACAGTTAAACAAGTTTTGTTAAGTGATTTTTAGTGAAAATGCAAAATAGAGATTAAATTATGAAAAGTGTAAAGTTAGTGGTTAAAATGTGAAATAAATGAAATTATGGGCTGCTAGGGGCATTATGGTAATTCGGCTAGCATGGGTATATTTGGAATTTCATTAATTTTTGATTTTATGAAATAAGGACTAAATTGTGAAATATGTGGGACAAAAGTGTAAATGTGTTTTAAAGTGTGTTTTGGAATAAATTGAATGAATAGATGACTAAATAAGTTAATTTTAAATATATTTAGATCAAGAAAGGAGAAGTATGGATTTGGATCGAGGAAAAGATAAAGATAACAACTAATCGACTCGATTCGTTGTTTTAACATCCAAGGTAAGTTCGTATGTTATAATTTCATTACAAATGTATCTTATGTGCTTTGATATAGCATGAATTGTGATTATGTGATTACGGACAAGTTCAGAAATGACTTGACGAAGATTCAACAGTTGGAATCCCGGTTGAACCTTAGGAATAGTTTAGGATGCTAGTGACATGTCATTAGGGATACTTTGAATTGCCTTCAGGCCATGATATAGCACTTCGGGTGCGAGATAAACCAATTTGGCTTCGGGCCATGCATATCTGCTAATTTGGCTTCAGGTCATGATATCAGAATTTCGGATAAGTTTCCTTGATTTGGCTTCGGGCCATGGTATAGGTACTTATCGTGTAAAACCCTTGAGTCTCTGACTTCTATTCCGAATGGTTCAACGGGTAAATGAAAGATGTGGTTGAGTATGAGATTGGTAAGAGATGGTGCAAGTACGTACGATAATAAATTGAGTTTTGGAAACTATTGAATTGTTAAGTCTTTGGTAAGTTATGTGAATGATCATTTGATATCTTTGAGATTTAATAGAATTGTTGTATATTGTTTTCTATAATTTGAATGATTAATGAATGGTGATATTTGCTTATTGTTAACATACAAGCTTACTAAGCTATATAGCTTACTCTGTTGCTTTTTCATGTTTTATAGTGATTTCAAAGCTAGCTCGGACTTGGGGATCGTCGGAGACTACATTACACTATCCATTATCACTTTGGTACTTTTGAAACTATGTTTTGGGTTATATGACATGTATAGGGACTTTGAGTCATTTTGATTATGTTTTGGTAATGATATTGGCCATATGATTTAGCATTGTAAATGTTTATGTTTTGGAATGTATATATAGCCATCTGTGATGACCTATTTTGGTTTGTTTGGTATTAAATTAGGAGACTATATATGGTATTTATATTATGTTGATTGGTGTTTGAAATGGTATAAGTTAAACTTGTTTGGAGTTGAAATATATGACTATTGATGCCATGAATTGGTGCCATTTTTGGTTGTGTAGTTGAGCACAAATGGGGTGGCAAATTGGCTCGGTAAATAGCCTATTTTTTTCCACACGGGCATGTGTCTCAATCGTGTGTGACACACGGTTATGTTACACAGCCGTGTGTCCCCTGGGTTGGTTTTAGAAATCAAGTCAGTTTGCTCCACACGGCTTCACACACAGGCGTGTGACTTGGCTGTATGGCATAAGTCAGTATATCTTATAGGGTTGGCACGGCCTAACACACGGCCTGGCACACGGGCGTGTCTGGCCACATCGAAGGGCATATGGGCTAGCCATACGAGCGTGTGTGTTGGCCGTGTGACCCAAGTCAAAGAGTTATACGGGGTCAGATACGGGCTGGGACACATCCATGTGCTCCCATTTCGAATGTCCACACGACATGTGGCACGGGCGTGTCTGGTTTTGGCCACACGGGCTTGTGTCCCCTGTTTTGAGAAAAAAATTTCTAAGTTTTGTGAAAGTTTCTTGAACTATCGGTTTAGTCCCGAACCACTTCCAGAGCATGTTTTGGGCCTCATAGGCTCGTATAAGGGACAAAATTGATTGAGATTGAATGATGATTGTTTTTAATGATTGAATGTACGTGAGTATTATGATTAAATGTATTGAAAGTCTGGTAATGCTCTATAACCCTATTCTGGTGTTGAATATGGGTCAAGAGTGTTACACAATATTTAGAGAATTATTCTTAAAGAGATCCAAGATTGTGCTCAAAAAAGGCAGGAAGTGCCTACTTTCATCATTGATTACTTCACTTTGCTTGAGGGCCCAAGTAAGATCAAAAGCAAACCTTAAGGGTCGTTATGTTCAAGGCTGCATAACAAGACATGACCTAGAAAGGTTAGTAGGCAATGTTGACTTATTGAACCAAGTTGATCAAGATGGATCAAATGAACCAGAATATAAAGAGTCATCAACCAAATCTAAACCGGAAGCTAATTCAATAAATGAAACAGAAGAAGTAGAAACTGAAGAGGAACCAAACAGCCCTGAATCGAGGGTGAAGCCAAATGTTGCTGAACCAGTGGAGCCAAGTTTTAATCCTGAGTTGATCATGCCTACTTCTTCAAACACTATGAAGAATTCATAATTTTCAACTATGATGGATATGTGGAAATTCATGCACAACCAACAACAAGCTTACTGGAGATATACAAAAATTAGATACGATTGCATACAAAATACTTTTAAGAATATCTCTCACACTTTTGCTCCTGCGTTCCTGGAACTTATCTTCGAGACTTGGCAAGAGGAGATTGTGGGATCAAGTGTAACAAAGAAGGAAAAGGAAAAGGGTATGGAGGATGACATGAATTAAAAGGGGGAAATTCCTGTTTCTTAGCATTTATCTATTTTTAGGCATTTATATTTCTTTCATAGTTAGTATTTTTCTTTCGCACAATAAAAATTGCAAACATGAATAAAATAAGCTTAATGTCTCATCTCTAATAAAAAAAGAAAAGTAATGTGGTAATGTGAATGAACATGTCTAGCATTGGATTGTTGAGAAAGACTTGGTATTTAATCAATGATCATGACTCACCTCTCTTTCTTACTATCCTACCTGGTGTTCAGTTCTCATTATTACTTTACTTACACAATGAGGGCATTGCTTTTTTTAAAGGTGGGGTAAGGGCAATATTAACATGAATTTTTAATTTTTTTTCTTAAGTATGCTTCAATGCTTTCACATGAGTATGTTGAAATAAAATGATGTTTAGAGAAAATTTTTGTTCATAAGTTAGCTCAAATACAAGTATAATTTACTGATTTTATATGAGTTTTTTATGTTATCTAGAGTTATGGAATGCTTGTATGTTCTTAGGTCTTATGTACCCTTTTGCCATGAAAATTGAACTTCCTTAGAAGTAAACATGTATAAAAGTTTATGTAACACCCCTTACCCGTACCCGAGGCCGGGATAAGGTACGAGGCGTTACCGGACAAACATACAAACATTAAACTAAAATAGGGGCCATAAAATTTCATTCGTATTTCAAAATGTTCATTCACTTACACATAGCCCCTTATTTGAGTCTACGAAGCCCAAAACATACTTTAGAAAGAGTTTGGGACTAAACCGAGAACTTACAAAAATCTTGGAAATTTCATGCTTTAAGCTCCACACGCCCGTGTCCCAAAGTCGTGTTCCATACACGGCTGAGACACATGGTCATGTCTCTGCCTGTGTGGAATATACCTAGGCTATTTTCCAAGCTTTGGTCAACCTTAATCTCTTACACACTTATACAAAATCAAAAGCATATAACATAGTATTCATTTAATGATTAAATATTCTCAATTAAACCACAAACATAGCATTTGTATGTCATCATACATGTGTATCTCATACTCATTTTACCTTGTTTATTATAGTACCACTTATACATTTATACCAAGATTATCATCTTACCAAATATCTTCAACTTAATCATCAAGCATTCACATTTAAAACTATATCATATCTTTATAAAATACCACAATTCAGATGCGCAAAATAACATGTTTTCCTGAAACATTTAAATTCAACTCCATACCCAACAAGCATTACATTGAGTCATATATATATATATACATGTCATGATACATATTATTCTCTTTCTGTTTTCTTATAAACACATATCATTTATTTCATTATATCAATATTTCATATACCATAGTTTCCATGTATTCCACATGTATTTATTTTCCTCCTCCTCCTCTCCATTCCGCATCCTTAATGTATATAGCATTCTTGTAAGTACGATTTCACAATTTACTAATAAATGCTCACATCAAACTGTCCACACTAGTCATAGTCACTTACTTATTTATAATTCGAGCTATAGAGCTCCAAATTAATATCTGTAAATTTCTCCTGAAACTAGACTCACATATATTTCCAGTATAAAATTTTCGTAATTTTTGGTTCAGCCAATTAGTACAGTTTATTCATTAAAATTTCCCCTATTTCACATTCTGACAGTTCTGCCCTCTCTTCACTAAAAATTAATTATCTCACAGTACAAAACTCAGATAATGTTCTTGTTGATTTATCTTGAAATATAGAACTCCTTTTCTTTCTCTGTTTATTTATATGAAAATAGACTCATTAAGCTTTAATTTTATATCTCATTCACTCTCTGATTCAATTTATACTATTTTTGGTGATTTTTCAAAATCACGTCACTGCTACTATCCAAAACAGTTTTATTGCTAATTCACTCTTTCACACTTTCTTTGTATTAACCTCATTTTAACATACATATCACAAATCATTTTCACCACATTTCAAACATCACAAGTATAGGCCCATGATCACAAGGTCACCATAAAATCATCCTCATGTATAATTTACTTGTTTATAACCTTACCACATCCTGGTCACTTAATGAGCACATCATTCACATAACCAAGTTCCTGCACTTATTCATCACAAAACTCACAAAGCAATACATAAAGAGTCTTCCGTTGAACACTTCGGATCAATCCTCGATACTTGGTGGTTTCAGCACATAGCTCCACCCATCATATAGTTCGGCTCTCTTGTACACATGGTGAACACTCAATACCACCAATGTGACCTAGCCAATTTATCTCGTAGCTCTCTTGTCTACATAGTGTCCTTCACCTGGAACCACGCATGCGACCTAGCTACATATATCTCGTAGCTCTCTTGTCTACATGGTGTACACATAGTATCACCCATGCGACCTAGCTACATCATAATGTCTTGTAGCTCTCTTGTACACATGATGTGCACTCAGCACCATACATGTGACCTAGCTACATACTATCTGTATCATCCAATCTTTCCGAAGGTTCAACCGGGATTTCTCTCTCTTTTCCAACAATTTCACCAATCAAGTAATTATCCACAAACATATTTCCAATATTATTATAAAATATCATAATACAAGTAATATTGATGTATTACTTACATATAAACTTACATCTCATATAATATCAAGGCAATAACATTAAATTACACATTGCCTTATTAAAAATCATATGAACTTACAATTTCCCATAATATCCATAATCATAGAAACCACATTTATGTATGATAATTCAATGCACTTCATGTACCATAGACATATTTTTAAATCAATTCATAAACTTGGCACCATAATCATTTAATTTAACATAATTCAATTAATTCACTAAATTTAACTTTCAAATATAAATTACAGCATTATTGCTGTATTATTATCATACCAACTTACATACTTTCAACACCTCAGAAATTATAATAAATATATCAATTTTACATTGAAACGTGCATAAATTAATGCTTATTATACATATGAACTTACCTCGATACTAAAACGGCCATTTTACCAACTTTCCCAATTTTCGATTTTTCTCTCATTCTAGGTTCAAATCTCATTTTTCGAGATCTAAAACATCATATTTTACTTATTTAATTAATGTACTATTCAAAACAGTCCTTAACTCAAACTTTGGCAAAATTATATTTTTCCCCTAAACTTTTGCATATTTACACTTTTGCCCCTAGGCTCTGGAATTAAACTTCATCTCTTATTCTTATGTTTTATGACATGCTGATCACTTTTCCCTTCTATGGCAACATCAAATTCTCACTCTAACATATACTTATGACTATTAGGTATTTTTACCTATTAAGCACTTTTACTCGTTTTCACTCAAAACCGAGTAGCACAAGTTGTCTAACATAATTTAAAACCTCATATTATATCATAAAATAGAAAAATAAACACATTTCACCTATGGGTGTTTTTCCAAATATGAACCCTAGCTTAAATTATTGCTAGAATAAGCATAATCAAATTACCGGGATTCCAAAAACGTAAAGACTTGAAAAACGCGGTTAGAACGGACTTACTATTGAGCTTGGAAAGCTTTAAAACCCTAGTCATGGCTTCTCCCATGCTAATTTTGGCCTCCATGAAAAAGATGAGAATTTTGGCTTTATTTTCCCTTTTTATTTCTTTTAATTACCAAATGACCAAAATGCCCTTCCTTACTAAACTTTCAAAAATTCCATCCATGTCCAATTTTTGTCCATCACTTAGAAATTGGTCAAATTGATATTTAAGACCTCCTAATTAATATTTCAAAGCAATTTCATACTAGAAACTTCTAGAATGCAAGTTTTGCAACTTATTCAATTTAGTCCCTAACTTCAAATTGAGCACTTTATGCATAGAATTTCTTCACGAAATTTTCACACAATCATGCAATCTTATCATAGACCTCAAAATAATCATAAAATAACTATTTCTATCTCGGATTTTGTGGTCCCGAAACCTTTGTTCTAACTAGACCCAATTTTGGGCTATTACAGTTTAAGTCCTTAGAATTGACTTAGTAACTTTATAGAGTCAAAGTCCTAGAAGGCATAAGAATCTAAACATGATTTAGGCACATTTTATTTAGATCGTTTAAGCCTTTCAAGCCTACCATATGAATTTGATTTTTGAAACCTTAATTTGAGCCTTTAATCTTATTTTATTATCATTTGGCAAAATCATAAGCCAAGCTACCATTTTTTTAAATTTTATCTTATTGTTGTACCCATCTTAACTATACTTATCTTGGTGAGCAAAGATCGAGGAAAAATTCAAAAATATATACATATTTTTCATTTTTTTTAAAAAAAGCTCTATTCAAATATCAAGCAAAAAGAGCAAAATAAATACTCAAAGTATTGAGAAATATTTTTGGGTATACGCTTCAAAATTAAGTTTGGGGGGTAAAACCCATTAGTAGAAAGGATGTACCTCGAATTGATCCAAGGCTAAGTTAGGATTAAGATTATTGAACCTAAAATCCACTTCTTTTTATCCCTACCTTGAGCCTAGCCCTATTACAACCTTATAAAAGACCTATTAATTTTGATGATTATTGTAACACCCCACACCTGAGCCCTATGCTGGGATGGGATACGAGGCGTTACGACACTTAATCACATACATACAATCATTTCGATGTCATTAAGACTCGGTCAAATTAAAAACTTTTTTGAACCTTGTCTAAAGTCCTTAATATGGCCCTACGAGGCTTCAAAGATCCATTGGAAACCATTCGGGACCAACCCGGGTCCTTTAACTAACTTTAGGAAACTAACTCTTAAAATAGGGCACATGCCCGTGTGGAAGGGCAACACACCCGTGTGGTCATTATAACATGGTCGTACTGATGGCCTGTGTGACACACATGGCCTAAGCATCTAGGGACATGCCTATGTCCTATGCCCATGTGAATTAAATTCTAAATTCGAACCTACAGGGGTTTTTACACGGCCTGACACACACCCATGTCTATGGCCCGTGTCCCTCACATAGCCATTACACGCCCGATTCCTAGCCTGTGTCTAAAAACCTTGACATTCTGTTTCTAACGTCAGAATCCAATAAGGGGTACACGGCTAAGGCACACGCCCTTGGCCAGAGGCTGTGTCCTCCCCACGGCTGAAACACACGGCTGTGTCTCTGCTCGTGTGTTTACTACCATGCATATTGACTTGTAAAATTAACGTGCAGCGGACACACAGTCGAACAACACGCCCGCGGGGCTGACCATGTGTCACACACGGCCTAGACACATGCCCAAGTGTCTACCCGTGTGGACAATATAAAGGCTATCTACCAAGCCCTTTGCCACCTTGAAACACAATATAACAACATCCACCATACTAAAGATTAATATAACATGATTTCTCAATCCAGCAACCACATTTAAGGTCTCTACACATTTCACATATGCTTAAGCAATCAACAAATTACTCATTCATGAAAGATCTTCTTGTATCCATATAATAACTTTCAATATTAGCCATTTTTCCATGGCCTTATACAAAACGAGTCAAATACTAAAACAAGCCAACACATTTGGCCCTAAAACAATGTGACACTAACATAAAATCAAAAGTTCCTATACATGCCATAATCAAAGTAAAAGAACTAATTATACCAAGTGCTTCGATTGATAGTGTGACTGATGGCTCCGAAGCCTGTTGAGCCACGAGCTAATTAAGCGGCACTATAAGAAAATAGAAAGGAAATAGGGTAAGCATAAAGCTTAGTAAGCTGTATGAAAATAAAAAACAACTACTTATCATAAAGCAATATGCTCATAACCTAACATAACTTATTCATGAATACCATAAATAGACGTAAGTACAACTTACTCATCACCATCCAATACAACTCATATTGCATACATTGAGTCCATATCTCATACATTTCAATTAGGTACCTGTACCACTCATCACATGATCATAAATTTTCTTATTTTGATATAAATCATAAATCTTTTTTTAAACCATTAGGAATACTACCAGATACTCAATAGCCCTAACATGGGTTAAGATACCGACGCCATGTCCCAGACATGGTCTTACACTAGCTTTCATATAGTGAGGCTGATGCCATGTTTTAGGCAGGTCTTACACTGGCTCTCATCTATCAGTGTCGATGCCATGTCCCAGGCAGGTCTTACACTGACACACAACAAGCTGACGCCATGTCCCAGACAAGTCTTACACTAACTTGTGTATCATTAGGTTCATGCATGTCCCAAACATGTCTTACACTAGATCTCGACTCAATGCCAAAGCATGTCCCAGACATGTCTTACACTAGCTTAAATATCTCAAGGCTGAAGCATTTCCTAGATATGTCTTACACTGGCTCTCATATTGTGGTCGATTTATGTCCCAGACATATCAACACTAGCACACAAATGATCCAAATGTCATGGCATGAATATCCGACGATTCCTAAGTCTTAACCAAGAGTTCTACTACCTCAATTCTCATCATGCTTAATCATTTCCACAATCAAATAATTTATGCTATAACAATTCATTCATACATGATAACAATGTAGTTGTATTATTTACACACAACTTACCTTGGATTACAAAATGTAGGCGACTATTCGGTTTTAGTCTACTTGCTTGGCTTTCCCCCGGTCTAGGTTCAGATTTTGTAATTCTTGATATATGATGATAAAAATTCAAAAATTCAACCATTTCATTGATCTAGGTATTCAACAATGTATAATTGGAAAAAATGACAATTTTGCCCCTAGACTTTCACAAAATGACTATTTTACCCCTAGACCCGAAAATAGATTTTTATCACATTTTATCATTAATCAAGCCTAGCCAAATACTTTTCATACTAGGAGCAGCCCACAATCCTCATTAATTCACACATTTATCACCTATTTTATAACTTATGCAAAATGGTCCTTAGTTAGGATTTCCATGAAAACTACTTCACAAAAATTATTTATTTCACAACCATGATTCATCTTCTTCCATAAAATTTCAAAAAAAAAAACATGAACACTCTCATGGTAAACCCTAGACTTTCCACCATTTTGCAAAATAGTTCCCTCATTTGAAGCTCATGCAACAAGGGTTCTAAAAGTACAAAATTATTCAAGAAAAGCCCTCAAAATCACTAACTTGCAAAGGCTTTAAGTTTCTGATACTTTTCAAGCTTCCATGACCATTTTCTTAGAGGAAAAATTGGTGGAGAAGAAGGAGCAAAACAAAAAAAGATGATAGCCTTTTTCTTAGGTTTTATTTTAAACAAATTAGGCCACCTAACTTTGACTTTCTCATCCCTTTTTGTCCCTATAGTCGGCCACCTCTATTTTAAGGGTGTATTTGCCCTTTAAAGACCCCCAATTTTGGTTCTCAAGCTATTTGACACCCTTATCTCTCAAAATAGGACTTTTGCACTTTTTGCGATTTAGTCCTTTTTCCCAATTAAGCATGCAATCGCTAAAATTAATCCACCAAAATTTTCATGCACTTGTATAATCATGCCACAACACATAAAATAATTTCAAATTAATTTTTCTGACTCTAGATTTGTGGTCTCGAAACCACTATTCTGACTAGGCCTAAAATCAGGCTATTACAATTCTCCCCCTTAGGAATTTTCGACCCCGAAAATCTTACTGGTGAATAGGTTTGGGTATTGGTCTCTCACAGTCTCCTCGGGTTCCCATGTGGCTTCTTCGACTCCATGTCTATGCCATAATACTTTAACAAGTGCAATACTCTTTTTCCTCAATTATTTTACTTCCCGAGCCAAAATCTTAACTGGCTCTTCACTATAAGTCATGCCCGAGCTAATTTCAACCTCTGTTAGCGAGATCACATGCGAGGGGTCCAAACGGTAGCAACGTAACATAGACACATTAAATACGTCGTGAATCTTTTCTAACTCTAAGGGCAAAGCCAATCGGTAGGCAACGGGCCCTACTCTCCTAATAATCTCATACGGTCCTATGAAACGAGGACTCAGTTTGCATTTTCTACCAAATCTGAGAACCTTCTTCCATAGGGATACTTTCAAAAACACTTTATCCCTGACTTGAAACTCGATCTCTTTTCATTTCAAATCCGCATAGGATTTCTATCTATCCGAAGCAGCCTTCAACAGTCGCGAATCACCTTAACTTTCTCTTCGGTCTCTCTGACTAAATCAACCCAATGAATTTGATTCTCTTTATGTTCAGTCTAATTTAAGGTTGTTCGACACTTATGCCTATACAAAGCCTCATAAGGCACCATTTTCAAACTCAACTGATAACTATTGTTGTAGGTGAATTCAACCAACGGTAAATACCTTTCACAACTGCCTTGAAACTCAAGAACACAACACCGCAACATGTCTTCCAATATCTGAATTACTCTTTCCAACTGACCGCCGGTTTGCGGGTAGAAAGCTGTGCTAAAATTCAACTTTGTGCCCAAAGCTTCTTGCACCTTTTTCCAAAATCTCGAGGTAAACCTTGGGTCTCTATCTGAAATAATCAACAAGGGCATTCCATGGAGTTTCACAATCTCAGAAAAATATAGATCGGCCAATTTCTCAAGAGAATAGTCAGTACGCACTGGTACAAAATATGCCGACTTTGTAAGTCTATCGACAACAACCCAAACAGCATCATTTTTCTTTGGCATTAAAGGCAACCCCGATGAGAAATCCATGGTTACTCGGTCTCATTTCCACTCAATAACCATTATAGGTTGAAGCAAACCCGAAGGTACTTGGTGTTTAGCCTTCACTTGTTGACAAGCTAGACACTTAAAAACAAACTCAAAAATGTCTCTTTAATCCCCGACCACCAGTACATTTTCTTCAAGTTGTTATCATTTTTACACTACCCGGATGGATAGACAAACAACCACCATGGGCCTCTTGTAAATTCCTTTGAATAAGCTCATTATCCTTGGGTACACAAACTTTGTCTCAGTACATCATGCAACCATCGGTGCCAATACAAAATTCTGATTCATTTCCCATCTCACACTGAGCCATCTTAGCTTGCAAGTCCTTATCATCTTTCTGAGCTTCACAAATCTCTTGAATGAATGTCGGTCTAGCTGTTAACTCAGCTAGAATCGAACCATCATCAGCCACGAAAAACTGAGCATTCATAGCCTTCAAGATGAATAATGATTTTCTACACAAAGCGTCGGCGACTATATTCTCCTTTCCTGGGTGGTAGACTATTTTTAACTCGTAGCCTTTTATCTGCTCTAACCATTATCGTTACCGTAAATTCAACTCTTTTTGAGTCATCAAATACCTTAAGCTTTTATGGTCGGTGAACACTCAACATTTCTCGCCATAGAACTGGTGTCTCCAAATCTTTAATGTGAACACTATAGCCACTAGCTCCAAATTATAGGTCGGGTAATTTTTCTCGTGCAGCTTTAGTTGTCTTGAGGCATATGCTATGACCTTACCTTTTTGCATTAGTACGCACCCCAATCCATTCAAGGAGGCATCATTATATACCACAAACTCCTTTTCCGGTTCCAGTTGCACTAAAACTGGGGCTTCGATCAATAAAGCCTTTAATGTCTCAAAACTCTGTTGGCACTTATCATTCCACTCAAACTTGACTTCTTTTTATAGCAGTCTAGTCATCGGAGTAGCTATCATCAAGAATCCTTTAACAAATCGTCTATAGTACCCAGCTAAGCCCAGAAAGCTTCTAATCTCCGACACATTCTTCGGTGGTTTCCACTCAACAATAGCTAAGATCTTGCTTGGGTCAACTCTAATTCCACCTCCTGACATGATGTGTCCTAGGAATCCTACTTTTTTAAGCCAAAATTGACTCCTACTGAACTTGGCATATAAATTTTTATCTCTCAAGGTTTGTAAAACCATTCTCAGATGCTCCGCATGTTCACTCTCATCACGTGAGTAAATCAATATGTCGTCAATAAAGAACACTACAAACTTATCCAAATACGGCTAAAAATGCGGTTCATCAAATCCATAAACACCGCAGGGGCATTTGTTAAACTGAAGGGCATAATAAGAAACTCGTAGTGCCCATACCTCATCCTAAACACAATTTTCGGTACATCTTGCTCCTTAACCCTTAGTTGATAGTAGCCAGACCTTAAGTCGATCTTGGAAAACATGGTGGCTCCCTTCAACTAATTGAACAAATCATCAATCCTTGGCAAGGGATACTTGTTCTTTACAGTCACCTTGTTGAGCTGTCGGTAGTCTATGCACAATCTCATCGACCTGCCTTTCTTTTTTACAAAAAGTACTGGAGCACCCACGGTGAATAGCTCGGTCTTGCAAAACCTTTATCTGTTAACTCTTGTAATTGAGTCTTCAACTCCTTTAACTCCATTAGAGCCATTCTATATGAAGCAATCGAGATAGGTGTCGTACCGGGGACTAACTCGATTCCAAACTCAACTTTCCTAACAGGAGACAATCCGGGTAATTCCTCCGGAAACGGGTCCGTAAACTCACATACCACTGGTACCGATTCAATCTTTGACTCAGACATTTGAGTATTCAGCACAAAAGCGAGGTAAGCCTCATATCCTTTTCTCAAATATCTCACTCCTAACATGGATGATATCACCATAGGCAAGTTATCCGTTCTACCCAGTTCAACCCGAAGAACATCTCCGCTTTCACACTTCAACTCAATAACTTTTCTCCCACAGTCCACTACAACACTATGAGAAGTCAACCAATCCATCCCAAGGATTACATCAAATTCATTAAACTACAATAACATCAAGTTAGCCAGAAAACAATGTCCTTTAATTGTCAAAGGGCAATTTCTACACACCTGGTCAACTAGCACATGTCTGCCTAAAGGGTTGGACACCTTTACCACAAATTTAGTGGACTCTATTAGCATGTTCATACGAGGTATCAATTCCATACAAACATAAGAGTGGGTAGACCCCGGGTCAATTAAAGCAACGACGGATATATTATGGATAGAAAAGGTACCCGTGGTCATATCGGGAGACTCTGCCTCTTCACGGGCATGTACAGCATAAGTCCTTGCAGGCGCTCTACCCTCAGACCTCACCGCAGCATCTCTTGGCACACCTCTACTGCTAGCCCCACTTCCAGGGCTTTTATGTGGTCTACCCCTTGAAGGAGCACTACTCGCCCTCACGTCTTGCTTTTTCTCTTTCTCATCCAACTCGGGACAATTACAAATAAAATGGTCCAACGAACCATATTTAAAACAGCCTCTTTCATTTCCTTGGGATTCACCCAAATGACGTCTGCTGCATTGTGGACATTCTGGTCTATTCAGGCAAGCACTACCAACACTCACGACAGAAGTAGTTTGAGCTTTCGACGCCGTGTGTTGCTTATTCTTCTTTCTACCTGAAAACTCCACTGAAGCATTCGATCGGGTAGTGAACTCCCTCAATCTTTTAGATGAGAACTGATGTGATTTCCCCATTTGTCTTTTCCTCGAGTCTCAGGACTCGATGTCAGCTTTTCTCTTCTCTTTGGCCAATTCCTCAGCCTTACATGCTCTCTCCACGAGCACTACAAATTCCCTCAATTCTAAGATACCAATTAATAATCGGATGTCTTTGTTCAATCCATCCTCAAATCTCTTGCACATGATGGCTTCGGTAGATACGCACTCCCTAGCGTATTTGCTGAGCCTCACGAACTCACGCTCTTACTCTGTTACTGGCATTCGACCCTACTTTAGTTCAAGAAATTCTTTCCTCTCTGGCTAATGTACTTCTTTCGAAATTCTTCCTGAAAGAATCCCCAAGTTACTCACTCTCTTGGTACAACTGACACGAGAGTGTTCCACCATTGATAAGCTGAATCTCAAAGGAGTGACACTACGTACTTCATGCACTCTTCGGGTGTGGATGATAGCTCATCAAATACCCTAATTGTATTTTCTAGCCAAAACTCTGCTCTCTCCGGGTCATCATTAATATTCGCCCGAAATTCCTCAGCCCCTTGTTCAATGGTTCTGTCTACTAGAGGTTTCTCTCTCCTAGCCATCTTTGCTCTTTGAGGAGCTATAAGAATGGGTTAAGGAATTAGGGGAGTTAGAGGAGGTAGAGTATTCAAATTCGCATGAATGAACTCCGAATACCACGCGTCTATCATGTGGAGGTAAGCTTCTCTAGCTCCTCCGTCCTGACTCATTGTCACAGGCCCACTATCTATTGGCGCGGTCTCTTCCGCGGGAGCTGGCACATTACTCTTCACATCATCTACCGTAGCTACATCAGGATCCATTTACTATATAAATAAAAACACAATTTATCTCGTCAGGAGCCGTTACACTATCAATATACAATTATGGCATGTATAGCTAGACTCGTACTCACGCTAGATTAGTCCTAGAATCGACTAAACCATAGCTCTGATACCACTAAATTTAACACCCCACATCCAAGTCCTACGCCGGGACAGGATACGAGGCGTTATCACACTTAATCATATACATACAATTATTTCGATGTCATTAAGACTCGGTCAAATTAAAAAAAATTGAACTTTGTCTAAACTCCTTAATATAGGCCTACGAGGCTCCAAACATCCATTGGAAACCATTCGGGACCAACCCGAGTCTTTTAACTAACTTTAGGAAAATAACTCTTAAAATAGGGCACACGCCAGTGTGGAAGGGAAACACGCCCGTATGGTCGTGAAACACGCCCGTATGGTCATTATAACATGGCCGTGCTGATGGCCCGTGTGACACACACGGCCTAAGCATCTAAGGACACACCCGTGTCCCATGCCCATGTGAATTAAATTCTAAATTTGAACCTACAAGGGTTTTCACATGGCCTGACGCACGCCCGTGTCTATGGCCCGTGTCCCTCACACGGCCATCACATGCCCGTGTCCTAGCTCGTGTCTAAAAACCTTGACATTTTGTTTCTAACGTTAGTATCCAATAAGGGGTACACAGCTAAGGCACACGCCCGTGGCCAGAGGCCGTGTCCTCCACACAGCTGAGACACACGGCCGTGTCTCTGCCCGTGTGTTTACTACCATGCATACTGACTTGTAAAATTAACGTGCAAGGTCTTACACTAGCTTTCATATAGCGAGGCTAATGCCATGTCCCAGACAGGTCTTATACTGGCTCTCATCTATCGGTGTCGATGCCATGTCCGAGACAGTTCTGACACTGATAGGCAACAAGCTGGCGCCATGTCCCAGACAGGTCGTATACTAGCTTGTATATCGCGAGGCTGATGCATGTCCCAGACATGTCTTACACTAGCTCTCGTCTCAATGCCGATGCATGTCCCAAACATGTCTTACACTGGCTTAAATATCTCGAGGCCAAAGCATGTCCCAGACATATCTTACATTGGCTCTCAAATTGTGGCCGATGCATGTCCCAAACATATCTTACACTAGTGCACAAATGATCCAAATGTCATGGCATGAATATCCGACGATTCCTAAGGCTTAACCAAGAGTTCTACTACCTCAAATCTCATCATGCTTAATCATTTCCACAATCAAATAACTTATGCTATAACAATTCATTCATACATGACAACAATGTAGTTGTATTATTTACACATAACTTACCTCGGATTACAAAATGTAGGCGACTAGTTGGTTTTAGTCTACTTGCTTGGCTTTCCCCTAGTCTAGGTTCAGATTTTGTAATTCTTGATCTATAATGATAAAAATTCACAAATCCAATCATTTTATTGATCTAGGTATTCAACAATGTATAATTGGGAAAAATGACCATATTGCCCCTAGACTTTCACAAAATGACTATTTTACCCCTAGACCCGAAAATAGATTTTTATCATATTTTCTCATTAATCAAGCCTAGTCGAATACTTTTCATACTAGGAGCAGCGTACAATCCTCATTATTTCACACATTTATCAGCTATTTTACAACTTGTGCAAAATGGTCCTTAGTTAGGGTTTCCATGAAAACTACTTTACAAAAATTTATTATTTCACAACCATGATTCATCTTCTTCCATAAAATTTTAGAAAAAAACATGAACACTCTCATGGTAAAACCCTAGACTTTCCACCAATTTGGAAAATAGTCCCCTCATTTGAAAGCTCATGCTACAAGGGTTCTAAAAATACAAAAATATTCAAGAAAAGCCCTCAAAATCACTTACTTGCAAAGGCTTTAAGTTGCTGAAATTTTTCAAGCTTCCATGGCCATTTTCTTGGAGGAAAAATTGGTGGAGAAGAAGGAGCAAAACAAAAAAAAGATGATAACCTTTTTCTTAGGTTTTATTTTAAACAAATTAGGCCACCTAACTTGGACTTTCTCATCCCTTTTTGTCCCTATGGCCAGCCACGTCTATTTTTCCTTTAAAGACCCCAAACTTTGGTTCTCTAGCTATTTGACACCCTTAGCTATCAAAATAAGACTTCTTCACTTTATGCGATTTAGTCTTTTTTCCCAATTAAGCATGAAATCGCTAAAATTAATCCACCAAAATTTTCATGCACTCGTATAATCATGCCACAACACATCAAATAATTTCAAATTATTTTCTCCAACTCTAGATTTGTGTTCTTGAAACCACTATTCTGACTAGGCCCAAAATCGGGCTGTTACAATTATGCCGACTACATTAGTGGAGAGGAATTACTAAGTTCAACATATCAGAACCATTAATTAAACCTTATGAGTGTTTTGTTTGATTGATAAGGAAAATTTGATTGAATGGTGAATGTTATATATGATCTTGAAAAGCATGCACTTTATGACTTATGCTAGCATTTTTCTGCACTTAAAATAAAATTTTAAAATAATGTTTGCTTATGAGCGACTTATCAATAAAAAGAGTTTGTGAGCATGAGTTTGTTGAAGTATGTGTATGTGCAAAAGTTGATTCTACTTAATGATATTATTTAAACTTACTGTGAGATTGGTTTATTGAAATTTTTGCTTTGCTTTGCATTACTCTGGACGAGCAATGAATTAAGTTTGGGGGTGTGTAAATTCTAATTTATATAGGTTTTTTTAGTAGTTTATAACACCTTTTTACTTAAAATTATTATTAATCTTGAGTATTTTATTATTAATTGAGTGAATTTTGTTCATATTTGAACAATGGATATGATTTAAGGAAAAATGTAATTTTATGTTATTTTGTATTAAATTATTGCATTTTTTAATTGTTTTGGTACATATTAATTTTTGACTTTATTTAATGCAGTTGGACCAAGAAAATTATGCATGATTTATTTACACAATAAAGTCACATGGATATGCCCAAATTCATTCAACATCGACGTAAAACACATGCAAATGGCTCAGGAAGAAGTTGTTTTTGATCCAATTGAACATGGATCAATTGATAGACAACTCTAGTAAACAACTCGGTCACCAAACCATCCAAAAAGAGAAGAACAAGCCCAATTCGACATGACACTTGTGAGCAGCCCAGAAATTAATTTTCGAGAAATTTATTAGAGGTCCTTACAAATTCAAATGCATCAGAAATTAGCCCAACAGATTTTCCCTTGAAGCCGTCCAAGCCTTGCTTAATTCAAGCATGATCTTATGCTTAAATCAAGCAACCAACATCCATTCCCTTCCACAATATGTGGCCGACCAGGCAAAGGGGTAAATCGAGGGGATTTTTCACACATTAATTTTAGTAAACTCATCCACCAACCTTCACTATAAATACCCACCTCCATTCCCCATTTCAAAGTATCCCTACATCCCTTACTCATCTCTACATACATCCCTTATTCAGTTCTCTCATTCCCTCTTTGCATCTCCATTCACAGCATCCCATATTCCTTCTCCCTTCGCCAGCAAAACCTTGAGCAGATACTCTCTTGGCCGGCCACCTTGAGAAGTCATTAGCAAAGGAGCAGCATGAGGATTGGAGGAAACTTCTTCGATCGTAGTTCACGAGATTGCTGATTCAAATAGATTTTATTCTTCCTTTACTTTGTTACTTTAATTAAATCATGTTTGTAATGTGCTTTGTTATCTTGTCATCAACAATGGTAGCTTAAATCTATTTAGCTAGGATGATTGCATCAATTCAATGAAGTTTGTTTAAATCATGTTTATAGCGTTTATGCCTCACTCGTTCATGTTTTTAATTAAACTCAAGCATGTATTTCATTCATAAGTAATTGGATGCATTAGAATGAGTTGTGTGATCTGAACCAGACGATGACTAATAGACACAATAATTGAAGGTTCGTAATAACTTGACCAAAATCTATTACCTTTCATGGTTTTTAGGTTTGCGTTTCAACTGACCCAATCCTTGTTACTTCACATGAATTCTTAGAAACCCTTAGTTTAATATGATCAATAAAATGCATGTTTTACTAAGTAAAAGATTCTGAAAGGACTTAATTTGGTTTCAAGCCCTTGAAAGATTGAGTTGCCATGAAATATTTTCTAAACATTGTTAAACATGAGAAAAATAAATCAAAATTGAATGATGTAATTATTCTAGCCTATTCATGTTATTGATTTTTGAAGTTTGTGTTTTTATGACTAAACTTATCTCATACATTTCATTTCATACTTTGCATTTAAATTAGTTTACATTAGGGATCATCTTACATTTAGTAATTTATTTTTACATCAACCACTCAAAAATTATTTTGTTTTTCTTACAAAATTGTTAACTTTATTTTTACAAATAATTGATTAACATATACATTCCCTATGGAGACGATAGCTTTTTTACTTACTTATTACTTGAAACGACTATGTACCCTTGCACAAACCACACCTCACACCCCTCCACATGGTCAATAGGCATCCCACGCGGCTGTGTGTCCCCTATTTTATAGTTTTTTCCCAAAAATTTATGATATTTTTAGTTTAGTCCTTGAATAGTTCTCGAATTATTTTAGTGCTTTGTTTCATTCAATTGAGTCCTTAATAATATGAATAATGTTGGAATCCATGACCTGATTGATTGAATTATTATTGTATATGTATGTTACGAAAATATTACCTATTTACTATCACTTTAATTTTGATGAACAGATAATGTTTTTTGATAAATTGAAATTGCATTGCATTCATAAGTATTTGCATAGATGTGGATATTGAGATATTATGGTGGTGAGTTGATCTAAAATACTGAAATTCGGAGCTACTATCATTCTATGACTTGATATTTATAAGATCTGTCTACTGTTTGCACTGGTTTTCTTGTGATTGAATTTGCACTAAGCTTCATAAGCTCACTCCCCCTCTTATTTCCATTCTTACAAATAATCCACCAGGTTAAGACATGGACTCGGCATACAGAGGGCTCGGCTTAGATTGACCTTTTCACTATAAAAGTTGTTTAGATTTACTATTTAAAATTTCTGTAATTTAGGATCTATATCGCTTTATTTGGATTGTGGCATGGGACTTTTAGTTTAGGTTTATTTAGCATACATGATATTCAATTAGAATTTAAGATAATGAAACATGAACATAGAATTAAATATGCATAAAATAATTTTAATTTTTTTCTTAATTAATACTATGTTGAATATCATTTTTCTGCTGCTAAATTAAAAATAAATTTTGGAAGAATAAATAAATTAAAAATCAAGTAAGTTTTCAAAAGTAGTGGTCATTATAAGGAAAAAGTTTTACTTAATCGGTTTTTGTTAATTGTGAGTTTTTTAGTTTTTTTTATATAAGCTAAGTTTTTTTCTAAAATAAACTATCATTTTAAAATGACTGTTTATAAACTCCAATAATTTACTGGGTCATTTCGATGACTGATATAATCACCCAAATTCAATCTTAACGTCTAGATCGGATTGAAGAAGTTATATCTAATCATTGGTAAAGACAAAATATTTAATAGCTTTATTTCTCTTTTTTTTTTCATCAAATGAAATTGAAATAAAAAGTTACAAATCAACAATGAGATGTTAACAACTTTTTTCTAAAAAGAATTAAATTTAAAATGGTTTAAAATATAGTTTATAAATTCATATCAAAATTTATCTTCTATATTTGTTTTTTTTTCAAATTTAAAAATTTAAAAAAATAAATTTATTATGACTAAATAATTAATTTAATATATATAGACTATCTATTTATTCACATTGTGTAGATTTATTTTTGGCTTCAGTTTTAATTATTTTTCTTGTATTTGTATTACTTAAGAGTTTATTTGTATTACTTAAAATATACATTTTCTGGATCCGCTAAACATATTTGAAGGGATTTTTATTAAAATATAATAATTATTTAATATAATTATAAGATAATTTTATTTATAATTAATGGTTGACATCCTAAGCAAAGCGAGGTGTAAAATATAGCTATTAAAATTTTAAGATTATCTTCTATTAATTTTAAAATAGTTTTTTATTAATTTAAAAAAATGGATATATAGATAGATTATGTTGCCATGTGTTGATATGATAAATGTGCTTCATGTTAAAAAAATTAAGTTTTCATGTCAACTAGAACCCTAAGATCGTGTAATATATAATATATATGAGAAATTATTTGGTACACTGTTAGTAGAGTTTTTAGGCTTCACAAGTAGAGTTATGGAGTTAACAAGTGTCATATAAGGGTATAGTAAAATATTAAAAAAGAAAGAGACACATGTCAATTTTGTAAGGTTGCTTGTAGAATAAAAAAAGTGCACTGCCAATGTATCAAAAACTTACCCAGTATATATATAATTACAAGGTACATAATATTTAAGAAAAAAAATCATACGTGGAGGTCTAAAACTGTGACAAATGGATACCCTAATTATTCAACACGTCATCCCTATTAATATTAAAATAATGTATGGCTCATATTATTAATTATCAATATTTATAATATTTAAAAATAATTTAGTTTTATTTATTTTTAGTATGAGAAATTCATCCATGGTCCCTTTCTAACTACGTAATGACATTTCAACGTTTTTTTCCATGTCATTGACACAAAATTTTGGTAGTTCTTTTACCCTAAACCCAAACTTTAAACCCTAAACCTTAAAGGTTGAAGGTTCGAGTTTGGATTCAAGATTCAAGTTTGAGTTTGGGGTTCATGGTTTAGGGTTTAGGTTCGAGTTTAGTGCCATGCCTCAAAAATTGGGTTTGTGAAAATCGAGAGTGGTCACACCTCGATTTATAAAGTTATCTTTATACGTTTATAAATCGAGGGTTTGAAACGAATACCAAAATTAGGGTCATAAATAATTAATTAAAGTATTAAAGTAATATAATTAGGTTTTATTATCTTAATTAATTTAAAAAAATCGATTATGTGGTTTAATTTTAAAATAGTGCGTTTTAATTGAATTAGGACTTAATTGGAAAAGGGGTGAAATAAATTAAAATATTAATAATAATTGGCTATGTGTATTAATTGTTATATAAACTAAAGTAGAATGTGCTAAGAGTTATAAGTTAAATAAGTTAATGAAAAATTGAGTAAAGGTGTAAGCTAATAAAAAATTATGTAAGTTAAGCATTAAATAAATATGTATGCCCAAGCTAAACCCTAATCATAACGTGTGCTCGAGAGGTGTTATATCAGGATTACCCATTCGGACTAAATTTTTTATATAACAAGGTCATTGGGATTACACATCCGAGATAAATCCCGTCCGCAACAAATGTAGGACCTTATTAATTTTGGGAAAGCATATACATTCATCGGAATTTAATATTCAATCGGGACTTAACCCCTTTTTCATCATTTTAAGCATGTATCAATTTTCCATCATAGCATACAAATAAGCACATCAACGTAAATCACATTACATAAAAACACAACATTTAATTAACTTAATTACATGCCCAATTAAGTTACACGAACTTACCTCGACACTTGTTCGCGTAATAATCTACTAATCCAAAATCATTTCCTTTCCTCGATCTAACCTCGAGTTTGTGTTTTCTGAATCTATATAAACGAATTTAATCATTAATTTCATACATTTCATTCTTAGACGGACTCAATTTACGTTCTAGGCAAAATTACCATTTTGCCCTTAACCTTTTCAAAAATTTTGATTTTGTCCTTAGGCCCGGAAAATGAAACTTATGCAAATTACTCCCTATTCCAAGCCTAACCAAAGCCCCTTTACAAATTTTCCAGCACATGTTTGCATAAAATTTCAGAATTTTTCCTTCAATTTCACAAGTTTACATTTTAGTCCCTAAATCAAGTTTTCATCAAAAATCACCTTACAAAAGTTGTTTATCTATCAATAATCTTTCATTTTCTACCATAGATTTCAAATTTCCAGCATAATACATCCATGACCCATTTCCATACCTTGATAAATTTTCAAATTAATCCCTCAAATAGAGAGATTAATCTATCCCAGTTTCAAAAATACCAAAATTACTAAAAACAGGACAAGGAAACTTACCCAATTAGGCTTTGAAAGCTTATTTTCTCTCTCCTAGGGTTTCCATGTGTTTTTAGGTTGAAGATGATGAAAATAAGATGATATAATTTCTTTTCGTCTTTTAATTAATCACGTATTTTGGTATTTCCAATTTAGTCCCTTATCTGTTTCTATAATTCCATGGATGAGTCACTATCAAAATCTACATACTTTTATTAATAGTCTAATTACCATATAAGGACTTTAAGTTTTGAATTCAATAGCTGTTTGATCCTCATAGCTACTAGAATTAACTTTCGCATTATGCGATTTAGTCCTTCTTGTAATTAGGAACTAAATCGATAAAATTTTTGTATCAAAATTTTCACACGTCATTACTATCATATTATTGGTCATATGGTAAAATAAAAATAAACTATATTTTGGGTCGGATTTGTGGTCCGAAACCACTATTCTGATTTCACTGAAAATGGGTTGTTATAACTATCCCCTTTTAGGGATTTTCGTCCCCGAAAATCTTACCAGTAAAAAGATTCGGGTATTGCTTTCTCATTTTTCCTCTGATTCCCAGGTAGCCTCCTCAATACCATGCCTTTTCCAAAGAACTTTTACCAACGCTACCTTTTTATTTCTTAACTCTTTTGTTTCCCAGACTAAGATTTTGATTGGTTCCTCACCATATGTCATATCAAGCTGGATCTCTACCTCTGTCGGAGAGATAACATGTGAAGGATCAGATCGATACCGCCATAACATAGACACATGGAAAACATTATGGATCCGTTCAAGCTTTGGTGATAAAGCTATCCATATGGAACCGGTCCAATTCTTTCTGTAATCTCATATGGTCCAATGAACTGTGGACTCAATTTTCCTTTACGACCAAACCGGAGTACTTTCTTCTAAGGTGACACTTTCAAGAATACCTTGTCACCAACCTGAAATTCTATTTCCTTTCTCTTTAAATCAGCATAAGACTTTTGTCGATCAAAGGCTGCTTTCAAGCTATCTCGAATTATTTTCACCATTTCCTTTGTCTCTCGGACCAAGTCAACTCCGTGTAACTTTTTCTCACTGTGTTCTGTCCAATACAATTGAGTTTACATTTGCATCCATACGAGGCTTCATACGGTGCCATTTTAATACTAGACTGATAACTATTATTATAAGCAAATTCAACTAGAGGCAAATAACTTTCCCAGTTACCTTCAAACTCAAGTACACAATGCCAAAGCATATCTTCCAAGATCTGTATTAACCGTTCATATTGACCATCTATTTGGGAGTGAAAAGCAGTACTAAACTGCAGCTGAGTACCCAAAGCTTCTTACAATTTTCTTTAAAATCGAGAAGTAAATCGAGGATCTGTATCTGAAATAATGGAGACAAGCACTCCATGCAATCTGTCTATCTTTGAAAAATATAAATCAGCCAATCTATCCAAGGAAAAATCCATATGTACTGGGATAAAGTGTGCAGACTTTGTCAAGCAATCAACAATTACCCAAATGGCATCTTTCCTCTTTGGAGACAGGGGTAGCCCCGATACAAAGTCTATAGTAATTCTTTCCCATTTTCATTATGGTATTGTAATTGGCTGTAATAGTCCAGAAGGTAACTGATGTTCAGCTTTTACTTGTTGGCTTATCAGGCATTTAAATACAAACTCGGAAATATCTCGTTTCATTCCCGGCCATCAATACATCTTTTTAGATCGTTATACATTTTATAACTGCCAGGATGAATAGACATGTTACCATTATGAGCTTCATTGAAGATCTTCTGTACTAGTTCAGAATCTTTCGGTACACATACTCTGCCTCTGAATAACAAACAACCATAAGTTACAATCTAAAATTCAGAATTAGAAGTCAATTCACTCTCTACCCGTCTTGCTTGCAACCTGCTATCATTTCTCTAAGCTTTAGAAATTTGCTGTAAAAATGTTGGTCTAGCTTTTAAATTAGCTATGATTGAACCATCATCAGAAAATGACAAGTGAGTGTTTATTGCTCACAGAGCATACAGGGATTTTCTGCTCAAAGCATTTCCTACTACATTGGCTTTCCCCGGATGGTAGTCAATAACAAGATCATAATCTTTCAGCAATTCCGGCCATTTGCGCTGTCTCAACTTCAAATCTTTTTATGACATCAAATATTTCTGGCTTTTATGATCAGTGAATCTGTGACATTTTTCACCAAACAAGTAATGCCGCCAGATTTTAAATGCAAATACTATGGTTGCCAATTTAAGATCATGTGTTGGGTAATTCATTCCATGTGGATTTAGTTGTCGTGAAGGATAGGCTACTACATTACCATCTTACATCAAAACACAGCCTAAACCATTTAATGACGCATCACTGTAAACTATAAACTCCTTACCCAATTCAGGCGAGACTAACATAGGTACTTCTGTCAATAAAGCCTTTAATCTATCAAAGCTCTGCTGACATTTATCAGTCCACTCAAAATTTACATCTTTTTGTAGCAAACGAGTCATCGGAGAAGCCATCATTGAAAAACTTTTTACAAATCTACGATAATAACTGACTAGTCCCATAAAAATTTGAACTTCAAAAACATTCTTCGGTGGGTTCCAATTTACAATGGCTGAAATCTTATTTGGATCTACTCGGACACCTTCAGCAGATACTACATGCCTAAGGAAGCTAACTTCCCTCAGCCAAAATTCACATTTACTGAATTTGGCGTACAGTTGTTTCTCCCACAAAGTTTGCAACACTATTCTCAAATGTTCAGCATGTTCACTTTCACCTCGAGAGTAAAAAATATCATCTATGAATACCACCACAAACCTGTTTAATTACGGGCTGAAAATTCTATTCATCAAATCCATAAACACTGCAGGTGCATTTCTCAAGCCAAATGGCATCACAAGAAACTCATAATGTCCATACCTAGTTCTAAAAGTTGTATTTGGCACATCTGATTCCTTTATCTGTAGTTGGTAGTAACCAAATCGGAGATCAATCTTTGATAACACAGTAGCACACTTTAACTAGTCAAACAAGTCATCGATCCGAGGCAATAGATACTTGTTCTTTATTGTAACTTTATTGAACTATTGTAAGCAATGCACAGCCTCAACGATCCATCTTTCTTCTTTACAAATAGAACCAGTGCACCCCAAGGCGAGTAACTAGGTCAAGCAAAACCTCTGTCAATCAATTCTTGCAACTGTACTTTTAGCTCTTTCAACTCAGTAGGAGCCATTCTGTAAGGCACTATGGATATCGGTGTCATTCCTGGAACAAGATCAATAGAGAATTCTACTTCTCTATTCAGTGGTAAACTAGGCAATTCTTCTGAGAATACATCAAGAAATTCACATACTACTAGCACTGACTAAATCTTTGACTCAGATACTTTAGTATCCATCTTCTAACAAATTTCTGTGCTGATATTGCTGAAATAAGATTAGGTAATCCATCCAATTTATCAGATTCAACATGAAGCAATTCACAATTCTGACATTTCAATATAATATATTTATGCTTACAATTTACCACTGCATCATATCGGGTTAACCAATCCATTTCCAAGATCACATCAAACTCATCAAAGTGCAATAACATTAAGCTAGCCGAAAAACAATAACCTTTTTCCACCAATGGACAATTCTTACAAACTTTGTCCACCATAACACTCTGGCCCAAGAGATTTGAAACTTTAACGACAATTTCAGTGAATTCAACAAGTAAATTTTTAACAGACACTAGGTTCATGCATATATATTAGTATGTGGAACCAGGGTCAATCAATGCAGTAATATCAGTATCAAGTAGAGAAAATGTACCAGTAATGACGTCTGGCGCAGAGGCATCTCCTCTAGCATGAATAGCATATGTCCTCGCAGGTGCTCGTGCCTCAGATCTACCTGTCGTATCCTTAGTACTACTTCGACTGCCACTAACATTACCGGGATGACGGGATGGTCTACCTCTCCCAATAGGATTGATCGGCTTTAGAGCTGTTAATATCTCCTTTTCAATTCTTTTGGGACAATCCCTGAGAAAACGGTCAAGTGAGGATTGCTCGGCTTTAGAGCTGGTAATATCTCCTTTTCAATTCTTTTGGGACAATCCCTGAGAAAACGGTCAAGTGAACCGCATCCGAAACAAGCTCCACTTCTAGTCCGACATTCCCCATGATGAAACTTTTTACAATGTTTACATTTCAGTTTGGGATTATGACATTACCCACACTGGTCACAGATGGAGTTGAAGACCTCAGGTTAGATCGTTGAGAGCCTCGCTCCCTTCTAGAATATCCCATAAAAGTGGTCACACAATCATAATACTTCTTTAATTTCTTAGAAACAAATGATTATGACTTACTGATAGCTCTTTTTCCAGAAACCCGAGCCTCTCTTTCGGCTTGTTTCTTTTCTTTACTCAGTTCTTCAACTTTGTGTGCTCAGTCGGCTAATGCTGCAAATTCACTTATCTCGAGAATTCCAATCAACAACTTGATATCTTCATTCAAAACCTTTTCAAAATGTTTACATATTTCAGCCTCGATTAACACTCATTCCATGGCATACTTGTTTAGTCGAACAAATTCCTGTTCATATTCAGATACATTCATGCTTCCCTGCTTGCGTTCCAGAAATTCTTTATTTTTCTAATCCATGAACCTCTAACTAACATATTTCTTCCTAAATTCATCCTGAAAGAATTCCCATGTAATATTCTCTCTTGGTATAACTGATGTTATGGTATTCCACCAATGATAAGCCGTATCTTTCAATAGAGACACTGTACATTTCAGACAATCAGCAGATGTGCAGGACAGTTTATCAAAAACCCGAACAGTATTTTCAAGCCAAAACTCGGCCCTTTCAGATCATCATTTGCAGTAGCCCTAAATTCTTCCGCCCCATGTTTGTAGATTTTATCTATTAGAGGCTTACTAATCCTAACAGGTTCAGCACTCTATGGTACCTCAAGAACCAGTTGAGGAGCAAGCGGGGAAGGTCGTTGTACAGCTGGGTTTGTTCTCAAGTACTAGGTAAAACATTCGTTCATCATTTGAAAGAAGGCTTGTTTTACCTCCTCACTTCGGCCCTCAGACATGGGCTTTTCACTACCAGACGCAGAAGCGACTCTTTGAACAGAAACTAAAGCATTGCTCTCAACTTCCTCGAATTCAGCTCTAGCTCGGTTGGTTGACATTACTAAATGAAAAACACATTTAACAATGATCAGAAGTCATCACACTATCACAATTTATATAATGGCATGTATAGCTAAACTCGTGTTTGCCACGTCAAATCTGAGAATCGAATAAATCGTAACTCTGATACCACTAAATGTAACACCCCTAACCCATACCCGTCATCAAAATAGGGTTTCAGAGTATTACCAGAACATACAGAACATTTTTCCTTTAATTCATGCAAGTCACTATTCATTAATCGAGATTATTCATAACGTCCCTTAATTGGACACTTGAGGTCCAAAACGAGCATTAGAATCGAATCGAGACTTAATCAAGACCTCTAAGAATTTTTTGCGAAATTACAAGGTGTAGGGCACACACGCCTGTGTGGTGCAAGAGACACACCCATGTAACCTTGAGACACACCCGTGCTAAGGCCATGTTTGACCCCATGTAACTTTTTAACTTGCACACACGGCTATGCCACACGCCTGTATGCTAGGCCATATGGTTAATTAATTTAATTCGAATTAGGTGTAGGTTTCACACGGCCAAGACACACGCCCGTGTCTCTGCCCGTGTGCCCAATTCTAAGCATTCTGTTTCTCAAAATTTAGGTGCAGGGGACACACGGCCTAACCACATGCCCATATTACCAGCTCGTGTGGACAAAATGAAGTCATTTCCTAGCTTCATTTCTCACCCACAATCACCCAAAAACCTGTACATAAAACATTCAACCAATTCAAGTATTTAAAGTAGGCAATTTCTTCATTTAACAAGGCATACCAATTTATGCATATATGGTTACCAACTCACCTTAGCCTAACTTAGGCATTAATAACATTTTATCACATGAACTTAGCATAACACATGTGGAGATATATGTATATACCATAATAGCTTACTAAATCATATCCAAAATGAACCACCACTAGCCATTCCAATGGCTAAGTTACAAAATGACATTTCAAGCCACTATTGGCCAAGTTTCCCTATACATGCCATTACACCAAAATAATTTCACTAAATATACCCAAAATGCTAGTTGATAGTGTGACAATGCTCTAATGATCTTCCAACCTTCACGAGCTTTTGGGCACTACAAAATAGGGGAAAATAAAAAGAGTAAGCATTACATGCTTAGTAAATTCGTATAACAGAAACTAAACTTACCAATCTTGTTTATTAAAATATAGGCATACAATGTTATGTTTCCATCCATTTGGCTAAATAGCCTAATCACATACATTTCATCAAACATGTTAGTCACCAACCATTCATATAAATCAAGTAATATAGATGAGCTCATCAAGCAATTTTCTTTCAAGTTATTATCATTATATCTCAAGATTTTCATGTCAATTCAAAAGTTATATGTCCATTGTATCATTGAAATCCCGATGAAGGCTAAAGTAGTACACTCGAGGTGTAGATTCATTAATTCGTCAATTCTTCTCATGGGTACCCCTTAGGGTGCTTAACCAAAGAACACACTCACGAGCCACATGTCATATAACAAGATTACCAATCCAGGCTAAATCCTTTATATAATGTATGCTCACAAGAGCTCGATTAGGGTTACCAATCTAACCTAAACTCTAATCATAACATGTGCTCGAGAAGTGTTATATCAGGATTACCCGTCCGGGCTAAATCCTTTATATAACAAGGTTATTGGGATTACTCGTCTGAGCTAAATCCCGTCCGCAACAAATGCAAGATATCATTAATTTAAGGAAAGCATATACATTCATCGAAATTTAATATTCAATCGAAACTTAACCCCTTTTTCATCATTTCAGGCATGTATCAATTTTCCATCATAGCATACAAATAAGCACATCAACATAAATCACATTACATACAAACACAACATTTAATTAACTTAATTACATGCCCGATTAAGTTACAGGAACTTACCTTGACACTTGTTCGCATAATAATCTACTAATCCAAAATCTTTTCCTTTTCTCGATCTAACCTCGAGTTTGTATTTTTCAGATCTATATAAATGAATTTAATTAGTAATTTCATAGATTTCATTCTTAGACGTACTCAATTTACGTCTTAGGTAAAATTACCATTTTGCCCCTAACTTTTCCAAAAATTTCGATTTTGTCCTAGGCCCGGAAAATGAAACTTATGCAAATTACTCCCTATTCCAAGCCTAACCAAAACCCCATTACAAATTTTCGAGCACATGTTTGCATAATATTTTAGAATTTTTCCTTCAATCTCACAAGTTTACATTTTAATCCCTAAATAAAGTTTTCATCAAAAATCACCTTGTAAAAGTTGTTTATCTATCAATAATCTTTCATTTTCTACCATAAATTTCTAATTTCCAGCATAAAACATCCATGAACCCTTTTCATACCTTGATAACTTTTCAAATTAATCCCCCAAATAGAGAGATTAAGCTATCCCGGTTTCAAAAATACCAAAATTACTAAAAAACGGGACAAGGAAACTTACCCAATTAGGCCTTGAAAGCTTATTTTCCCTCTCCTAGGGTTTCCCTGTGTTTTTAGGTTGAAAATGATGAAAATAAGATGATATAATTTCTTTTCATCTTTTAATTAATCATGTATTTTGGTATTTCCAATTTAGTCCCTTATCTTTTTCTATAATTCCATGGATGAGTCACCATAAAAGGATATATACTTTTATTAATGGTCTAATTACCATATAAGGACCTTAAGTTTTGAATTCCATAGCTATTTGACCCTTATAGCTACTAGAATTCAACTTTCACATTTTATGCGATTTAGTCCTTCTCGTAATTAGGCACTAAATCGATAAAATTTTCATATCAAAATTTTCACACGCCATTACTATCATATTACTAGCCATATGGTAAAATAAAAATAAAATATATTTTGGATCGAATTTGTGGTCCCGAAATCACTGTTTCGATTTCACTGAAAAATGGGCTATGATAATAGGCTAGATGGTTAAATGCTATTCTCCTATATTAGAAGTCTTAAGTTCAAAACTCAACTTCCCCATTTTTCTCTTTTAATTTCTAGCAACCTTGAATAAAAGCCACATTCTAAATAATATTATTTGGAGTAAACCTAAACAAGAAATAAACTTTAGGCTTAATGGTTAGAATGTCATTTCACTCCTTTATGTTCCTAGGTTTAAGCCTCATTTCTCCCCCTTTGATTTTAATTTCAATTTTGTCATAACTTGAGTAAGTTCAAGGTGATGCCCTTAGGTTTTACAACCCTAGGAATTTAACCAATTATTTCCTAACTAGGATTTACAGCATGCGCTTTCCTAAAATTTCAATAGAATTAGAATTCCACCTTACTTCTCTTTTCAAATCGTAATAGAATTTGCTCTCCATCTTTCTATTTATTCTCTTTTTATTTTATTTTTCTTTTCTTTACACCATATTCTCATCCTACTTTTTGAAAATTATTTTTGCTTCCCGAATCAAAATCTATTCCCAATTCAAGTTATTTTTCTACTGGATTCATAATTGCCATTAGTAAACATTCTTAATGTTTGATCCCAATGTTTGATCTTGAATCTCTATAAAATTTCTATATAATGATAATCTTGTGACCGATTAAACAACCTTTCTCGATTTTAATCAGATCTTTTGATAATCTTGATAGATCTTGAAATCAATCATTAGTGTAAAAATGTCATTTGAAGGAACCATTTTAGGTGCATCAGATCAAATTTGATCATAAGGGATGTCATTCGGGTTTCCAGTGAAAAGTGTGTGTTTTTTTATAAGAAAATCGGGATAAGATCATGCCTAGGATAGGGCCACATAGGCGTGTGGACCACTACATGACCATGTGCCATAGAAACCTTAGTGTAATTCGTGAACCACACGACTTGCTACATGGTCGTGTCTCCCCTGTGTTGGAAAAAAATTCGGTTTGAAAATGATTTTCTTGCACAGCGGAAAATTAAGATTTTGAAAACTGACCTAGTTTGAGATATTTATAGCAATAAACCTTAGACCAAAATCATACTTTTGTTTTCGGATAAGCGGATCCTTGTTGTTTTCCATCTTTCAATCAAATGATCTTCTCTGATATTCTCGTACCACGCACTGCTTCGAGTGTAGGCTTGAAGCAATTGAATTGAAACACAAAACTAGACAAAGTTTTCCTTTTTGGGGGGGCTGAAAACATAAATTCTCTTTTTTTATAGAAACCAGTAAAATTATTATTCTGAAAATTATGTTTATAAGTTGAGAATAAATTCTCTCTATTTTTCGATAGAATAACAATCTCTCAAAAGTCGTGTTAATAGCTCTACCAGTGTCATTTATTTATAGGAAGAGAAGGTAGAACCCTTGTAGAGCTTTATTTTAAATAGAAAATCAACATCCTACTTAGAGTAAGAGAGGGGTGAATCACTTTTCTTAATAATTTATTTAAATAATTCATATTAAAGAACAAAGGAAAATATTAAAAAATTAATACTTATTACATCGGACTTGTTACAAATTATTACAACACATAGGCTTACAAAAGATAGACTCTTAGAGTGTAGTCCTACTAAATGCCAGTTTTTCCAAAATACCCACTGTATGTATAGCATCCCTATACACCACATCTCTGGAAAGTTCCTAGCGTTGTCCGTCCTGGAAAACTCTCTTTAACAACCATATCTAAAACATAAACATGACACTAGTAAGTTCAAAACAACTTAGTAAGTTTTGAACCCCACATATCATTTAAATTTTCTTGATAAATTCTTCATCTCGAATATTTGGATTTTCTCATATATGTCTTTGGCAAATACATTCACCATATCAGTTATATAATTTCATTCTTGTACGCCACTTATCATTCCTAACATATCATCATTCATCTAATTGTTCGGTTGACTCTAGATCTTAATAAAAAATAATACATTTTTCCTTTTCTCTTCAGACAACTTTGAACAGTAATGTTAGAACAGTTAATCGCAGGCATTATACTTGACGAATACCAATTACTGTTCATAGTTTTAGCGGTTTCCCACACTAAGCTTGCTAAATCAGATTAAAAATCGAATCATATCCTGATTCTACCCAATACTTACTCATACTGATGAGAAACACTCCAGATCATCAAGAAGAATTCTACATAGCTTTACTATAGGGCACGAGACCCCCACGATAGCGAACAACTCGTATTCCATCAGATCACAGATCAAGACATGATACTATTTAGATACAATAAAAATTAGATAACTAAGGATTCCACCTTAATTGCATGGTAACTCAAACTGATGGACTCTTATATCGAATATGCCCATATACTAAACTAATAGATAACTATGGCGGATACCTTCTTCGAACATATTGATTCATACATCTTTCCAAGAAACTTCCTTTAAGACTTATTCTATTTCATCACAGAACTTCTCACACCAAATAACTTCAGATAGATCATATCTTTAACATAGACTTATCAGAATACGCCACAAAAGCTAAATAGATACGCCACAAAGGCTATTAGAGTACTCCACAAAGAAAACATACAGAATATGCCACAAATGCTATCAGAGTATGCCACAAAGGCAACATACAGAATACGCCACAAAGGCCAAATAGAATGCCACCTAGGCATCCCAAGTGAACTGTCATGTTTGCGATATGGATTTACCTAAGCTCATAATCGCGTGAGGCTTACCCATTATTGCCTCGAAACACGTAGAAACTTTATTCGATAAATGTGACTCATCCATATTTTCCAGAATGTGTCATAGCCATGGACTTTCTATAGATTTATCATAACATAACTCATTTTTACTGTCCCGATGAACCTCATTGAAAACCACCGCGGTGTCAAAAATCACATCTCAAAACCTCTCAACATTCAGTTATACCCTATTTCCCCATCTTCATCAATCACACCTCATTTATCTAACATAGGTACACCTTTAAATAGGCTATACTCATTTTCTTAACCAAATCATACTCAGTATAAGTTCACACACACATCACACGATCACATATCAAAATATATTGTTCGATCGCCAGTACGCCCCGTGATGCAACGAAAAAAATTATTCCAGTGATTGTCAACCATGGTTCCATGTACGAGGAATGAATCAGGTTGAAACAGGGTTGAAAATATACCTTTTCAAACTGAAAATGGCGTGTAATGCTGTTGGTTGGATTCTTTTGGGTGATGTCAATCCTAGCCACAACAAAAGTGTCTCAGCCTCTACGTAGCCCACCCAGTTAATCACGAATAGGAAACTCTTTTTGAATTTTTCAGAGTGTATCAAACGTTTTGGCTGGTAGACCTAGCTTGATTTTCTTACACCATTCAACATAATCTGGGATTGTATTTCTTTTTTATTAATATCATCTATATTAAAACCAGAATAATTCCCTTTTACTTTTCAAACAAAAATCATGGAAGATATTGAAATTATATTATTTCGAAAAGAATACTAACTTCCATAATATTAAATCTAGAGAGAAGTTGGGAATAGTATCATCCACTTACGAATCATATCTACAGGTAACACTTCCCGCTAGGCGGTTGTTCTCCAGGCGATGTTGTCCCATGGGCGACACGGTCCACCACGTGATACTCATCCGCCAATTATAAGAATCCACTGGATTTTGGGTTAAGAAAACAAAATAAAGACAACAAGGTTACCAACATTAGTTTACATTTGAAAACAAATGGTCACAATGTAAATTTTTTATGTTTAACACTAACAATGTTTTTTTTGTTTTTTTTTTTATGTTCGCTTGATCATTTGTAATGTTTGCATAAACCTTGTAGATTTGTAGGAGCTGAATCATCATCTCAAAACAACACAAAAGTTGCAGAGCAGTAAGTTATATACTTAAAATTCAATGACAAAAATAGATCTATTCAAAAACAAACATAGTTTATAAAATGTAATATGTACTTAAGCTAAGAAAAGCAATTCTATATAAAAATCTCTTCACTTCATTTATAAAATTTTATATTGACCTACTTGTATAAAATAAAATCCAATTAACAGAAAAACTATTTCTTCACCTAATCCACAACAACATCTCGTAGGACTTTTAGTTTGTATTTTTGATATTTAAATGATTAATTTAATAAGTCAAGGTTTTTTTAAGGGGTGTGTCCTTTTAAATTCGAGACTCTAACTTTTTAAAAGTTAGAGTTTTGAATCCTTATCGCCAACAAATAATATTCTTGAAATTTCACCAAATGAAACATCAAATTCATTACCCAGATTAATATTTGATATATGGATAATGTATATATGATTATAACATATTATTTTAAAAATTTAAAAGTAAACTCAATTAAATTTATCTTGGACAGATATATTATTATTTAATGTGTTGATATGTACTAAATATAAGTTAAATTAAAAGAGTAAAAGAGATTTTTTAATGGCATAATGTCAAATTTAGCTCTTAATATATATTTTTTTATTTTGAACTTTTTTTAGTTAAATTTGATCCTCAACCTTTTAATAACAAGTCAAATTGTTTTTCAATGGAAATATTGATTAAAATATTAATTTTTTAATAATGTTAACGTGATAACCCGCATGACATTTCACATGTGTTTTATATTGGTATGACACTATGTATCTTATATATCACACCAACAAATGATTTAGAAATTATAAAAAAATTAAAAATTTCATGAAAATTCAAAAAAAATAGAATGGAGTACATATGAATTGTCATACAGAGTACTATATTAAAAAATTTAATATTTTAATAAATATTTCTATTAAAAAATAATTCAATTTTTTTAAAAAAAATTTGATGATTAAATATGAACTTTTGTTTAAGGCTGGGCAAAATTTAGTTAAAAAATAAATAAGAGCTAAATTAATAATAAATATAAACCTTAAAAGGCTAAGTTTGATAATATATATTTTAATCGAAAAGAGAAGGGGTATTGAATGGCTTAATAAAAGGTGTGCTTATCCTTTAATCACCAAGTTTCTTTTTGGTCAATAATCCTTTAATTACCAAGTTCAGCTGGAATTATGTGAAATCTTAATACATATAGCAGCTATATTGTTGAAAGAAATTGATGTGACCTCAATTTTTAATCTTGTTTATCAATATAGTCCAACGTCAAACATCATAAAATTCATGGATAACGTGTTAATGAAGTGATCAAAACACGTTAATCACAATCGTTTTCAATTTTGTTTTCAGAAGTAACGGGCTCCTAAAAGTCAGTAAACTCTGCTGCTGCTATTAATTTGGTTTCTAAAGTCAGAAATACAATGCATACGCTGATTTTTTTTTTAAGGAATCACTAAAATGAATTCAGTTCTGTTTCTGTAAGTTGATTAAAGGAATAAATGTTGGCTATAAATTTTAAAGTTATTATATACTCAAGATGAAAATTAAACTCTCGATTATGTAAGAAATGCTCTTATTATATCATCTAATCTCGTGATGAAACATGCATGTTTTTCAATCAATGTTTTACAAAAATTATGATCAACAGATATAAAAAGAAAGTTATATTTTGGTATTAATTCTTGTCCTTTAATTTGGTCACCTTTAGTCTCTATACTTCTTAAATTTTAAAATTATAGTCCTCACCGAATGATAATAGTTAAATTCATTATATTACATTCTGCTATTTCTAAAATCTAATGTAGAAAACATATTATCATATGTTTATTACTACGTCAGTTTCTTATTTCTATGTATTACTTACTAAAATTTCAGTTAATGGATTAACGGACTATCATTTGCATTAAGATTGAAATTTCAAATTCGAAATAAATATATAGGGGCATAAAATGATTTAATTGGAGAATATTAACTAAATCTACTACTATACGTATGGTACATGACTAGCAATTGAATTTAATCAAATAAATTTAATTGCTGGTGTTTAGGTCAAAACTAAAATTTCAAAATTCGAAACACTAACAATACAAAACTAAAATATCATCTAACTTAATTTTTTTAGCTTCCAACAATACGTATAAAATAGACTTTTTAGCTTTTCGTCGAAATTTTTAATAGTAATACAAAACTAGGGGTGATGTCAAAATTTTTTTTGGAATGCTAAAATTAAGTTAGATATTTTTCTAAGAACTAAAATACATTTTACCAATATATTAGTTTAAATTTTTATAGTTTTTAGAAGGATTAAATTAAAATTTTTATCAATTTTAGGAGACTAAACTGTAATTGTACTACATTATTTATACTTTTATAAATTTGAAGGAGCATAAAGAGAAAATTTCCATTTAATTTATTAATGAAAGAATAACGGAAAGAACCGAGAAGACTTCGTAACTGATGTAACCAAGCAAGGCCAAGGGCTGTACTAATCATGGAAAAGAAACTGATTTTTACCAAAATTTAATGTTCATTTTATTATTTTATTATTTTATTATTTTATTCAATTTAAAATATCTATTGTATCCCTATTTACTTAAGGGGTAGCTGGAAATATATAGTATGTAAATTGTTAAATGTATGATTATCAAAAATTTTATTTTTCTTCCACTTTTATAATTAACATTTTAAAGTTAAATATTATAATTATTTTTAAATGTTGGTTTATTAATATGATATAAATAAGAGGTATTCTTGTAAACTTAAAACTTTTCTATATTTTTGTTTTTATATGGACGAGTTCGCATGTTTCGTGCATTGCACGTGATTTTACTTGTATATTTTAAAAAAAATTATTAAATAATATATTTTTATAATTTTTGAAAAATATATTTGCTAATTAAATGTGAAATAGTCTAATTTATAATAAAAGTCTATTAATTTTGAAAATTAATGGGGAGAATAAAATAATATTTTAAAAGCAAAGAAAATAAAAAAAATGAGAAACAATCTATAATAAAATATTAAGTAATTAGAAAAAATAATTTTTTATTCGAGTACTAGTCAAAATTTCACCTACAAAAAATTATTACAATAGAACCATGACTTTAATATTTCATTGCCATAATATTTCACAACATAATGGTAAAGAATGTTCATAATTATGTAAATGTTATTAAATTCAAATAATAGTAAAACTATTGACATTAAATAATAATAATAATAATAATTAAACATCTCAAATAATATGATTGTGCACTTTTTGGTGATCAAAACAAAGCTTACTAAATAATGTTAAAATATGATTTTTTTTAGTAATTTTTTATATGTTATTTTGAATAAAAGTGTCTTGCTAATGTATATATTTATAATGTTAAATATTAGCTTTAATTGGTATATAATTGTAACAATCATTACATAGTATTTAATTTAAAATAATAAGTGCAATTTAATATGAATCTAGTCTAGAGGTGTGCATGGGCCGGGCCGGGCTCAACTAAAATTTTAGGCCCGTTTGCTAGGCCCGTGCCCGGCCTGACCCGAAAAAGAACAACCTCTAGTGCCTCCTTGATTTCCATCTCCTTCTAAATTAAGAGATTCGAACTTGATCTTTCCAACGCCCTTTGTATACTGGCAAAATAATTAAGCAATTTCTTTTTGTGAGCCCCAATATGGCCATAAACATTTCTATTCCATACCTTGAAACTAATAGTTAATTTAGCAAGAGTTTTACACATATCACCATTATACCGCCAAGTTTCATTAACGAAATCTAAGAAGCTTGGGTGTTCAGCCCATCCTGCCAAGAATTGAAAGGGCCTACCTTTAGCCATAATAAGTTTCAGTCTAAGATTAAGGGTTAAGGGTTTGTGGTCCAATTTGAGCCTTTTTAGGTGAGCCACCATACAACTTGGAAAGGTCTGGAACCAAGTGACATTATTCAGTGCATGATCAAGCCTTTCAAAAGTCTCATTTCTTTGCCAAGTATACGATGGACCCCTATATCCAAAATCATTTAGATCATTAAACTCTATAAATTCCCTGAAAGAGAGCATCTTTTCCCAACAAAACTGCCTTCTTTTTTATCCATAGAAGAGAGAATAGCATTGAAGTCCCCAATTACCATCTAAGGGACTGAATCAAAAAGAATAGTTTCTTTCAACTCCTCCTAAAGTATCTTCCTCTTCTTCCTATTTGGACTACCGTAGGTAAAAGTGATGAAAACATACTAAAAGGGAACACCATAAAAAAATTGAGTCAAAATGAACTGAGGATGATTATAGATAATTTCTAAACTAATCGTGTTTTCCAACCAATCCAAATACCACTAGAGAACCCTATTGCTTTAACTTGATAAGAGAATTGAAAACTCATCTTGGCAATTACTTCATCAGCTTTAACCCCACTTGTAACACCCCTTACCCGTACCCGAGGTCGAAACAGGATACGAAGCATTACCAAACACATACACAGTCATTCATGCAAAAACCGGGCAATAAAATTTTTCTTTAAAACAACTTCATTCATACATATACAATTTGTCCCTGATATGGGCCTAGACGCCCAAAACAACCATCGAAAGGGATTCGGGACTAAATCGAAGACTTTTAGAAAAGTTTGGGAAATTTTTCCCTAATACAGAGCCATACGCCCGTGAGACAGAGGATACGCCTGTGTGCTCTCTACATGCCCCTGTCCTCCAGCCATGTAGCTCTTTGACTATGACGTCAGCACCAATTTAGGGTCACACGGCCGCATCATATGCCCGTGAGACCAGACCGTGTGGTCAATTAAAATTAAATAAATTTTTCATAAAAAGGTGTAGACTTCACACGGCCAGAGTACACATCCATGTAGATAGGCCGTGTGAGGCACACGGCCAAGACACACGCCCGTGTCTTTACTACTGAGCTTACTGACTTGCAAAAATAGGGTGCAGGGGACACATGACCATTCAACACGCCCGTGGGGTAGACCGTGTGTCACACATGGTCTAGACACATGCCCGTGTGTCTACCCGTGTGGACCATCTAAAGGCTATTTTCCAAGCCAATTGTCACCCTCAGTCATTCATACATTCAAACATATTTCATAGTATGCAACATGATATATTTAGACACTCAAATATTCAACACCATGGCACTCTCACATCTTCATAATATCATCCTATTGCACATTCATTTTGTTACACCATTTAGAAGCATTCCACACCAATTTCATGCATTATTAAGCTTGTTACCATAATTTCAAATTATGCATTCATAACTATAGTCATTTTAAGCCATTAAGTCATCCTTTATCTTTTAGCATCTTATCCATACTTTATCATACATTCACCAAGCAATAACATATCACATCATCAAGGCACTAACACATGCATTCATGGGTAATTAGATTACAACCCAATGATCAAATATATATCATATGGCCATTACAAAATGAATTATCAACGTCATTGGCCTTCACAATTTGGCCAAACAGTATGACACATATCAAAAAATAACCAAGTCCCCTATACATGCCATACTAAAAATAACAATTTCACTATACCCAATATTGCTTTGATAGTGTGATTGAATACTCCGACAGCTTCCGATCCCCGAGCTAGCTTAGCGGAACTATAAAGGATGGAAAGGAAAGGGGGTAAACATTAAAACTTAGTAAGTCCACATGCAAATAATATACAATGGTAGTAAGCAATCAACATGCAAAGACATAGTAACATATACATAAAGATTATTCATCACTTAAACCTTCTGACATACTTATCATATGTACACATATACTTTCTCATCACTAATCATTCTTTACCAAGGCATTATTCATAGGTTTAGCGTACATACCTGTACTTATCGTAGTATATCATATAACCATACCTCTTCAACATGCCCTCATTGGGACTTTCATCACATCTATTGTATTACCAGTTGAACACTCAGAATACTATTAGATACGCGGAAAACTTACACATAAGTGCCACATATACATACGTAGCTAAAGCTACCTTGTAACATGTAACGCTCGCAATGGAGCTACTCACGAGCTTGCTCATAAAAGCTATCGGTTAAGGTGTAACTACACGGGCTGCTCACACAAGCTGTCAGGTATCTTACCAACTCAATGATTACCTAGCCATTGGTAGGACACACAAGACCATTACTTGGAACCCAATTACATGTATCGCATCCATAATGAACTCGAACCAACTCAACGAGCTCGAATGCCTCATACATATCACGAACCGAGACCAACTCAACGAGTTCGGATTTTTAAATTCCTAGTGACATGTCACTTGTATCCTAGACTATTCCTAAGGTTCAAACGGGATTTTCCTCACTTGCACAAGGCATATTTTGTCGTACTTGCTCATGATGTCGTATGTAACGGCCAATTATCATTTATGCTTTCATAACAACCAATAAATATATAACTCATAATAACAAGAAAATATTTATCACATAATATCAAAACATTAAGAACATGCTACAACACCACATTATTTGCATATGCACTTACCTCGGTACAAAATGATTGTAATCGAGCCTAATCGTCGTATACTTTATTCTTTCCTCCATCAAGACCCAGTTCACGTTTTTCTTGATCTATAATGCCAAATTTAACTTGTTTATCAATCACATTATTCAAATCAATCCATAACACATGCTCTAGTAAAATACCCTTTTTACCCTTAACTTTTCACTTGTTTATGATTTAGTCCCTAAGCTCGTAAAATGAAATGCATGCATTTTCTTTGTTACCCAAGCCTAGCTGAATTTTCCTTGTACTCATAATAGCCCATATTTTCATCAAAAATCAGATTTTTATCACTTATTTTACATATTTTACAAAATGGTTCCTTTAAGGAATTTTCATACAAAACCACTTAGTAAAAGATGTTGAACACATATCAAACTATCATATTCTTCCATTAAACATCAAAACACAAACTTCTCATGCTTGGGTCAAAATTTCAATGTGAACCCTAGCTTAAACTATGGGTAGAAACGAGTACATCATGTCACGAGGATTTCAAAAATTTAAAGAACATTAAAAACGGGGCTAGAACGGACTTATTTTCAAGCTTGAAAAGTTTGAAAACCCTAGCTATGGTTCTCCACAAATTTGGGCAGCTAAGGAGGAAGATGGACAATATTTTCACTTTATTTTCCCTTTTTATTTCATTTAATTACCAAATGACCAAAATGCCCTTAGGGTTTTTCTTTCAAATTTTTCCTATGCATGTCCATTTTTGTCCAAAATTATAGAAATTCGTCAAATTGCTAATTAGGACCCTCTAATTCATAATCTAAAGCAATTTCATGCTTAAAGCTTCTAGAATGCAAGTTTTACATTTTATTCAATTTGGTCCTTAAAATTCAATTAGATATTTTATGCATAGAATTTCTTCATGAAACTTTCACATAAGTATGCATTCATATTATAGACCTCATAAAAATCATAAAATAATTATTTCTATCTCAGATTTGTGGTCTTGAAACTACTATTCTGACTATGCCCTAATTCGGGATGTCACACCACTAATCCTCGGTTCAAGAAAACTAACAATATCTGGTTTATTTTTAAGATTATATTCCTTAAAAATACAGGGAAATATGCATTCACGCATCCCTGGTAATTTCATGAAAACACCGACAAATTCGAATTCATAATAAACAATCAAGTAAAAACAAAACCAACTTTAATGAAGAGAGTCGTCCTTATTCTCAAATTGTTTACCCGCCTCCTTAAAATCATCGCTTATAGTGCCCTACTGAAGTTGTGAGTTTATAAGCTCAACTATGCTTTTAACTGAATTAGAAAGGGGGATTCTAGAAATCGAAGCTTTGAAAGGATTACCTTTATCCCAAAATGTTTTATTGAGCTTTCTACCCTTTTGGCCCCTACCAATTCTCCCCCAGCAAAATGCATACTGGTAGTCATATTTCGAACCCCTGCATTCTCCTTTTGACCACTACTCGCGATCTCTAAATGATTTGGACATACATTCTCTTTAAACACTACAACTGAGTACTTTTTAAGCTCTAAAAATCCTTCCTTCAAAGCCACTAACATCTCCATCAACCCTTCTGTTCTCAGCATATGATGAGAAATAGTAGTGGTTTCACCTTCGACATTCTAAGTAGAAAGCTTCATCGCCCCATCTTCCTTGTGCACATCAACAGTCCCCACATTTGGAGATGAGGCAGCTCCATTAGACCTGACAACAATTGATCCCCTCAAGTATCTCTCCCATACCTAGATCATTCACACCTTGCATCTGATTTGGATCACCCCTTTGTCCAAAATTTCTCACCAGGTTAATAAAGCCTAACTCATTTTCCTAGATTGGGTTATTTCTTTAACCTTTTGAAATTGGCCTATTCCCAACCAAATCAACTCTTTTCTGCCATTCCTTAGATTTCCCTTTGGGCCCTCTTCCCCCAACATGATTGTCTTAGCTTATGTCTTTGACTTGCCCATTTTTATTAGCAGCCCTTTCACTTTCAAAAGTCTTGGTCCCCTTTAAAGGCCTTGCACCATTATAGCCCAAAACCACTTCCAGCCAACTTCTCTTCCACTGATGACCATGCTTCTCCATTAGGGTTTCTAAAGCCTCAAATTGTGAGTTAACTACCACTTATTCTAGAAACTCGACGTCGTTCTTCCTGGCTACCCTAAGATTATGCCTACTCTCTCAACCAACATCAATAAAACATAATCTTTAGATGCTACCACTTTTCCATCCCTCACCATATTCGATTTTTACATTTTTTCTTCCCCACTATTCGAGTTTCCTTCATTCGATGCACTTGGATGAGAAACCCCTTTTAGACATATTTCCTTTACATGTCCATAATGGCCATATAAAAAAGTAGGCTGTAGGCAAGTACTCATACTCAATCCTTTGTAGTACTCCATTAATCAATACCTAAGATGCCAGTAGCTTGTCAAGATTGACATGAATAGCCATCCTTGCAAACCTTCCCTATACTCTATTATCTGTGTTAAAATCCAATTTCGCAACTTTTCGCACCATCCCTCCTATTTCCTATAAAATTTTCCTTTTGTACATGTATCCTGATATACCTGGAAGGTGGATCCATGACATAACCACACTAGGGTAAGGTTGTGTCGGATCAAAGTCCATTGTCCATGGTTGTATTGTCAAGTATTGTCCATATATAATCCAAGGTCCTTAAAAGTATACTATTTCAAAATCTTCAGAATTTTGAAACTTGGTCAAGAAATAACCACTCTTAATGTCCATCAGTCTAAACGGTTGAGATTGCCTCTAAAGGCTATAAACTTTTTTTGGAGCGTAGTATACCCAATACCCCTGCTTAAAAGCTTAACCACCATAGTGTATGTCATATCCTTAATAAGAAATTGATTAGCTCTCTTTGAAAAATTAATCAATGGAATACCATTGATAAAAGATCGTATGACATCCCCCTCTATCAAAACAAAATCCTTCTCATCATCAAAATCTATCGCTTCAAGCTCCCTTCCCACAACCCGAGGGTTTTTCCCCATCAATCTCTCTTTCCATGATAATGATGGCACCTGATCCAGGTCCACAACCATCACCACATTTGGATCCCTATCGATTTCCTTAAAATGGACTTTTTTAATAGATTGATCTTTAGATCGGCTGGCCTCACTGCAACCTCCTTCCAAAGTCTCCATTTATGTTATAGCTAGGGGCGAAGCCAGAAAAATTTTTGGGGGGGGCCGAATGAAATTTTAATTTTTTATAGTTTATATATTTATAATTTTTAAAGGATTAAATTGAATTTTTACAATTTTAGGGAGGGCCAAATTACAATTTTACCTTTACTAATTTAAAATTTTAAAAAAAATCTAAAGGGCCTAAATAAAAATTTTCCATTTTAGGGGGCCCGGGGCCCATCCCTGCCCCCCTGGTTTCGCCCCTGGTTATAGGAGTACATAATTCGATTTAAAAGAAATTGATAAATTATACTTCAAGCATGAAAAAAAATTATTGATAGTTTTGATTATCACTATATTTGAATGATCAAAATAATTGCTATACATTAGATATGCTAATTGATTGTATTTTTGAATAATATTGTTACATTAATTATATAAATTAAAAATATATTGTACATTAAATATGATAAAATTGTTTCCATTATGATTTGAAATTTTTTATAATACTTAAATGTTAATATATTTGAATTATGTTTAACTATCCGAACGAATATTACTTTACATTAATTATAATAATTAAAAATATATTATTTAAAATTTAATGAAAAAAACTAAACTCTCAAAATGACTTGAGAAATGGAATCGAATAGTTAAGGCAACTTGCCTAGAATATTTTAAAAAGGAGAAGCAATTATAAAATTGCGTTAACTTGTACAACAATTAAGAATATTATATATGTTAGAAAAGAAAGTTTATCTGCAAGCTCAACACATGTAAAATAGTATGGTTTTAGTTTATTATGATAGAATTAGTTAACGCAACTAATTTTAAGCTAATAATGACTTTAAAAAAAACTTTTAAAAGTGATTGTAAGAATTATAAATGTTTATTGAAGAAGAAGTGAGATATGGAGAATAGAAAAGAACATATTATTACTACGAACCGTTCAATTTCAAACTAATATTTATTTATTTAGATTTCATTATTTAAGATACATGACTTAATTCATTGCAGCTCCTTCCATGTAATTGCATCAATAATTAATCTACAAAATAATTACTGGTTTTTTAATTCCTTTAACAAACATTTCAACCATTAATGTTCTCAGTGTTATTAAGCCTTTTTTTTTCAAATAAAAATAGCCTCAAAATTTTAATTAATTACAAAAATAATCTAATTCTTTTTATTATGTATATAAATGACCTAAAATAAATAGTAAAAGTTGGTGTAGCTAAAGAGATTGGTGCTACTAACTCGCCATGGCAGCCAACCATTGATTGTTAGATTAAAAAAATTAATTTTTTGAGCGGAGCTAATCTATTTGACACCACCAATTTGTCATGTCAACCAATCATTGACTGTTACATTAAAAAATTTAATTTTTTGAGTAGAGTCAATCTATTTGGCGTCACTTTTATAAATACTAGAGAAACACTAATATTTTTAAATATTTCAGAGGCCTAAAAATAAATAATAGTGGTGGAGCCATAAAGAATGAGGCCACTACTTTAATGGTGTCATAAATTTTTTTAAGTGATTGTTTTTTCTAAAAAAAATTAAAATTAAAATTGGTATTTTATTTGATGGAATTATAGAGAATGCCACTCTTAGATTTTTTTTTAATTTAAAAATAAAATTATTTTTAATTTAAAAGAACCCCTAATTTCAAAATTTACAAAAGTAATTGACCCAAAAAGATAAAAGGAACAATTGAATGTACTTCATTGAAAGTGTTATTAAACGAAACCCGGTGACCATCCTTGTCAGTATCAACGAGAACAGCATTGCAGTCAAAAGGAAGAGCAGATGGAACAATATTCGAAAAAGAAGCCGGTGAGCATTTGATCTTGAAGGAAGTACGAATTTGCTCGTTATCTTCGTTGAAGAACTGAAGAGTGAAGATGGTACGTTCTTTGCAATGAATAAATGGTGGTGACTGAATATGGAAGGTTTAGCTTTAACAGTTGAAGAAATGAAGGAAATGTTGGTAAAGAAGCAATCACCACTATTATTTATTTTTAGGCTTTCGAAATATTTAAAAATAATGATATTTTTTTTATATTTATATAGGTGGCACGAGATAGATTCGCTCTATTCAAAAAATTAATTTTTTAAATCTAACAACTAATGATTGGCTGGCATGACAAGTTGGTGGGGTCAATCTATTTGGCTCCATCAACTTTCACTATTCATTTCAAATAATTTACGTACGTAATAAAAAAAAGTGGATTATTTTTTTAATTAATTAAAATTTTCGAGTTATTTTTATAAAAACACCAAGTTGCTATTTATGATTTAATTATGAACATAATAATTAAGGAAATTACTTGACAAAACTATATAAAATGTGTAAACAAAAACTCAAAGAACATCAAGATTTATTTACGCAGCTTTATTTCTCTATGCCCGTGGAATTTAGCTCAATGAGTAATTCTACTTTCTTTAATCCGCAATACTACAATTGAATTACACTTTATCACTCCCTAAGTATAGAAATCTCACATTTGTATCTAAATACCAGACCACTCACCTCTAAATCCTCTTCTAATAATAGGTTTACAATTCAGTTTGCATTTAACTCAAAATTCCTCAATGAACAAATTCAAGTACTCTCATTATGCTCTTGTCCATAACTTAGACAACCTTTCACATCATATATCAATCACGGCTTGCTAACATAGAAACTAAATGAATACAACGTAAATCCTTGAAAATAGTTATTACAATACAACCAATAAAAACATAATCTGATAAAGATATGGCCTTCCAAAATCAGAATTACAATCACGATCAATTCTCCACAAAACAAGGATTGTCTTGATTCATTCGAATCTATTTAAATCTTCACTAACCACAGATTGATTCTCATATATGGACTATACTATCTTCAAAATGTCAACAAAATAACTAGTCCAAAGATTTTGCTTCATTAAATTGTCAACTTAAATATGACAAGTAACTCCACTGTCTAAGTGGTGGACTATAGTGGACTCCACCGAGTGCCACTTAGTACATTACAACATACCTTGCCTCAAGAATTGGATTATAATGTTTTAGTCACTCGTCTATAATCTAAGATTACCCCATTTACTATAATGATGGTACGACACGTTAACTCAAGTATCAATATCTAATTTAACCCTTAAACTATATCTAAAATATTCAACATGTTATTTTTACAAATTTTTATGATAGTTGTAATTTTTAAAAAAAATTCTTTAAAAACTGAAAATTTAAAAAGTTTTTTGAATTATAATTTTTAAAAAAATTTAATTATGTAAATTAAAAAAAGACATAAAATTCTAAAATATCCTAAAAAATGTCTATAACATAAATTATTTGTACACATTCATAATCTTAATTTACAATGCAGATTTTTATAAAGATTTAGCCTAGAAAAAGAAAAGGAAAAAAAGAAGGATCGTATCCATCATTGTTTTTCTCTTTGTTGCAACCCGGAAAACAATTATCAGTGTTATATGAATCTATTATAAAGTAAAACAAAGTGACATATGTAAAAATAAAATAAAATCAAAGATTTATTCACATACAAAATAACATTACAAATATGATCAGAATTTTAATAAAACACATGAAGTTTTTAACTCGGAAGATAAGGAGACTGAAGCAATCAAGGATGAAGCCAAGTCAGTAGTAAATGATTGTCACACACTTTAAATATAAATAAACTCCCTTTTCTCGTTGTTCCTAACTTTGCAACCCTATATTATTTAATCTCATATAGACTTAACTTTTTTAATTTTGATCGAATTATTTATGTCAGACAATTGAGCCTCAGCCTCAGTCCTTTCATCCATATCAACACTGTTACTAAGATTGGAATCGAAATATTGTTCTTCCCTTTCAACCTTCTCACCGAAAAGAGATTTACCAATGTCTTTAATTTTATAAAAATCAGATTATAAAATATTTAAATTTCGGAGTTAGAGAGAAAAAACTATTTCATAGTTGGTAAATTTTGTAAAAGATAAATATTAAATTTATACATAAAATTTGGTTAAATGGATAATTTAATACATGAATTTAAATTTGGTGTAATTATACATTTGAAATTTAAATTATAATTTATATGTATACATGAAATTTTAATTTTAATTTTATTATACATATTTAAAAAAGTGAATAAATACATTTATTTTCATATTGAATTAATATAATTATTTGTGTATGTAATATCTCAACATAAAATTATGCTAATTAAATAATATTGTAAGTGATTTGTGAAAACTGAATTAAATCATAATTTTATGTATAAAATAAAAAAAAAATCAAAATTTATATGCGATATTGCTCATTGAATTTTTTTATTTAATAAAATTAGATTTTGAGAAACATCAATATAAAATCGGATCGAAAGCGAGACGTACAAAAAATGATCGTTCATTTATAGAAAGATAATGCTTTTGGAGAGTCTCTTGCGCCAGCCAATTTGCTATGAGGCAAAAGAAGCACACGGAAATGGGCTTTTTGTTGATTGATTTCTAATGGTTCTGGCTCGGTTCAGCTGGGTCTGCACTGTGATATTCCATTAGACCCAAAAAATCTGCTTTGTAAACATATACACTAGTTTTATTCAAAAATATTATTTTATATCAATACATTATGATATTTCAAAATTTCACCGATATTCTCAAAATTTTCTTTTTTAAAAAATAACCTTAATTAAATCTATTTTCCAGTTACTTTGAATTAATTACATAATACTATATTAGTTCATCCATCCAGCACGTATGGAAGCTAGTATCTTTTTATCGAAGTGTTTTGCCACTAAAAAGTGCGAGACACCATTATACTTGAATAGGGCTGATTTCATGCAAGAAAGCGAATAAAAAGTCAAATTGTCAGAGAGGGAAGTTAGCAACAATTATAGGAAGATAAAGGTTCTCTGTTGTGATCAATATAAGAAAACTTAATCCTGAACTAGAACGAATTCATAACATGATTCACACGTTAATGCTTTGAAGTTATAAGTCTTATTTCTCTCATATTATGTACACAGTTGAGATTGATGCATAATTAAATTTATGGTTTGAGAAAAAAATTATCAAAATTTTAACTCGTGAAGTGAAAGAATTGAGGAATAAATATATACAGTTAATTAAAATGCACTAATAACATCCTCAGTTATTCTTTTATAAGCAAAATTTTAAAAAAAGAGAAATTTTATATGAATAGAAAAATTGTAATGTACAAATTGTTTGGTGTCATAATTTACGCCATATCAAAGATTAAATTAACTAAAATTTTAAGAATAAACACCGTGTTAATTGTCTTTTATTTATTAATTAAATACGACACTAAGAAATCACCAATTAAATCGAAGTATGTGTAGTAGCCCAAATTTGCCCGGGCCTGTGAGATTGAATAAAACAATAATAAAATAATAAAATAATTTTAAGGTCTGTAATGTCCAAATTACAATAAACAGGCCTAAAAGCCCGATAGTCCAAACCTGGTTACACTTGTAGCCCAACTGATCTAAACCAGAAGACCCAATTAGCCTAAACTACCCACTAGCCCAGTACACCCTTAACCCAAGAATGAACGGGGCCCAAGAGGCCCAAACCATAAACTAAGGACAGAAGACCTAGGGTTTCAGAAACCCTAGGCGCCGCAAGCACTCCAACCGACGCGCCTTTACGTCTCGCGTCGTTCCAGTTTCCACCGACGCCGTGACTCCAGCCTTGTACCACACTGCAATCGGTGCACGAATCAATGCTAGCGCACTCACCGCCGTGATATCCTCGCTGGTATCTGCAAAATGGAAAGAACGACAGCAGAAAAAGAGAAGCAAAATAAGGAAAGAAATCAAAGATTTCTTTCCCAAATTGTAATGATTTATAAAGGGCTATAAAAGCCTTTTTTTTTTAATCTGTAAACACACACAAAAAGGAAATAAAAATAGTACAAGAGAAACAAATTACAGATTCTTTACCAGAAAGCAAAGGTGATTTTTTTCTTGTTTTTTATTTTTATTTTTCTCTTGAATATCTGCATTTCATACACGTAAAATACTAAAAATAAATAAAAAATGGATTACCTTTCGATGCGTCGTAAAAGGTGAAAGTTTTCCAATTTTCGGCCGCCGTAAGAGGCGGTGTTGACGGTGGAGCGTAGGCGCGTGTAAGCCCCTGGATGGAGGCTTGGCTGAGCTCCGAGGGTTGGTTCTCAATCCTCTTCTAGAGGATTCTTCTGTTTTTTTTAAATCGAGTTAGAAATAAAATTTTAGGTTAAAATTTGGCTTATATAGCTTTATGAAAATGATGTCGTTTCGCTTAAAACAATAAACTTCAAAACGGCATCGTTTTATGCTGAGGATTCGCGTGTTGACCGTGACCCGGGGAGGATCCGCGTGTTTTTGGTAAATGGGCTAATTGCTGTTTGAGCCCTTCCTCATTTTTCATTCTTTTAATTTCGTTTAATTTTAAATTTTATATTTCAATTTGACCCCGACTTCTTTATTTTTGTTTCAATTTAGTCCCACCTGCCAGTATAAGGCTTGTTTTGTGAACGACGCCGTTTTGGGATTAGGACAAATTGCCCAGTGAGTCCCTTGTAGTCTTGTGTGCATTCCAATTAGGCCTAAACCCTTTTTTGTTATTTTAAAATTAGCCCTAGAACTTTAGTTTTATTTAATTTTAATCCTTTTAAATATTTTTGCATAATTCATTTATTAAATACCTTATATATTATTTATTTTACTATATTTATATGTATATTATTACATATCAAATTATTTTTATTATTATTATATTATTTATATTATTATACATTTTATTTATAAATTTTATTATACATTATATATTTTACTATATATATTATTCCTTACATTTTTATTATAAATTATGTATTATTTTATTATTTATTAATTGTGTAAAATTTTAAAATTTTTAATTATTATTAAATAATATATATATCATTATTAGATAATTAGCATATTATACAAAGTTCTAGAATTTATTATAAAGTTTCACACATATTTAATATAGTATTATTTATATAAATATATATTAAGCTATTATATCATATAATATATTTATATTATTGTTTTTAAAAAAATTTCTCTTTTATTACCTATATGTTACTTTAAATATTTTTTTAATTTGTTTTTTATCCTTTTTGTATTTATTTGGTATTGTTTTAACATGTTAATTTTATCTCATAGATTATTTGTTATCTTTATGTTATTTTATTATTGTTATATATTCATATGAGAATTGATTATTTATGTCGTTATTTAAAGATTATATTCACATGAAATACTATTATATATGTGTAATTTATATTGTTATATTCATTATTTTGCTATTTTGTATTTTTTGCATGAAATAATAATGTGTTTATATTTATGTTATTTATAATTATATATGCATAAAGTGATAGTGTATATTGTGTAATTTATGTCATTATTTATTATTTTTATATTATATTTGCATGGAATGATAAAGTAGGTATCAAGTAGGTTAATTTGTTTAATATTGATCCTTTGTAATAAGTTGAATGGATCATCATTTTAAAGAACTTTTATATTTCATTCGATCCAAAAGAATTTAAAAATTAAGGCAATGTTTTTTGGTACTTAGGAATTCGGGAAGTAGTGCCCTAACATGCTGGGTTGCGATTTCCCGTTTGTCTAAATGCCTAAAATATCCTTCTAAATAAGTTTTGAAAATCACAAGATGATTTCAGTTACGAAAGTTTAAGAATATCGTGTCCAATAATGCTGGATGTGATGTCTATATTCTTTTGAAGCGAAGGAATCTTGATTTTTAACTTAAATTATTACGGTTTTTTTAAAAAAGAGATCTTATTTCTAGATTCTTTCAAACTTATGACATTAAGACAAAACTATTCAATTTGGTACCAATTTTGGGCGTTGCGAGGGTGCTAACCCTTCCTCGTACGTAACCGACTCCCGAGCCTATTTTCTCATAATTTCGTAGACCAAAATGTTTTATAAGGTGATCCAATCACACTTTAAAAGGTTGGTGGCTACTCCCATTTTCAAAATACCCTCCCCATTTAAAAGGAGGTCTCGATTGCTTGGCGACTCCACTGGGGAATGATAAGAGAGTCAAGCCAAGACATTGATTATTTTCTATCTTAATATCGGAAGTTTGGAGAATTTTACATATATTGATCTTTTTACATATGTTTGCTGCATATGTTTGTTATCTTGTTTCCGTGCACATTGCATTTGCATGACCGCTGTGGTCGCACCCTTAAGTGAGAGTGAGAAGCTACGCTTTCGTGAGGTTTTCACCTCCGTATGGGCTAGTGGATTACTTCCGGGATACATCTGTACTTATGTCTTCGTGAGATTTTCATCTCCATATGGCTATAGGGAAATATGTTCCCTTGAACCGAACTTGGTCCATATGAGCCTATAATGGGTGAGGACCGAGGAATCTGCTGGTTCAAGTACCCTTGCTTTAGAATTGAAACGTATATAGTGAACCTTAAGTGCTTACCCAAGGGAGTAGAGTGATAACCTTTAGTAAGCTATCCTTATAAGTGCTTGTTTGTTATACTTTTATATGATACTGACTTACTTTATTTTGCTATCGTTGCATGTCACTCAACATTTAAAGGTGTCGATTAACGGTTCGATTTCTAGGTTAGAAATTTTTGTAATGAGGAACGAATATCTTGATAAAATGGAGGACAATGCTTCTGTCTGTGCATGGTCAGTTTATTCAATGCGCATGCAATAGCTCCTTTTCATTTGAAATCATTACAACCCCCATATCCTAAATGGTATGATGCAAACGCCAAATGTGAATACCATGCGGGGATATCGGGGCATTCAATTGAAAATTGAACTGGTTTTAAAAAGGCAGTGGAAAGACTAATCAAGATGGGGGTCGTAAAATTTGACGACACCCCTAGTATAGAGAACCCATTGCCAAATCATGGTGATCAAGGGGTAAACACAATTGGGGACAATGATATGAGAAAGATCAAAGAGGATGTGACCGAGGTGAAAACGCTGATGAAAATGATTTGGGAAGAAATGGTAAACAGAGAGATGATAATCTCTAAAGAAAGGAATAGAGGAGTGAGGGACTACTGTGAGTTCCATGCTGAAGAGGGGCACGAGATCCAGGAATGTGACGAGTTTAAGGCCTTGGTACAAAGCCTTCTGGATAATAAGGAGCTGGAATTTTATGAAGCGGGCTTATATAAAGGACGCATATGCACATTAGAAGGTGGATCGAAGAATTAAAACCGGTGAAGGATCATTATTTCTTTACCAAGAAATAATGAAGTTGAAATACCAATGGTACCGAAAGTCATTATTCATAAACTTGTTTCCTTTCCTTATAAGGATAACAAGAGGGTACCTTGGAATTATAATTGTAATGTGACAATGTCGGAGAAGGAGGATATAGCTAGTGCCTCTAAGGAGGTTTGAGATGAGGGTTCTTATACACTTAGTGGGAAGCGTTATGATGCAGAAGGCGTTGGAGTTGAGCCCGCAAAAGCAAAAGCCTGTGACAAAGGAAAGAGGACTGAAATACTAGTTAATGAGCCAGTAAAGGAAGAAGAAGCCAGAGAATTTATAAAATTCTTGAAACACAATGAGTACAGCGTAGTTGAGCAATTGTGCAAAAAACCAGCTCGTATATCAGTATTGGCTTTGCTTCTGAGTTCAGAGGTACATCATGAGGCGTTAATGAAGGTGCTCAATGAGACTTATGTTACTAATGATATATCTGTCAACAAGTTGGATCGATTGGTTAGTAACATAAGTGTTGACAATTTCATTTATTTCAATGATGATGAAATCCCACTTTGAGGCATGGGATCAGCTAAGGCTTTGCACATTACCACTCGCTGCAAAGGATATACATTGCCAAGTGTGCTTATTGATAATGGGTCAGCCTTAAACGTCATGCTGTTGTCTACATTGAACAGATTACCCATTGACAGTTCTCACATGAAAACATGCCATAATGTAGTGAGAGCATTTGATGGCACGGAGAGAAAGGTCATGGGAAGAATTGATATTCCTTTGATGATTGGGCCAAACACGTATGTGGTAGACTTTTTAGTAATGGACATCAAGCCCTCTTACAATTGCCTGTTGGAGAGGCCTTGGATACATTCGGCAGGAGCGGTGCCCTCATCTTTGCACCAAAAATTGAAGTTAGTAGCCGATGGACGGCTGGTCACCATAAATTCAGAGGAAGACATCATAGTGATAGTTACCAGTGATGTACCCTATGTAGAAGCAAACGAGGAGGCCATTGAGTGGTCTTTTCGTTCATTAGAATTCGTTAATGCAACATTCATTTCAGAGGGGAATGAGGTGCCAGTGCCTAAGATATCCAGAACCACAAGAATGGGTTTGCAAATGACAGTGGGGAAGGGAGCCTTTCCAGGAAAAGGATTGGGAAGATACCTCCAAGGAGGGATTCAAGGTCCTGAACTAAAGGAGAAGAGAGACCATTTTGGCTTGGGTTTCAGGCCAGATTACAAGCAGAGGAGGAAAGAAATAGAGAAGCGCCAAGAGAGAAGAAGGGCGCGTTTAGATGGGAGAGAGGTAGAGTGGGAATTGATTACATTCCTCCATATATCTCAAACCTTTATATCAGGAGGAATGATTCACCCTGAGAAAGGATTGCCTGAAAAAGAAGGTTATCACATCAATACTGTGCATAATGAAGAGTCTGAACGAGGAAACCTTGAGGGCATTCGCCCTTACGAACCGGGAAGCTCTTTAAACAATTGGGTTGTAGAAGAACTTCCTATAGTTTTTAAAGATTCTTTATAGTAATTTTCAGAACACTCTTATTGGTCTAAAGCCTAGGAGTAGTAAGATTTCATTTGTAAAATAGGCTTATGTTCGGATATTTACATTTCAATAAAACGCAACTTTCGTTATCGATTCAAGTGAATATTCTTTTATACCATTCAACATTCTTTTGACATTTAAATCTTTCAATTTTTTTTCCATTTCATTCATAACATATAAATAAATTCATTCATTCTTTGTACATTCTTTCATACCCCGCAGGTTCCTAGATATCAATGACATGAGCACTGATACTACGAATCCTAGATTCTCTTTTGAGCAAGACATGTGTTTAGAAGAACTTCAGGATTTTGAAGATGATAGGGATTGTGATATGTCTCCAGATCTGTTGAGAATGGTGAAACAAGAGGAGAAACAAATCCTACCCTGTGAGAAAAAGGCAATAGAGAACGTAGCCTTGGAGGAAGGGAATGAGGTAAAAATTGGCACACATATTGCTAAGGAAACGAGACAAGGCCTTGTTGAGCTACTACGGGAATTCAAAGATATCTTTCCATGGCCATATGAGGATATACCGGGTTTGAATACTGATATTGTGGTACATCGTCTCCCCAAAAGACAAGATTGCAAGCCAGTCCAACAAAAATTGCGAAGGATGAGGCCTGATATTGTGCTGAAAATAAAAGATGAAGTCAAAAAGTAGTTTGATGCTGGATTCCTACAAGAGGTTAAGTATTCAGAATGGGTGGCCAACATTGTGCCTGTCTCTGAGAAGGATGGGAAGGTACGAATGTGTGTTGATTACAGAGATCTGAATAAAGCTAGCCCAAAGGACAACTTTCCTTTACCGCACATCGACACTTTGGTGGATAATACGGCGAGATATTTGTTATTCTCCTTTATGGATGGCTTCTCAGGGTACAATCAGATAAAGATGCATCCCGAGGACATGGATAAAACCACCTTTATAACATTGTGGGGCACCTTTTGTTACAAGGTAATGCCCTTCGGGCTAAAGAATGTAGGGGCAACATACCAAAGGGCTATGGTGACCTTATTTCACGATATGATGCATAAAGAGATTGAGGTGTATGTTGATGACATGATTGCTAAATATCGAACAGAGATGGAACATATTGAAGTCTTGAGGAAGTTGTTCCTGAGATTAAGAAAATTTCAGTTGAAGCTTAATCCGGTAAAGTGCATCTTCGGAGCTAGGTCAGGGAATTTATTGGGCTTTGTGGTCAGTGAAAAGGGAATAGAAGTTGACTCAGACAAGATTAGAGCTATACGAGAATTGACTCTACCGCGTACTCAGAAGGAAGTTCGGGGTTTTCTTGAAAGATTGAATTATATTGCTCAGTTTATTTCACAATTAACTGAGAAATGTGATCCTATATTTCGCCTCCTTAGAAAACACAACCAAGGTACTTGGGATGAGGAATGCCAGAATGCTTTTGATAAGGTTAAGCAATACTTGTTAAACACACCAGTGTTATCTCCGCCTAGTCCAGATAGATTGTTAATTCTGTACTTATCAGTGTTTAGTAATTCTATGGGATGTGTGCTTGGCCAACATAACGAGTCGGGAAGAAAAGAGAAGGCGATATATTACCTCAGCAAGAAATTCACAGAGTGTGAGATGAGATATTCACCAACTGAGAAATTGTGTTGTGCTTTAATCTGGACAACTCGAAGGTTGAGGCAATATATGTTATATCATACGACTTGGCTAATTTCAAAACTTGATCCATTAAAGTACATGATGGAGTCAATAGCCCTAAATGGAAGAATGGCAAGGTGGCAGGTACTGCTTTCAGAATTTGATATAGTCTATGTGAGTCAAAAGGCTATAAAAGGGAGCGCGATAGCAGAATTTCTGGCGAGCAGAGCTTTAGAAGATTATGAGCCATTAAGCTTTGATTTCCCTAATGAGGAGTTGATGTACGTGGAAACTATTGAAGAACGTCCATGGAAGCTGAACTTTGACGGTGCATCCAATGCAGTAAGAAATGGAATTGGGGCAGTCTTGGTATCCCCAAATGATGATCATTATCCATTTACATGTAAATTGGATTTTGACTGTACGAACAATATGGTTGAGTATGAAGCATGCATCATGGGGATTTGAGCGGCTAAAGAGCGGAAAATTAGAACCCTGGAAGTATATGGAGACTCTGCGTTGGTAATATACCAGCTTAGGGGTGAATAAGAGACAAGGGACCCCAAGCATACGAGCAGGGTATGATTGATGCTTCGAAAAAGTGGAACTTTGATGAATGAATAAGTAAGGACGTCCGAAATAGGAATCATTTTCATAACATTTTACATCATGATATGTTTATTTAGGAGCATTTGACTCATTTCGATCATGGCACCCAAAGCATTAGGCATGAGTACATATGCATTCTACAGGTTATGCCCTTAGGGGATACTGTAGATCACCGGTGACATCTGGCGTCTCTGTATTGTCAGAAAACAGATTGAAGATAGTAGATTTGGCGTCTCTGTATTGACAGAGAGCAGATTGAAGATGACATCTTGCATCTCTGTATTGACGGAGAGCAGATCGAAGATAGCAGATTTGGCATCTCTGTATTGTCAGAGAGCAGATCGAAGATAGTAGATTTGGTGTCTTTGTATTGTCAGAGAGTAGATCCAAGATAGCAGATTTGGCATCTCTGTATTGTCAGAGAGCTGATCAAAGATAGCAGATTTGGCCTCTCTGTATTGTAAGAGAGCAGATCAAAGATAGCAGATTTGGCATCTCTATATTGTCAGAGAACAGATCGAAGATAGTAGATTTGGCATCTCTAAAGATAGCAGATTTGGCATCTCTATAGTGACAGAGAGTAGATCGAAGATGACATCTGGCATCTCTGAATTGACAGAGAGCAGATCGAGGATAGCAGATTTGGCGTCTCTGTATTGTCAGAGAGCAGATCAAAGATAGTAGATTTGGCGTCTCTGTATTGTCAGAGAACAGATCGAAGATAGTAGATTTGGCGTCTCTGTATTGCCAGAGAGCAGATCAAAGATAGCAGATTTGGCATCTCTGTATTGTCAGAGAGCAGATCGAAGATAGTAGATTTGGCATCTCTGTATTGATGGAAAGCATATCGAAGATAGCAGATTTGGCATTTCTATATTGTTAGAGAGCAGATCGAAGATAGTAGATTTGGCGTCTCTGTATTGTCAGAGAGTAGATCGAAGATAGTTGATTTGACGTCTCTGTGTTGGTGGGGTGCAAATCAAAGACATCAGCATGGTGTCCTTGAGTTTGTAGAAAGCAGATTGAGAACCATGAGGTCAGGATACGGTAAGACCGGGGCAAATTTGGTCCTTTTATAATCTTTTCTCTATTCCTGTTACACAGTAATAAGCAAAGAGGGGCAGCTGTAGTAGCCCAAATTTGCCCGGGCCCGTGAGATAGAATAAAACAATAATAAAATAATAAAATAATTTTAAGGTCTGTAATGTCCAAATTACAATAAACAGGCCTAAAGGCCCGATAGTCCAAACCCAGTTACACTTGTAGCCCAACTGATCTAAACCAGAAGACCCAATTAGCCTAAACTACCCACTAGCCCAATACACCCTTAACCCAAAAATGAACGGGGCCCAAGAGGCCCAAACCATAAACTAAGGACAGAAGACCTAGGGTTTTAGAAACCCTAGGCGCCGCAAGCACTCCAACCGACGCGCCTTTACATCTCGCGTCGTTCCAGTTTCCACCGACGCCGTGACTCCAGCCTTGTACCACGCAGCAATCGGTGCATGAATCAATGCCAGCGCACTCACCGCCGTGATATCCTCGCTGGTATCTGCAAAATGGAAAGAATGACAGCAGAAAAAGAGAAGCAAAATATGGAAAGGAATCAGAGATTTCTTTCCCAAATTGTAATGATTTACAAAGGGCTATAAAAGCCTTTCTTTTTTAATCTGTAAACACACACAAAAAGGAAATAAAAACAGTACAAGAGAAATAGATTACAGATTGTTTACCAGAAAGCAAAGGTGATTTTTTTCTTGTTTTTAATTTTTATTTTTCTCTTGAATATCTGCATTTTATACACGTAAAATACTAAAAATAAATAAAAAACGGATTACCTTTCGATGCGTGGTACAATGTGAAAGTTTTCTAGTTTTTGGCTGCCGTAAGAGGCAGTGTTGACGGTGGCGCGTAGGCGCATGTAAGCCATTGGACGGAGGCTCGGTAGAGCTCCGAGGGCTGGTTCTCAATCCTCTTCTAGAGGATTCTTCTGTTTTTTTTAAATCGGGTTAGAAATGAAATTTTAGGTTAAAATTTGGCTTATATAGCCTTATGAAAACGATGTCGTTTCGCTTAAAACAATAAGCTTCAAAACGGCATCATTTTAATGCTGAGGATCCGCGTGTTGACCCGTGACCCGGGGAGGATCTTCGTGTTTTTGGTAAATGAGCTAATTGCTGTTTGAGCCCTTCCTCATTTTTCATTCTTTTAATTTCGTTTAATTTTAAAGTTTATATTTCAATTTGACCCCGACTTCTTTATTTTTGTTTTAATTTAGTCCCACCTGCCAGTATAAGGCTTGTTTTGTGAACGACGCCGTTTTGGGATTATGACAAATTGCCCAGTGAGTCCCTTGTAGTCTTGTGTGCGTTCCAATTAGGCCTAAACCCTTTTTTGTTATTTTAAAATTAGCCCTAGAACTTTAGTTTTATTTAATTTTAATCCTTTTAAATATTTTTTGCATAAGTCATTTATTAAATACCTTATATATTATTTATTTTACTATATTTATATGTATATTATTACATATCAAATTATTTTTATTATTATTATATTATTTATATTATTTATATTATTATACATTTTATTTATAAATTTTATTATACATTATATATTTTACTATATATATTATTCCTTACATTTTTATTATAAATTATGTATTATTTTATTATTCGTTAATTGTGTAAAATTTTAAAATTTTTAATTATTATTAAATAATATATATATCATTATTAGATAATTAGCATATTATACAAAGTTCTAGAATTTATTATAAAGTTTCACACATATTTAATTTAGTATTATTTATATAAATATATATTAAGCTATTATATCATATAATATATTTATATTATTTTTTAAAAAAATTTCTCTTTTATTACCTATATGTTACTTTAATTTTTTTTAATTTGTTTTTTATCCTTTTTGTATTTATTTGGTATTGTTTTAACATGTTAATTTTATCTCATAGATTATTTGTCATCTTTATGTTATTTTATTATTGTTATATATTCGTATGAGAATTGATTATTTATGTCGTTATTTAAAGATTATATTCACATGAAATACTATTATATATGTGTAATTTATATTGTTATATTCATTATTTTGCTATTTTGTATTTTTTGCATGAAATAATAATGTGTTTATATTTATGTTATTTATAATTATATATGCATAAAGTGATAGTGTATATTGTGTAATTTATGTCATTATTTATTATTTTTATATTATATTTGCATGGAATGATAAAGTAGGTATCACGTAGGTTAATTTGTTTAATATTGATCCTTTGTAATAAGTTGAATGCATCATCATTTTAAAGAACTTTTATATTTCATTCGATCCAAAAGAATTTAAATATTAAGGCAATGTTTTTTGGTACTTAGGAATTCGGGAAGTAGTGCCCTAACATGCTGGGTTGCGATTTCCCGTTTGCCTAAATGCCTAAAATATCCTTCTAAATAAGTTTGAAAATCACAATATGATTTCAGTTACGAAAGTTTAAGAATATCGTATCCAATTATGCTGGATGTGATGTCTATAGTCTTTTGAAGTGAAGGAATCTTGATTTTTAACTTAAATTATTACGGTTTTTTAAAAAAGAGATCTTATTTCTAGATTCTTTCAAACTTATGACATTAAGACAAAACTATTCAATTTGGTACCAATTTTGGGTGTTGCAAGGGTGCTAACCCTTCCTCGTACGTAACTGACTCCCGAGCCCGTTTTCTCATAATTTCGTAGACAAAAATGTTTTATAAGGTGATCCAATCACACTTTAAAAGGTTGGTGGCGACTCTCGTTTTCAAAATACCCTCCCCATTTAAAATGGGGTCTCGACAGTATGAATATCTAAAATAAGCTATGGAATGAATTGTTGAGGAAAGCAAAATTTTTTTGTTAATTTGAGGAATTGGAAATTAAACGAATTGTAAGAGCTGTGAACTAAGGCCATTGAAAGTAAATTGACCTGTGTCTTAATTTAGTTAGTGGAATGGCCTAATCTTAGCTACCCAACAGCACTAACAACTCTTTGCATAATCTTCCACCCTTGGATGCCTAATAATTATTATTTATATTTAAAAAAGGAAAGTAAAGAGAAGAAGCTTCTCCCATATTTTGTTTCATTCAATATTGTTAGAAGTTGTGTAACCCAAATTTCTGTTAAAAATAAAATACAAGTGGCAAGAGAGGAGGATCTACGAGGGTGAAGGCCATAGCCTATTGTAGATCCCTAAATAGAAAAATATTGGACTGGGGTCGCAACTAGGGGTGCGTGGGCCTCCGCTGTACGGAACATGTTGCAAAAGCAAAATTCCTGTAGAAGTTTACCTCTTCTATTTGATGTTGATTAGAATAAGGAGTTTTGATTTTACTACATTACTTCTATTTGATTTTGATTAGAATAAGGTTTTTGAACCTATAAATAGACGTAATCATTTTTCCTCTTGTATCATTCGAATTCAACATAGTGAATTTTCTTCTTCTCTGCCCCTGGTTTTTTCCCAAAAGGGTTTAATGTAAAATTATATGTGTTTTATTTTCTGTTTCTTTGCAATTCATTGTCATTATCGACGTTCAATTGTCACAGCTATACTCAGGAAAGAAAAAGAAAAGGTCTTCCATGGTAATCTTTTCCAAGCAGTAAGAGTGTATGGACAAATTCAAAGGTTCTAGGGTGGTCTAATTTGAGAAATTGTTATTATGCTAAAAAGCCTTCAAGATCCATTTATATTGTGGTCCAAATTGAGTAAGAGGATGAGAATTTAGGTGGTTTTCATCTAGAGTTTTGGTTTGCTAAAGGAGAAGGTGAGAAAGCTCAACATAGTCCTTGCATTTATAGTTGACTTTTAAGAATTAGATTCTATTGCAACTTGATATCATAGTAATTGTTAGAATGAGTTTTGTTGTTGGTACGCTTTTTATTCTAGGGAAAGTGGTAAACGGCCAAACATCAAAAGTAAGACTAAAGTGGTCAATTATAGGCATTGTTTAGAATTTAGAGATTTGGATAGCTTAGCTAAAGTGAGTACTCCATGAATTCTTGTTTAATTTTGTGTATTAATTAAATGAAAATGATACCATTTAATTGATGACCTAAATGAAAAGAAAAAAAACAAGGCTAAAGACTAACTCATCTCACGAAAATTTTGAACAAGCTTTAATTATTAATTTAAATTGAGACCTTATGGTTAATTGCTTATGAATAGTTGAAAATGAATTTTAAAAGCATGGAATTGCTTGCTAATGAATATGAGTATAACTATAGTGAATTACTTATGAAGTTTGATTATATGTACCCAAGAACTTTCATTACTAAGCAATACTTGTATGCCTCCAATATGTACAATGGGAAATTTTGAAGTAACTTAAGGTAAGCATGATTTCCTCTATAGTTTGTTATTGCTCTAGTAGAATTAAGTGCTATGAATTATATTTATATGCTTATTGAATTTGGAGTTTTTGAATAATACGGAATTGAAATATTGATGATATGATATGGGTTAAAAGAAATTAGTTGTTGACAAATTGTATTAAGCCTTTGCAGACTATTGTGCAAGTCATGTTGGATATAGTTGGCATGCTATAGGATACCAATATTGCATCTTTGTCCAAGGGCAAAGCTAGAATGTTTTTTGAGGGGAGGGGGCAAAATTAAATTTTATATTTTTATGATAGTAAAAACGCAATTTCTTCATTTTAATAGCCTGTATCTTTATATTTTTTAAATGATTTAATTAAATTTGTATCATTTTAGTGGTCTAAAATGAAATTTTACCATTACTAGTTTAAAATTTTCTAAATTATAAAGAGGCGTAAATGGAAAATTTTCTATTTTAGGGGGTCGGAGCCATCTCAGCCCCTAGCTTTGCCACTGTCTTTGTCTATAATTGTGTATGGGTTGCTTGTATGTATGCTAGAAAGTTCTATTAGCACTTTGTGCGTAGGTGTTTATGGTTGATATGTTGTTAGTGTTATGTGCCCTTGGAGCTCAGCTATTGTTCATTGCCAATGCTTTGTGCATATGTGGTATGTGGCTAGATATTTATGTATCCAAATTTGGTCTCCACTAGTGTTTACTAAAGGGTGTTATAGAATCATGTCATGAAAGATCGGATTGTGAATGGTATTTCACACTTAATGTGGTTATTGATTTTTAAAGCGTACAACACTAAATTAGTAAGTGCTATTAATTGTATATATCGATTCAAACAATAATGTGGATCTAGAATAAAACATGTATGGTATATGTGATAAGGATTATGGTTTAATCAAACTAGTATTGAACATTGCAATATGAATTGAAATTTTTCCTTAAGTTATAAATCGATTTTTGAATGGATTATTGGCTAGTGGTATGTTATGTTAGTTGCAATGATAGTTAAGTTGAATTAGCAACGTGAATTTTGTGTAATGACTTAAATAAAAGATATTGAAAAAATACAATTAGGTCTTGAATATGAGTAATCGAGCTTTAGAACACGTGATTATGTAATGAATTAAATTAAAGATATTGAAAAAATACAATTAGGTCTTGAATATGATTGTTTTTAATAGAGCGTTATAAAGGTTTGCACACCGTTGTTGCTTATTGTGCACAAGTTAGTAGAGCTAAGATGAAGTTACGAAAAGAGTTGCATCTCCTTCGGAGAGTCACAACTATCTTAATGTTAATTTTGCTATGTTTTGAATTATGTTTTGGTAGCTCTTGGCATGTACATAATATGTACCATTATAAAGGTTTTGGCATTCTCTTTAGTTATATTTGGGTTTGTATATTGGTGCATTTAACCTTGGGTTGAAGAAGCTATTAGGTGTATGTAAACTTCAATTATTTTCCAACTAGTGTCACGCCCCAAAATTCGGCCTAGTAGTTTTGGGTTAGTAGAATTGGGTCATGAAATCAGGGATTGAGTCAGGTATCAAAAATTAGGGTCGTAAGTAATTAAAGAATTAAAATTTCATATTCGGGTCTTTATTTTATTAACTAGCTTAAAACAAAATTTAATTTTGAGGTCTAATTAAAAAAATGGATTTTAATTGATTCAGGACCTAACTGGAAAAGGGAAGAATTAGGAGTGACCAAAAGGGTAAATTGCCCAATTTTTGAATATTGGTCTCTTACATAGAGCCATTCACGTCTTCTTCTTCTTCTTCTTTCAAAGCCCAAAACATTCAAAGTTTTCAAAAACCTAAAATCAAAGAGTTTTAACAAAATCTATTCATTCCTTTAGATTTATTAACTCCCCAAACACCAAAATAACCCCAAATTTCAAGTGAAAAACATGTTTTTTCCCCAAATCCGCTATTGCTCTTCTTAATTTGAATCCTAAATTAGAGTTGTAGATCATCATTTTCATCAAATCAAGGTAATATTTTGACTTTCTATGGTTAAATAAAGAGTTTCGTTTTTTCAAATTGAGTTTTAAACGATTATATTTAGATTTGGTGTTTTTTAAAGTATGTTTAGATTAAGAAATGGAAAATCTCGTAATCTTAAGTAAACCCGTGATTTCAAAATGATTTTTGATTCATTCTAACCTAATTAGAAGGTATTTTAATTCAATTTGATAGTTCATAACCAAAAATTTAAGGATTAAGAGTTTTTCCCTTTTTTATACTCCTGGAAGCTTCAATTTTTTAAAAATTTGGGACCATGGATTTAGGTGAAATTAATGGTTTAGTTATGAAATTAAATGTTATCTAGGATGTTTGGAATCTAAATGGAGGATTACAAACAAGGTTAGGGTGTCAAAACTTTAATTTCGACAAAATTAGCTAGTTTTCAGTAGTGAGAAAAGAGAGGCTTGAATTGTATATTTCTTTTTGTTTGGTTGTGTTCAAGGTTGTTTTTGATGAGTTTGGAATATTTTTTTTATGTGTGTAAAGTTTCAGATCAATCTAGAGCAACTATGAGCAAGTTTAAAGGAAAGGAAAAACTTGTTTGAGCTTTTGGCTTGTAAGCGGAAGCATGATTGGTAAGTGTCCAGAGTCATTACTGGTATGCAAGATTCATAGCATTAATCAGGAGCTTAGGACTAGCCTAGACCCCTATCTCCTAAGTTCCAAGTGTAAGATTTTCTTTTACTTGTTGCCTTGTTGTGAAATTATGCCTAATGTATGTCGAGTTGTGAAATGTGATGCTGCTTTGACAGGTAATGTGTGTGAATACTTGTATGTGATATGTGATAAACTGATTTTAATGCACTTATACGTGGTTAGATATGTGATGGCTTAATGAGCATAGTTGTGGCACTTAAATTGCCATTAAATGTGAATCTGATAAGCAAGATTTTTGTACAAGTTTGTGATGTAAATTGATGAATATGAACAGAAGTTATGTGCATTAAAATAGTAATTAAATATGTATAATTGTAAATATTTTAGCATTGTGATCTCTTGAAACTGTTGGATATAGTTGGCATGCTATAGGATTGTGAGTACTCACCTTTGTGTTTTGTGATTTAGGCATTGAGGCATCGGGACAGATTGGATGGATAAGGGAATGTCAAGCTAAGCTTCATCCACAATGATATATTGGTGTGTTGGAGAGTGTTGAGCTTTATGCTAGACTTATGGGACATGTTAGACTCTTTGAGTCATTAGTGTGATTGAGATCCGTGTATCCAATGTGTGGTGATCCATTTTTATGTTTCATGTTTCCAAGTTGTCAAATTATCATAAATTGATTAATATATGAAAACGTTTTGTGGAAATGCATGTGAATGCATGAGCTAGACTTGTAAGTCATTAAAGCATGAATATATTGTTTTGTCTTAATAAATTATCATAAAATGAATTATATATATGAGTTGAGTGCGATTGCATGTGAATGTATTTGCTAGTTTTATGATTTAATGAAGTGTGAATATTTTATTTTGACTTGATGAAAATATATATGGTTATGAGTGAGCCGTAGTATGCTCTTGCTTAACCTTTGATGTTGTGTATGCTTTGTGGTTATTCCAACATTCACTGAGCTTGTTTAAACTCACACACTCTACATTAACATCTTGTAAATAAGTAGTTTTTCGGGCTGAATGGAGCAGTGAAGGAAGTGATCTAAGTAAGACAATACTTTTGAATAGGTGGTTTTTACAATTCTTTTGAACTCACTGAATAAAGGCAATGTGGGTTAGAGTTTTAGTTTTGATTGTTAACATCATTTTATTAGTTATATCTTAGTATTGGATTGACGGAATATGGATGTTGTTTTAGACTTCGTTTGCAACTAAATTGACTTTTGAGATTAAGGTTGATAATTCATGTTATATTTTCTTATTAAATGTACGGATGTGGTATGATAAATGTTTAAAGGATGTTAATAAGTTTAGTTAAATTAGACTATATTTGTATGTTAATTTGAACATTTTTTTGAGCATGGAAAACATTTTAACTTGTGAACTTTTGGTATTTTGGGTAAATGTTTTGATACTCGGGATATGAATATCGATACCTCGAAGCTAGGACATTTTCAAAATTTGACAGATTCCAACTTTGGTATCAATACTCATATACAAGTATTGGTACTTGTGATAAAAATATCAATACCTGCTCATTCGGTATGGGTACCTACGTGATTTTTTGAGATTTATTAAAAATGAACCTTAATTATGGTTAAAAATGTTTCTATTGTCGTTTAAATTAGCCATGAATTTTTTTTAAAAGTTAATTTTAGTAGTCGTTGCTCTTATTCGAAACTGCATATGCATGTGATTAAGTTCTGTTGGTTGATGTAGTATCTTGTAACTCGGGTCTGACGATCGAACCAAGTGAGCACTACAGCAAAATAGGTTTTTAGCGGCATTTGGATAAAAAATGCCACTATAGATCAAGCATTAGCGGCGCTTTTTAAAAAACGCCGCTATAGATCGAGCATTAGCAGCACTTTTTAAAATACAACGCTATAGATCGAGTATTAGCGGCGCTTTTTAAAAAACGTCGCTATAGGTCGAGCATTAGCGGCGCTTTTAAAAAACGCATTATAAATCGAGCATTAGCGGCGCTTTTTAAAAAACACCGCTATAGATAGAGCATTAGCAGCACTTTTTAAAAAACGCCGCTATAGATTCGAGCATTAGCGGCGCTTTCTGAAAAACACCGCAAAAAATATTTTATCTGTCTATTTATTCTTTAACTAGTTTATTTATATTAATTAAAATATAATTTATTTTTTATTGAATAATTAAATTTTTCAAAAAAATAATTACACGTAGAAAAAACTTGAAAGTAAAAACATAGAAAAATATTTTCTAAAAATGAAAAAAATTTAAAATACTATTATTTAAAATAATTTTAAAGTTTTTTGGGTATATGACTTATTGTTTTTTAATTTATATATTAAATAATTTCTTATATAATCATAAAAGAGATAGTATTAATTTTAAAATATTGAATTAATTATCTCTAAACCCTAAACCCATAAACACTCCCTTAAGCCCTTAAATACAAAATCCTAAATCCTAAATCTTAAAACTCTAAACCTTAAACCCTAAACTCTAAATCTTAAATTTTAAACCATAAAACCCTAAACTATAGACACTAAACCCTTAAACCCTTAAATACAAAATCCTAAATCCTAAAACTCTAAAACATAAAAATAAATTTCATATGGATATATATTGATGTGTATATATATAGATATTATTGTAAAAGAATGACACAAACCTATAAAAAATGGGAAAGCAATTTCAATCTCTATTCTCTAAGTTTCAATATTCAAATTATATATTATCATGTAATGTTTTAATCAAAAAGTTAATAATATTAACTGTTTGGATTAATTAATAATATTGTAAAAATATATAGACTAAATGATATTAAAAATTAAAGTATATGCAAAAGAATCTAAAATTTAAATATATTAGAGAGACCAAATTCAAATTTAACCATTTTAGTAAATAATAATAATAATAATAATAATAATAAAAGAGAAAAAAAAGAAAGGAAAAATTATTGGGCTTTATATTGCATACTTAGTGGCGTTTTCAACAAAAACGCCGCAAACATGTATTAAGAGTTTACACGAGCCCGTTTTGTATCTTTGTTATTAGTGACGCTTTTTAAAAATGCCGCAAAAGATATGAATTACCGTCGTTTTCATAAAAAATGCCACAAACATCTCTTAATAGATTGAAATCGGCATCGTTTTTTGGAGCCCCAAATTCCCTTTATTTTCCCCCAATTCGATATCCTCAAAACGGTTTCCCAAAATCCCCAAATCAAAATACCTTTGATTTTCGCCGAAGTCCCTTTGATTTTCTCTGCTAAAAATATCAGTAGTTTTCCCATAACCCTTAACCTCGATCTATTTCCCAAAATATTTTTTCTGTGAATCTTTTTTGTATCTTGCATTCGCAAATATTAGGAAAAGAGGTGCCCCAAGGACATAGTTGAGAAAAATGTTGAAATGAGACAAAAGAGGATGATAAAGAATAGGTAATCTTCAGCACGTTCATGAGCAAGGAAGCAGGTTGGCTTTTTTTTATTTATCTCTAAATTTGGTAATTAATCAATAGCATTTGCATTTTCAGGGGATTCAGAAGATACCTAGATTGAGATTTGTTGGGTTTTTATTGAATTTAGTTTGATTTGATTGATATTTTTTTATTTTCATACTTAGGGTTGTTTGATTCTGCCATAAAAACTCTCACTTATGCACGTCATTTAGTGCTATATACTCTCCACAACATTGTTCTTTCCCCTGGGGTTTTTCCAAGAACCAAAATTAAACTATTTTTTATGACTAATCCCTAATTACTATAACAACATAGTGACTAGAATGATGCTTAATGATACTGTTTAGTTAATCATTTCTTTTTTTATTTTATTTGAGGTTTTTATTGCATTTATGCCTATATACATGTAGCTTCTGTCCTAATTAAAACATTGTTTGGTTTTTAATTAGAAGCTTTTCCATGAATTCATTTGTGTTGCTATTTGGATATATCATTTATTTAGCATGCAACAAACTATAGAATGTTATAGGCGGCATACAAAGGATAACGAAACCAATAAGCCAATTGAACAAAACCTGCAGGTCAGCATGTCTTTTGTTTTTGACGTCTTAATGCAATTAATTATAGATTTTTTTTTCATTCATATTGTGTTTTCTTGTGCAGATTGGACGGGTGGTTTATACATTTACTTTGGATAACAATTTTTTATTTCTTTCAGGATTTGATTGGGTTAGATGGTGAGGATCTTGCTCAATTCATGCCCTCTGCCAGCCAGAAGTATGTATTTATGGTTTTTTTTATATTAATCTCATTACTATAATGATTTCAGACTAGTTATATATATAATCATGATATACCTAAACGCGGTAGCAATATTAAAATAGATTTTTATATGTACATTCATGATTCTTGTTCATAATCTAATTTCAGATTGGAAAATGAAAGTGCATCGACCTAATTGATTTGTTAGTTTGTAGTGCTATTTTCGTACAATGAACTTTAAACTGGAAAATCTTATCTATTTAGTTAAATAATGTTCTGTATAATATCATTTTCTCTTTTGTTAAATAATGTTCTGTACATTATCTTTTCTAATAGTTTTAGTTTCCTAGAACATTTGGGTGCTGCAATTGTCTCGAGTAGTTTTTCTACACGTTTAGGTGCTGCAGCAGGCTATTGGGATACATTTTTAATTCATGTTTTGCCAGTGTACTTGGTCATTACAATATGCCATTGGAGCATACATGTATGGATACATACAAAATTTATTTATGCATGTAGTGCTTGTCTGTATCTAGACGTATGTATACAAATATCTATGCATATAAAAAAATAAATCCATAATAGATTTAACTCTCAATTGAATGAAATACTGATTAAAATAAGCATGAAACCAACTCCTATTATGGACAGCTTCAAGACAAAATGAGAGCATGATTAACATTTTAAGTATAAGCCGGAATTAAGTATATATCTTCCCTAAAATAGCATTAATGCCTATTCATCCTTAAAAATACCATTGTGTTAGGCCCTTTCATCTAATATGTAGCATGGATGAGTTTTACATTCATGAAGTTTACTACGATAATCCTTTTTTTTTTCTTTGGAACTACTTATTTGTTACCTTTCTTGTTGACTTGCATGGCTGATATTGTCATAGATAATTTTCATTCATCAATATATATGTTTAGAGTATGCATCAAGATGTATAATTGTCTGAATTAAAATTGCATTACTCAGCAACAAATTTGTTAATAATTTCAATGTTTAGATTCACAGGATTGACTGTTTACGTTTCTTAAATAGGTACATTCAACTATTTAGCTAGAACTTCTATTTGTGATAGAAAAAGCTCGAAAGCTTATAACTCTTGAGCAAATTCAGATAATTTTGAAAAACAGTACCCTCTTTTAATACTTTCTTTAATTTAGAGTTAAGATTATGCTACCGGAAGCAATTGCAATTGTTATGGCCCTAACTGACACGTCCAAGTAGATCCGCATTTTTCTCCCAATGACCAATGCTGTTTCAGGTTAGAAGAACTGTATGAAAGAAATCTGTTAAATTGTTGCTGTTAATGAGGTCCGGAAGTGAGTAAATGGATGTTTGGAATATCTTTTTATGGTGGATTGAATGCTGCTGTATATTGTTGCTCATTACCGAATTAATGCTAAAATTGAGCTAATTAAATGGTGGATAATTTGCTGTCGATTATGATGGAAATGACTATTAAATGTTTAAAATTCCTCTTATTTAATTGATGGTTGCTGCTGTTTAAATGCTGTAAATTGAAGTGTTTAAATGCTATAAATTGAAGTGTTTAAATACTGCAAATTGAAGTGTTTAGTTGCTGGAAATTGAGATGTTTTATTGATGTAATTGAGGTGTATAAATATTGTTAATTGAGATGTTAAAGCGATGAAAATTGAAGTGTTTAAATGCTGTAAATTGAAGTGCTTAAATGTTGTAAATTGAAGTTTTTAAGTACTGCAAATAGAAGTGTTTAGTTGCTGGAAATTGAGATGTTTTATCGCTGTAATTGAGGTGTATAAATGTTGTTAATTGAGATGTTAAAGTGCAGCAAATTGCAGTGTTTAAATGCTGTAAATTGAAGTGTTAAAGTGCTGCAAATTGAAGTGTTAAATGCTATAAATTGAATTGCTTAAATGCTGTAAATTGAAGTGCTTAAATATTGTAAATTGAAGTGTTTAGTTGCTGGAAATTGAGATGTTTTATCGCTGTAATTGAGCTGTATAAATGTTGTTAATTGAGATGTTAAAGTGCTACAAATTGAAGTATTTAAATGCTATAAATTGAAGTGTTACAATGCTGCAAATTGAAGTGTTTGAATGTTGTAAATTGAAGTGTTTAAATGTTGTAAATTGAAGTGTTTAAGTACTGCAAATTGAAATGTTTAGTTGCTGGAAATTAAGATGTTTTATCGCTGTAATTAAGGAGTATAAATGTTGTTAATTGAGATGTTAAAGTGTTGTAAATTGAAGTGTTAAAGTGCTGTGTTAGAATTAAGTGACCCGAATTCTTATTTAAATAAAATACGATGAAAAATAAAATAAAAGTAAAATCCATATAGAACTAGACTTCTTTTATTTTATTTTAGAATAAGATTTTTTAAACCTTATTAAACTCCATCTATTTTATATTTATTAGGATAAGGTGTTTCAATCCTACTAGAATATGACTTTACAAGCCTATAAATAGACATAGTCTATTCCTCTTGTATTGATTCAAATTTTTCAACATAGTGAATTTTCTTCTTCTCTGCCCGTGGTTTTTTCCCGAAAGGGTTTCCACGTAAAATTTGTGTGTTTTTTATTTTATTTTATTTTTACAAATTGGTATCCGAGCTTTCGGGTTGTTCATCTTAATCACAGTAATGGCGTCTTTGAACTATGAAATTTCGTTATTGGACCGCAACACCAGATTTGCATTGTGGCAGATTAAGATGCAAGCAGTTCTTGCGCAGATGGATCTGGAGGATGCCCTGCTAGGGATAGATAAGATGCCTTCGACATTAACCGATGAAGAGAAGAAGCGTAAGGATCGAAAGGCATTAACACAATTACATCTGCATTTGTCAAACGAAATTTTGCAGGATGTGATGAAAGAGAAGACTGCCGCTGCATTATGGAAGAGGCTAGAACAAATATGTATGTCGAAAACTCTAACAAGCAAGTTGCATATGAAGCAGCGTCTTTATGCTCATTGTTTGGAGGAATGTGCGTCTGTACACGAACACTTAACAGTGTTTTAAGAAATTCTCTCAAACTTGGAGGCCATGGAGGTTAAGTATGATAAGGAAGATCTAGGGTTGATTCTACTTTGTTCGTTGCCCCCGTCTTATTCAACCTTTAGAGACACGATTTTATATAGCCGCGAGTCTCTCACAGTTGATGAGGTTTATGATTCTTTAACCTCATATAATAAGATGAAACATCTTGTGGTTAAACCCGACTCTCAGGGAGAGGGTCTCATTGTTCATGGGAGACAAGATCGGAATGTTGATGATGATCATGGTAAGACACAGGAACAGAATCCTCGTGGTAAATCTAAGGGTAGATCGAAGTCTTCAAATAGAGGTAAAACTTGTAACTTCTGCAAGAAGAAAGGGCACATTAAATCTAAGTGCTATAAGCTACAAAATAAGATTAAAAGGGAGGCTGCGAATCAAAAGGGAAAACAACCAGAAAATTCCGGTGAAGTTGATGTTGTAGAAGACTACAGCGATGGTGAACTTCTAGTCGCTTCTGTCAATGATTCTAAAGTAAGTGAGGAGTGGATACTTGATTCAGGCTGCACCTTCCACATGAGTCCCAATCGTGATTGGTTTACAACTTACGAAACAGTGTCTGAAGGTGTTGTTTTGATGAGAAATAATGCTTCGTGTAAAATCGCAGGTGTTGGAACAATTAAAGTTAAGATGTTTGATGGAGTTGTTAGAACACTTAGTGACGTACGACAAGTTCCAGAATTGAAAAGAAATTTAATTTCATTGAGTACTCTTGATTCAAAAGGGTACAGATACACAGCTGAAAGTGGGGTTTTAAAGATTTCCAAAGGGTCCCTTGTTGTGATGAAAGGGCAGAGAAAAATTGCCAAGTTATATGTTTTGCAGGGTTCTACTGTTACTGGTGATGCAGCTGTCACTTTATCTTCCTTGTCAGATGATGATATTACTAAACTTTGGTATATGCGCCTAGGGTATATGAGTGAGAATGGCATGGCAGAATTGAGCAAAGGAGGACTTCTTGATGGGCAAGGAATTTGCAAACTGAATTTCTGTGAGCACTGTGTTTTTGGGAAGCAAAAGAGAGTTCGATTCACTAGAGGAATCCATAACACAAAGGGAACGTTGGAGTATATTCATTCTGATCTGCGGGGGCCATCCAGAGTGCCTTCGAGAGGTGGAACTAATTATATGTTAACCTTTATTGATGATTTTTTCAGAAAAGTTTGGGCGTTCTTCCTGAAGCAGAAAAGTGATGTGTTTTCCGCATTTAAGTCTTGGAAAATTATGATTGAAAATAGACGGGAAAACAAATAAAATACCTTCGTATAGATAATGGCTTAGAGTTCTACTCTGATGAGTTTAATAGATTGTGCAAGTCAGAAAGGATCATGAGACACTTGACAGTTCGTCATACTCCACAGCAAAACGGCATTGCAGAACGAATGAACAGAACGATCATAGAGAAGGTTCGATGTATGTTGTCAAATGCCAACTTACCGAAGTCATTTTGAGCAGAAGCAGCCTTTACTGCATGTTTTTTGATCAACCGATCTCCATCCGTTGCCATTGAGAAAAAGACTCCACAAGAGGTATGGTCTGGTAATCCTGTTAATTATTCTGATTTAAAGATTTTTGGGTGTCCTGCGTATTCTCATGTTGATAATGGAAAATTGGAACCGAGATCCATTAAATGCGTTTTTCTTGGTTATAAAGCCGGTGTAAAAGGGTATAAGTTATGGTGTCCTAAAAATAGAAAAGTTGTGATTTGCAGAGATGTTGTTTTTGATGAAACTGCTATGCTACCTAACTTATCTCTTAAAGACTCTTCCAATAAAGAAAACCAAAAGCAGGTGGAGTATCAGATTAATACAGAGTCAACTCCTCAAGCCATAACAAAAATTGAGAATATTGTTGCTTCTTCACCACAATACTCTATCGCCAAAAACAGAACTAGAAGAGAAATTAAACCTCCAAAGAAGTATGCCGAAGCTGATTTAGTTGCTTATGCTTTAAATGTGGCTGAAGATATAGATGCAAATCAAGAGCCATCTAATTATTCTGAGGTGGTTAGCTGTGAAGACTCAGAAAAGTGGATGTTTGCTACGCAAGAAGAGATGGAATCACTCCACAAAAACAAAACATGGGACCTTGTGAAACTTCCTAAGGGTAAAAAGGCTGTTCATTGTAAATGGGTGTTTAAAAAGAAAGAAGGGACTCTAGGAGTTGAAGAACCCAGATATAAAGCAAGGCTTGTTGCAAAGGGTTATAGTTAAATTTCAGGAGTGGACTTCACAGATGTGTTCTCTCCAGTTGTTAAGCATAGTTCGATTCGAGCTTTGCTTGGTATTGTAGCCATGCATGATTTGGAGCTTGAGCAGTTAGATGTAAAAACTACATTTATGCATGGAGAACTTGAGGAGGATATTTACATGCAACAACCAGAGGGTTTTATAGTCTCAGAAAAAGTGGACTATGTTTGCTTGCTGAAAAAGTCGCTTTACGGTTTGAAACAGTCACCAAGACAGTGGTACAAGAGGTTTGATTCCTTTATGACTTCTCATGATTTCAAAAGAAGTAGTTTAGACAGTTGTGTTTACTTTAAGAAAAACAGTGATGGTTCTTTTGTGTATCTACTTCTTTATGTTGATGACATGTTGATAGCAGCAAAAGATAAAGGAGAGATAAGAAAGGTCAAAGCCCAACTAAGTGAAGAATTTGAGATGAAAGATTTAGGACCACCAAAGAAGATACTTGGTATGGAGATTCTCAGAGATAGAAAAGCAAGTAAATTGTACATAAGTCAGAAGGGGTACATTGAGAAAGTTCTTTGTAGGTTCAATATGCAGAGTGCTAAGCCTATTAGTACTCCTTTAGCAGCCCATTTCAGAATTTCATCGGCTTTGTCTCCACAATCAGATGATGATATTGAGTACATGTTACATGTTCCATACTCTAGTGCAGTGGAATCTCTCATGTATGCTAAGGTTTGCTCACGTCCAGATTTATCATATGTAGTCAGTGTAGTTAGCAGATACATGGCAAATCCCGGTAAAGAACATTGGAAAGCAATTCAGTGGATTTTAAGATACTTACGAGGCACTACTAATGTTTGCTTACAGTTTGGAAGAACTAAAGATGGAGTCATAGGGTATGTTGATGCTGATTTTGCTGGAGACCTTGATAGAAGAATATCTCTCATAGGTTACGTCTTTACAATCGGAGGTTGTGCAATTAGTTGGAAAGCCACTTTGCAAACTACATTCGCTTTATCTACCACTGAAGCTGAGTACATGGCGATTACTGAGGCTTGTAAAGAAGCTATTTGGTTGAAGGGACTATTTAGTGAACTCAATGAAGACCTTCAAATCAGTACAGTATTTTGTGACAGTTAGAGTGCCATCTTCCTTACAAAAGATCAAATGTTTCACGAGAGAACAAAACATATTGATGTTCGGTATCATTTTGTTCGTGATATTATTGCTCGTGGTGATATTGTTGTGAGCAAAATTAGTACTCATGAAAATCCTACAGATATGATGACTAAGTCACTTCCTATAACCAAGTTTGACCATTGCTTAGACTTGGTTGGTGTTTATTGTTGAAGTTAAACCCTTAAGGGGTTTTGTGGAAGAGGTGGAGAACTTGTTTGTGATGAAGAACTTGTTCATTGAGAATTTGTGTCAAGGTGGAGATTGTTAGAATTAAGTGACCCGAATTCTTATTTAAATAAAATACGATGAAAAATAAAATAAAAGTAAAATCCATATAGAACTAGACTTCTTTTATTTTATTTTAGAATAAGGTTTTTTAAACCTTATTAAACTCCATCTATTTTATATTTATTAGGATAAGGTGTTTCAATCCTACTAGAATATGGCTTTACAAGCCTATAAATAGACATAGTCTATTCCTCTTGTATTGATTCAAATTTTTCGACATAGTGAATTTTCTTCTCCTCTGCCCGTGATTTTTTCCTGAAAGGGTTTCCACGTAAAATTTGTGTGCTCTTTATTTTATTTTATTTTATTTTTACATGTTGCAAATTAAAGTGTTAAAGTGCTGCAAATTGAAGTGTTTAAATGTTGTAAATTGAAGTTTTTAAGTACTGAAAATTGAATTGTTTAGTTGCTGAAATTTAGTTTATGTGCCATGTGATGATTGTGTTTTAAAATTTAACTTGTTTTAGTTCCTTACATTCTTACAGGATTCACATTCAAGGAGCAAGAAACATCGCAACAACTCATTGGGATCGAGCAGCCAGAATTCAGAATCAAGCGACACACAAGAGCTATATTTGGAGCTTAGACTATCATTGTAATCAGTAAATTTTTTCTGTCACTTTAAATGCATGCTCATGGAACTGCATTTTATGCTTTCCTAGGATTGTAAGTTCAAATAAGGTGTTGATCTTGCAATTCATACATACAACTTGAGCAAGTTGATATGAACTAGTTTGATTTTTTTTAAATTTCAAAGGAATCTTATGTAATCAAAGGCAATTTGACTTGCTGCATGAGATATAGTGAAAAACATTGATCTTATTGTTCATGAATTTCCATTTGAATACGTCTTCAAATTAAATTATACATTTCTAAATTGGTGGAATCCCACTTCTGCTGCATTCTCTAACCAAAGAATGGAGTGATATATGTAGTTATAACAACATTTCTAAAGGATTTGCTTAAGCAGGTAAAGGGATGGGAATAGATCTGTGGCATTTTTATAATATTTTTTTTTAATTTTTCATGACCTTTAGTGGCGTTTTTGGGAAAAGTGCCCTAAAAGTTAGGTTCTTTAGCGGTGCTTGTGGAGAAAGCACCGTTAAAGGTCATGTTCTTTAGCAGCGCCTGTGGGGAAAATGCCACTAAAGGTCATGTTCTTTAGCGGTGTTTGTGGGGAAAGCGCCGCTAAAAGTCATGTTCTATAGTGGCGTTGTTTTCACATAAACGCCGTAAAATTTAGCGGCGTTATCTATAGTGGCTTTTTTGCGACGCTTGTAAAAACGCCGCAAATAGTTTTAGCGGCGCTGAAAAGTGCCGCTATTGGCCTTAAAAAGGCCGCTAAAAGTCAGTTTTGCTGTAGTGGAGGGGTGTTACAACTAGTTTTTAGTGTAGCAGGAATGTATGTTTGGTTAGAATGAATGGATAATATTAGATAGAAAGTTTTATGTTAAGCGTAGATTTAAATAGCTTTAGAAGGTCATCTAGGCTTTAGAATTATTCTTAAACTAGAAAAGATTGTTACCTCATCAACTTTATAACTTTTCTACAAGCAAAGAAATCTTAGGATGACTTTACTTAGACCACACAACCCCCAAGTATCTATTCTTGAAACAAAGGTATCAGTATTGCATGAAACTGTATCTAACAATCATTTAAAGAGTAGTATTGTCACATCTAGAAATTCGGGTTAGTAGAATCGGACATTAGATAATGGGTTTGAGAGAAAAATTAGATTTTGTGTCATAGGAATTAAAATAGGATAAAATAAATAAATAGTTAATAATAGTAAAATGAATAATAAATAAATTAAATAATTATGGTATTAATAATTGAGACATAATAATAATAATAATAATAATAATAATAATAATAATAATAATAATAATAATAATAGAGATTGATTTGAGAATAGTGATTAAAGTAGAGGTTAAATGTGTAAATTAAAAACTAGTAGTTAAAAGGGAAGCTATTATAACAAGGGAGAATAGGGGAGGACTTATAGAGCAAATAGCCCTTTTTTAAAAAAAAAATGGTTAGTTGGCTATAAAAAGCCACAGCTGTCTCATTTTTCTCTATCTTTTTTTTTCACTTTTAAATTTTTTTAGATCTAGGATTGAACATTTTCTCTCAAATTTTCTACATCTATTATATTTTCTTGGCATCCAAACACTCCCTATTCCTTTAATTTTGTAAGAAAATCATTCTTTCTTCTCCAATTTCTCACCTAAACTTAGCTCGTTTTTGCTCATTTGGTACAAATTCATGGAGGTTTTCGAGTTAAATGTAAATCTATTATTTTCTTATTTATTAAATTTTTATTAGGAGTTTTTAATTTGAATTTTCATAGATCGAAGCAAGAAAACTAAAGATCCATGCTTTTAAAGCTATGTTTTGCATAAAAATGGTAAGTCTCGTAATAAAGAGCTAAGAGATGTTTTTAAAATGATTTGTAGTATATTTTAACGAGATTAAGAGATTTACAAATTCAATTTATCAAAATCTTCAAGTAATTGCATGAATTAAATGGTTTTCTTTTGAGAATGAAAAATGAACAATGTTTTTCCGAAAAAAATATTAATTAAAGAAATTGAGCAAAGTTAGAGATCTAGATCTATAATTAGGCACAAGTTAGGAGGTTAGAAGGTAGAAGTTAATGATTTAATTAAGTTAAAAAGAAGAAATTAAGTGAAATTAATTGTACGAAATAAGTTGAATAAGTATGTGCAAGTGGAAAGAAGTTGTATGAGCATAAAGAGAGTAAGCTAGATTGCTTTTGAATGCTTAGTAATATGTATATTTTTGTCTGAAGCTGAAAATGTTGGTGGAGCCTCAACAAACCGGGATAAAGGCAACTGAAAAGTTGTCTAATTCGACGAGTCGTGATGAGCTCTAGGTGAGTGCATTTTTATGTCATATTTTAGTATAAATTGTGAGATTTAAAGAGCCAAAGTGAGGCTTGCGAACCCCCACTTATGGTATGTATGCATGGTCTTGTTATATACATTATCAATATAAGCTTGGATTTTGTGTTATACATAAATATGTGTGAATTTTATTATATAATATCTATGCGTTTGCAGGGTTTTGTTAAATAATATATGTATATATATGCAAAATTGACATGACGGGAGTTTTTAAATAGGTTTGTATATATGAAATAATTAAATGTCTTGGCATTTATGATTATATAAGTTTTAAGGGGTATTGTTTCATAAATATATATTATATATAATAACTATAGGCATGGGTGGTTATACATATAATATATTATGTGCGTGGACTTTTTGGTATGTAAAATGTATAATATATTATATGCATGGGCTTTATTATTATAAATATAACATATATACGTGGTTTTTGGTGTTATATATAATATAATATACATATGCATGTGCATGGTTCTATTGTATACAGTATATATAATTAGGGGTATGGTTTTATATAATATATACATTTATGGGACTTTTAGTGTATGTTTAAAATTTGAGGTGATAAAAGGTCACTAAATAAATATGTATATATAATACATATTCATATATGATTTTATAATATTCACGAACGAATATAAGAATAAATAATATAATGTGGACTCTTATAACATATAAATTTTATCGTTAATGCATATTTATGCATGCACAAATCCGTTAATGAATTATGAGATATATGATATTGCAAGTTTTGATTAATGCAAAATTACATTATTGTGAAATGCTAAGTGCGAGCTTAACAGTAATGTGAGCCAATTATATTGTGAAATAAAATGTGATTAAATAGATATTTTGGCAATGGGAACACTTGAAATCATCGGATAGCATTGGCATGCCATAGGATTGTGAGTACTCACCATTTTTATTATGTGTTGGGCTTTGTGGCCCGGAGATAACATTGGAGAGATAAGGGAATGTCGAGCATAGCTTCATTCACTGTAGATAGCATAGTGTGTTTGGAGAGTGTGAGCATATATGCTACACTTACATAGAGATAGCATATGACTTTATGAGTCATGTGGTTTGTTTTGGAGATTCGTTTATCGAATGAATATATAATTTGACTATGTTTCATATTCATGAATTTCCAATATATCACTGTGTTGAGTATAAAAATTGTGTTATATGTGAATTGTTCAAATATGTTTAAATCTTAACATGTCAGATATGTATATATTTGTGATGCATTCTGTGTATTCACTGAGCTTTCCCAAGCTCACCCCCTTACTTTACCTTGCAGATAAATAGTTCCCAGGTTAGCGAGAAGGGTGGCAAACGGTGATCCATCGCAAGGAATTTTCTTTGAGTATGTGTGTTGAGCTTTAAGCTCCCAAGTGAAGACAATGTGGGTCGTTCCAAGGGTTTAGTACTATAATTAGACTTAAACTTTTAAATAAAATTTTCGACGGGTTGTAAACGAACATTATGGACTTTTTTTTTTGGATTTTTTAACGTTATAATTGCTTGCTTGATTGCTGGTTTAGATGTTTTAATTACTTTCTTAATGTGATGATAATGAAATGAACTAACAAAAATTTGCAGGTAAGAGAGATCGCTAAGTATTAAGTATGCTTTATACCTTCTGATTATGTGAATGAAATGATTAATTTAGAAAAACATGCACTTAGGTCTAATTTCCTATATAAATATTATGCAATTGTGTGGCGTGTATGGTTGGTTGGTGTGGTCCATAAAGTTTTAAATGAAGAGTCACCTCGGTGGCTAATGTGATGTTTCGAATTTGGATTGGACTATCCTGGTCGAGTTTAGGGCATCACATGTAGTGGTGTCAAAGCTAGGTTGAAATAAAACCCTAGGCAGAGCCATAATTTTCTACAAATTAGCATTTTTGAAAAATATAAACAAATTGATTTTTAAAATTTTAAAAAATGGAAATGTTTAAACCTTTTTGACAAACATAACCTCATATGAATGTTAGTTGTAAATTGGATAGGAACGGGAACACATTGCCTTATTTGGAAATGTTTTATTGAAAAAAAGATTGCCTTGGATCACTTACCACTTACCACTTCTCACTTTCTTGTTTTATTTAAATTTATGAAAATAGTATATAAAAATGCCTCCTAGATGCGGGTATCCAGCTGTTAATGCACCAGTGGAACCACCTCTATGGCAAGTTGCACCTAGAATTGGTTTCGAGCCCTTGGTTCAAGCGATGATTGGAGCATTTCAAAGTATATCCAGTAGGAACCCTGTCTCAACTGCCAGAGGGTTGCCACTCGAACGACTTCAAACTTTGGGTGGTAAAGAATTCTAAGGAGCTAAAGAAGCTGATTCGACCATTGCTGAATATTGTTTGTAAAGTGTTGAAAGAATCTTTTAGTAGAGGGGATGCTCGGATGATGAGAATTTAGGTTGCACTGTATCCTTACTAAATGGTGAAGCTCATCACTGGTAGAATGTGGTAAAGAGAGGGACCACTTCTGATCACCTGACTTGGGATTTCTTTTTGAAGTCCTTCTGAAAGAAGTACTTGGGAGAGTAGTATGTGGATGCTAGAAAGAGGGAGTTTTTGGATCTAGTTCAGGAAAGTATGTTTGTTGTTGAGTACGAGTCCGAGTTTGAGTTTGTACGGCTCAGCCAGTATGCTCTAGAGATGGTGTTCTTTGAAAAGGAGAGGGGTAAGAGGTTCTAGCTTGGTTTAAATCGGGACATTTGGGGTAAGGCTGATTTGGTAAAAAAGGCTAAGGCTGTAAAGGAGACACTGATCGAGCCATTGAGACTAGTTGTATCTGAGTTCGGGAAGAAGGGCTTCGATTGGCCGGGATTGTTAGAAAGGCCAAGTAAGAGAGGTCATGATTTCCAAAAGTCTGATAGGGGTGCTCGACAATACTTTCAACTAAGCCAAACTAGACTACAGAGCTTCGCATTAGTTTCTAAGGATGGATCAGCTGAGGTAACGACTTGTGAGCATTGTGGACGTGGGCACCCAGGAGTGTGCTGGAGAGTGTCAGAGGTGTGCTGATAAATGCCAAATTATACATAGTTTTACCTCAAATACTTAGCATATTTATTGATGTTTACTACTATATTTGTGGATTTTGGTGCTCTTAATCCGATTATTTCATGTTTTGTACTCAGGAGAGCACCAAGAGTCAAAGGATCCAAAAACAAGCTAAAAAGGGACAAAACGGACTAAATCGAAAAGATCACACGGCCTAAGCCTTGCCACACGGGCATCTCACACTCTTGTGGCCTTCGAGGGTGTCGACCAAGGTTTACACGATTCACACAGCCTGGCCATTGAGCCCACACGGCAGTGGTAATTTAATGGATCGAACACGGCCTGACAATCACGCCACACGACCGTGGCACACGGGCGTGTCCCTTTTTCAAAGAGTTGTATTTTACACGGAAAAGGGTACTTAGGGAGGAAGAAAGCCAATCCAAAGCCTATATAAACTCCCTAAGTATGACCCAGAGAGGGGGCCTCTTCCAGAACTTTTCTGGAATACAGAACCACACGCCAAGAATTACTTGAAGGAAGCCAGACGATCCAACCCAAAAGCCGGAGCTATTCCATGACTGAAGATCTCTCTCAGAATTCCTTCAGGGGTTTTAGAGTTTTCTTCATGTTTTGTTATTTTTATACTTTTGAGTTGTACTCTTATTTTATTATGAACTAAACCCCTTAGATACCTAAGGGGGATAAAACCTATGATGGATCTTGTTATTATTATCTGAACTATATGATAAATACTTGAGTTAATATTCTGGGTATTAATTCATGATTTGATGTGCTTATGCAGAGGAGGAATAGACCCTGCCTAAGAGTAGATTTGGCATAATTAAGCAAAGTTGATCAAACGCCTAGAAATAGGGTTACGAGATTTTGCTAGATGAGGGTGAAACCTAATATGGGAGTCCATAGAATGATTTACTGTTTCCCTAGGGGTTTTAATTAAGAAAGAAATTTCGATTAATTCAACTGAGGGTTAGACGTCATTAGTCTCGAAAGGGATAATAACATAGGTTAGGAGTCTCACGGATCAAGTCAAGTGAATAAATCGTCCGGTTCAGAGTCAGATAACAAGTGAAACCTAGGTGGATTCCTCCTTGGGTGTCATCTTTATCAATTGCTTCTCTTCAAGTCTTTTTCCAAATTTTCTCTTTGCTTTAATTAAATTAGTTAATTAGTTTAGATAATTAGTTTAATAAACAAATCCTTTTATTCCTAGGCTAGGTAATAAAAAGATAGTTATTACTGGTACTTTTGGTTCCCTTGGGTACGATATCCCGATCTTGTCGTTACTATACTATTGTTCAATTGGTGCGCTTGCCTTTTCGTCGTGATAATAGTTAGTCTAGGTTTGATCTTCATTATAAATATTTATTACTTGTTACGAATCAAGCGATCAAGTTTTTGGCGCCGTTGCCGGGGAACTAAAATATTAGGAACACTAAATTTTTATTACTTTAGCCATTTATTTTTCTTACAATTTTATTTTATTTTATTATTTATTAATTTACTTTTTCTCTCTCTTGGCAGGTTTTTATAGATTATGACTAGAAGAAACCCATCAGGACCATTACTTTTTGACGAAGAAATCGATTGTACAATTCGCAAAAATCAAAGAGAAATAAGGTGTAGTTTACGATACATGGAGAACGAGCGAGAAGACAATACTCAAACCCCAACCGAAGAGATGGCCGAAAACCCACACGATCAGTTGCCTCCCGCAATTGCAGCTAATCAAAATCTTGCTCCACGTACTATGTATGACTATGCTAAACCTTCTTTAACAGGAACTGAGTCTAGAATAGTTAAACCTGCTATTGCTGCGAATAATTTCGAACTAAAACCTAACACAATTCAGATGATATAGCAATTTGTTCAGTTTGATGGTTTGTAGGATGAGGATCCCAACACGCACTTGGTGAATTTTCTTGAATTTTACGATACATTCAAAATCAATGGTGTTTCTGATGATGCCATTCATCTTCGGTTATTTCCCTTTTCACTGAGAAACAAAGCCAAGCAGTGGTTGAACTCGTTACCACGAGGGTCTATCACTACTTGGGAATAAATGACCGAGAAATTTTGACTAAAATATTGTCCGCCAGCTAAAACGGCTAAATTACATAATGATATCTCTTCTTTTGTGCAGATGGATTTAGAAACACTTTACGATGCATGGGAGAGATACAAGGACTTACTGAGAAGGTGCCCTCACCATGGGTTACCGCTTTGGCTGCAAGTTCAAATGTTTTACAATGGTGTGAATCCCTTGACAAGACAAATCATTGATGCATCTGTTGGCGGAACCATCAACAATAAAACATCGGAAGATGCCTATGAATTCATAGAGAAGGTGTCACTGAATAACTGTCAGTGGCAAGTTATGAGAACAAAGCCAACGAAAACAGCCGGCGTTTATAACATCGATTAAGTCACCATGCTCTCTAATCAGGTAGAACTTCTCAATAAAAAGATAGATTGATAGTTTTCTTGGTTCTACGTAGGTACATCCATTAATGAGGTGTGACTCAAGCGGAGGAGGTGTGCATACAGAATACCAATCCTTCAATCTTACAACTGAAGAAGAACAAGTCAACTATATGGGTAACAATAACTTTAGATCTCAAAACAACCCATACAGTAATACCTATAATGCAGGTTGGAGGAACCACCCAAATTTCTCCTGGGGTGGTCAAGGGAATCAAAAGCCACAAAATCCTCAGGGTTTTCAACAACCACCTTATCAACAAGAGAAGAAACCAAACCTTGAAGAGATGCTTTATAAATTCATCTCGGTGTCAGAAACCCATTTCCAAAATACCGAGACAGCACTTAAGAATCAACAAGCATCGATCCAAGGACTCGAAACTCAGATAGGCCAGCTGTCCAAACTAATCTCTGAACGACCACAAGGTTGCTTACCAAGTAATACTGAACCTAATCCGAGGGAACACCTTAATGCAATTAGCACTCAAAATAAGGACGGACTCATTGCACTCGAGCCAGAAATACAGCAAAACAACGCGATGAACAAAGGACGAGAAGAGGTAAACAATAATGATCCCAAACAGATGAGTACGAATCATGAACCTTGTGTGCCATATCCAAAAGCGATGACGAAAGACAGAACAGAAGAACAATTCGGTAAGTTTGTCAAAATCTTAAAGAAATTACATATTAACTTACCCTTTATTGAAATTCTTTCGCAGATGCCCAACTCCGCAAAATTCTTAAAGGAACTTCTGAGCAATAAAAGGAAATTAGACGCTACATCACATGTGGAACTCAATGCAGTCTGCTAAGCTATTCTAAAGAATAAGCTACCTAACAAATTGAAAGATCCAGGGAGTTTTACAATTCCTTGCTTAATTGGTAGTTTATCTGTGAATAATGCTTTAGCTGATCTAGGGGTAAGTATAAATGTTATACCCTATAAAATGTTTAAACGACTCAGTCTCGGTAAACCCAAACAAACTAGGATGAGCATACAATTGGCTGACAAAACAGTTAGATTTCCTAAGGGTATTATTGAAGGTGTTCTCGTTAAAATTGATAAGTTTATTTACCCAGTAGACTTTCGTCTTAGATATGGATGAGGATAACGAGGTACCTTTAATTTTAGGATGACCCTTTTTAGCAACTGCCAGAATCATTATTAATGTAGGCATAGGAGAGCTAACACTTCGTGTAGGTGACGACGCAGTAACACTCCAAGCACGCGACTCAGTCAAAACCTCTAAAACTTAAGATAATGCTATAAAACCTGTCGATGATAAAACTAATACTCAATCATCCTTGCAGGAACCCCCTCGAACCAAGACAATGGAGACAGTGCACTATTATCATATAGAGAACAAAGACACCTATGAGGAACGAAGGCTTCAAATAGAGGAGCTAGATGAATGATGAGCACACAAATCGAGAACACGTGATAAACCGAAACTATGCCAAAACAAGCCCGATACCTCTTTTAATCAACTTCAGGTTGGCGATAAAGTCTTACTGGATGCTACAGATCCCCACATTGTCACTACCACACCAAATGAAGAAATCCCTCTTACGGTACTCAGTATTTTTCCATTTGGTACGGTTGAGGTGAGTCATCCCAAGTTAGGCACTTTTAGGGTAAACAACACTCGATTAAAACCTTATTTTAAGATTGACAGCAGGAACGAGGAGTATGAACTCCTCAATCCACCATGATAAATCAACGGAGAGGTAAATCAAGCATAGATTATAAATATGCGCTTCTCGGGAGGCAACCCGAGCACTAACATATTTTGATTTCTTTATTTTTAACTTCTCACACTTCGAATCAATTAACTTAGTCTTTGAATTGCAAAGTTTTTTAGCACACACGACCAGGCACACGGGTGTGCCTAAAGCCGTGGCCAAACAGAGGAAGAGACACGACCGTGCGATACGGCCGTGTTGAAGTAGGACATGATTTCCCCAAAACATGGGGTGCGATAAATCCCCACGGCCGTGCGACATGGCCGTGGGTGAACTTGATAGGAAAAACATGGGTGTGGGGATAGAAAACCACGAGTGTGCCAAGGACAAGGCTCAATTCTGTTTCTTCGACACGGGCGTGCGACACACTCGTGCCATTCAGCCGTGTACAACAAGACACGGGCGTGTTACCATAAAACACGGGCATGGGAGAAGCAAACAAAGCTAGGCACAGCCGTGCAACATGGCCGTGTTTGACACACGCCCAAGACATATGGACGTGTGATAGTAGCCGGGCACGACCTAACTCGAAAATTCAAAAAACACGGGCTCACTTTCAAAATACATGGGCGTGGCCCTAGGCCATGTGACCCTTCCCTATATAAACAAACCACTGTTCATCTTCTTCCTCCTTTCAAAACCCTAGCCGAAATCTACCCTCCCCCAACCCCTAATCCCTATTCCAGCCACTATTCCCCAGATTCTCACTTCCCCAACCTCCAAACCACCCTCAAATCCACTCCCCTTGCATTAATCCCCATTTTCCCCTCCCTATACCCTCTATTTTCTTGCCACACAGCTTCCTCTCTGCGTCACACGCTCGTGCTCGCCACCATACACTCGTGCACCGCCTTACAACAGCCTTTGGTTCACTTTCTCAACCTTATTTTTCCAATTTGTGTTGTTACATTAGTATTCTACATGCTTTGCATAGATATTGTTACTATTAAAAATATGTTTTAGACAAGTTAGGAATTTGCTTTAGAATTTTCTATATTTGACTTGTTTAAACTACTAAATAGCATATACTAATTTTAGGCCTATTGCATAACTACTAATGCATCTTGGATTCTATCAATGCTTATGTATTTTCAGGTACATTATGTCGTCATCAAGAGGCAAGAAGGCGGCGGTCCATTCCTCAAAAAGACTTAGGGGAAGGGGTTCTTTCTCGGTACATGCTACAGCCGAAGTTTGGCACCCGTTCCTTAAATTTTCGCAAGCTTCGCAGGAGGAGCTATTTCAGATACTAAGCGCACGACCCATCACTACAGGTCGCTGCATCGACTGGGCTGCCGTAGAGCAAGTCCAGCTCACTAATGCCATCTGTGCCCTCCTGTCCACAGACCCATGGAAACCGTTCTTCGCTATTACCGAGCCCAATTATTTAGAGCTAACTTTAGAATTATGCTCTACTTTTCATTTACAGGTGGTGATGACGAACAATGACGACCCAGGCACCATTCACTTCCGATTAAGCGGTCTAGTTCGTGCGATGAGTGTCCCAGAGTTTGGAGTTGCTCTGGGACTTTACACCGATGAGGTTATGGAGGAAGAGGACATGAATGCACTACCACGCAATATCCACATCTCCCCCTCCTTGTGTTGGAAGGCTTTGGCACCACTCTCTTCCACCTACGACCCTAGCCATGCGAAGGCCTCAGCTCTCCCCCCTTCCCTACGATATCTTCATGCCATATTGGCACACACCTTGACTGAAAGGAGAGAGAGCACCAGCGTCGTCAACACCCACGATGCCTACTATTTATGGTGCATGACGAATGCACACGTGACTAACTTAGCCTACTTTATTGCTTTCGCCATTCGCCATCAGACCAAGTGGCATAGGAAGGGAGTGATCTCCATCGGCCCCTACGTGACGCGCCTTGCCAGACACTTCGGCCTCCTCAACACCGCGGCCCAGTCATCAGCGCTTACCTTGATAGGTCAGATGTCCCCACAGGACATCACGACTATGTTACACATGAGGATGATCGAGCACCAACGTGGGAGCGATCCTCCTCAGTACCGTCTCTCGCATGCCATTGACGAGGAGGATCTTGAGGACATCCCTGATGATGTTCCCCTACAGCATGAGGAGCCTTTCACCGCACCACCTAGGGAACGACCAGTTCATGCGGCTGCTTCATTGGCACATCTTTTCGACCGACTCTCCCACTTCAAGCAGTATTGCACTATGCAGTTCGAGATGATTCACGAGCGAGATCAACGACGGGACCGACAGTTGGACGATATACAGGCCATGATGCAGCAGCTGTGCCAGCACTTTCACATCGCCACTCTAGCACCACCACCTGAGGGCCCCACCGATGAGGATCATTGAATCCTCCTTTTTTATTTATTCTTATTTTTATTTCATTTTATTTTATTTATTTTTATTTTTCTTTTGATTTTTATTTTCATTTCAATTTTATTATTTTATTTTGAAAGACATATCTATATTAGTAAATTTTACTTTTTTTCCATTTTCTGGTATTTCTAACAAGTAATTCCACTACGCTCTCTTCCACACCAACTCTTAATAAGCTCTTCATGATTCTATAGACTTCCAAGCAAAACTACTAGGAATATTTTACGGAATGAGGAAACAAAAGGGAAACAATACTTCACGAATGCCATGTTCAACGACCCAATTTCTTCATCTAGCCAAGAACAATGGCAGCTACCACTTTCCCCGAACACTCCATCCTCAGAATCAAGCTCCACATCCATATAACAGGGAGTTTCACCTCCTTTCCTCTTATGATTTTCTTTATTTTGAATAATCTATCTCTGTACATTGAGGGCAATGTACATCTTAAGTGTGGATGGGTGAACATGAAACCTAACTTTTTTCATTTTTCTCAAATCCCTGAATTTGGTCTTGTGCTTAAGTGATTTTCTCATAATATTGATAGAATGAATTCTGATTGATCTATAATTATTGCTGATATGTCGTGAATTAGACCAAGGGAATTAGGCATGATTATTTGATTATAGGACCTTAAAGAATCGAGCATGATAAGTTGATATTTTGAGAAATAAAATTTTTAGACTATTTCTCCTAAATTGAGGTATTATCTTGAAATCCTAAGTATACAGAAATGACATCAAAAACCCAAATTTTTGGTGAGATTTTTTAGCCTTTTGAGCATATAGCTTTCTTTCTTGCTCACTTCTTTTCTGGTTTGAGTGTGTCAACATTGAACTGTTATTCTAGAACTTGCTTCGATTATACATGTCGAGATCACACGTATGATTTGATATACTGAGATGATAAAGGCACTTAGGATTTAACCCATTTACTCCATAAAAAGCCTTCCCACATAATTAAACCCTTAGCGAACCCCCTTTGAGCCTACTAACCTTTTTTTTATTAACCCTTATCATTAACCCATTAACCCATTATTGTTGAAACCCTCTTACTTAATTTATCTTTTTATCGAGATTAAATTTAATATTATTACCTCACTATGTTCCCATTTTTTGTTACTGAATCATGAAGTATGATTTCTGTATTGTATTGACTTGATTTGTTCTTAAAAAAAATGTAATTCTCAGCAAGCTAAAGTTGTCATGAACTCATGTAAAATAGTTCTAGATATTTGTTTGTGGTTCAATAATTAAGTTTTTGATAGTGGGGTAACATATTGAAATTATCTCGATTCTAACCCCTGTTGTTCAGCTTGTATCCATACGTGTAACCTAAACCCCATTACAACCATGCAAAGACCTTTTGATTAGTGTATCATATCATTTACAAGTGGTGGAGATTTGATTTTCATTCAAGCCAATGGTAATAACTTTTCATGTTAGACAATCGAGTGCTTAATCTTGAACCTTAAACACTTTGAGTGATTTGAGTGAATCTTTAGTGACGATGTCATGTCTCGTATATTTAGACTAAAGTTGATTACTTAGAGTAAGGAGATTACCTATGATTTTTATTATCAAAATATCCGATTTAGATTGTTTGAGGCTTTTAATGCCCTATAGTTAAATTCTCACTGTGTAATTTTCCGTGGAATAGTTTGTAACATTATCAATACTGATCATGTGATTGAAAAGAATGAATTCTAGCAGTAAATGAGAGTTTTGCTGTGGGGGTATTTGATAAACGTAAAATTATACATAGTTTTACCCCAAATACTTAGCATATTTATGGATGTTTACTACTAGATTTGTGGATTTTGGTGTTCTTAATCCGATTCTTTCATGTTTTGTACTCAGGAGAGCACCAAGAGTCAAAGGAGCCAAAAACAAGCTAAAAAAGGACAAAACGGACCAAATTGAGAAGATCACACGGCCTAAGCCTTGCCACACGGGCATCTCACACGCTCGTGGCCTTCGAGGCTGTTGACCAAGGTTTACACGATTCACATGGCCTAGCCATTGAGCCCACACGATCGTGGTAATTTAACGGATCGAACACGGCCTGACAATTACGTCACACGACCGTGGTACAGGGCATGTCCCTTTTTCAAAGAGTTGTATTTTACATAAAAAAGGGTACTTAGGGAGGAAGAAAGCCAATCCAAAGCCTATATAAATACCCTAAGTATGACCCAGAGAGGGGGCCTCTTCCAGAACTTTTCTGGAATACAGAACCACACGCCAAGAATTACTTGAAGGAAGCCAGACGATCCATCCCAAAAGCCGAAGCTACTCCAAGACTGAAGATCTCTCTTAGAATTCCTTCATGGGTTTTAGAGTTTTCTTCATGTTTTGTTATTTTTATACTTTTGAGATGTACTCTTATTTTATTATGAACTAAACCCCTTAGATACCTAAGGGGGATAAAACCTATGATGGATCTTATTATTATTATCTGAACTGTATGATAAATACTTGATTTGCTCTTAATTATGTGTTCTTAATGCTTGAGTTAATATTCCGAGTATTAATTCATGATTTGATGTGCTTATGCAGAGGAGGAATAGACCCTGCTTAAGAGTAGATTTGGCATAATTAAGCAAAGTTGATCAAATGCCTAGAAATAGGGTTACGAGATTTTGCTAGATTAGGGTGAAACCTAATATGAGAGTCCATAGAATGATTTACTGTTTCCCTAGGGGTTTTAATTAAGAAAGAAATTTCGATTAATTCAACTGAGGGTTAGACGTTATTAGTCTCGAAAGGGATAATAACATAGGTTAGGAGTCTCACGGATCAAGTCAAGTGAATAAATCGTCCGGTTCAGAGTCAGATAACAAGTGAAATCTAGGTAGATTCCTCCTTGGGTGTCATCTTTATCAATTGCTTCTCTTCAAGTCTTTTTCCAAATTTTCTCTTTGCTTTAATTAAATTAGTTAATTAGTTTAGATAATTAGTTTAATAAACAAATCCTTTTATTCCTAGGCTAGGTAATAAAAAGATAGTTATTACTGGTACTTTTGGTTCCCTTGGGTACGATATCCCGATCTTGTCATTACTATACTATTGTTCAATTGGTGCGCTTGCCTTTTCGTCGTGATAATAGTTAGTCTAGGTTTGATCTTCATTATAAATATTTATTACTTGTTACGAATCATGCGATCATGTGCCTGTGTTGTGGGTCAATGGAGCACTGGGTACGAAACTACCCGAAGAGAGCTGAGTTGTCTCAAACTACAGTACCTATTAGAGGCCGAGACCAAAGTCGTGGTGGTAATGAGAGACCGATGGGTTAGAGGACAGTTGCTCATACAGTAGTTGCACCGATTGAGTCTAGTGGACTTTTTCGCGTTTACGTAGTATGGGAGCTGTATGACCATGAGACGACGGATGTGATGGCATGTACATTCATAATGCAGTCTTTTTCTTCATTTTTGTTAGTATATTCGGGTTCCATCCACTCGTATATTGAGAGTGATCTGGCTGGTGAGTTTGGGATTCGATTCGGGTGATTGTTGATCGGTTCTCGAAGAGTGCGCATTTTCTAGCAGTGCGTACTAATTACTCAATGGAGAGATTAGCTAAGTTGTACGTGGTGGAGATAGTTCAACTTCATGGTGTATCGATTTTGATTATTTCTGATAGAGATTCACGTTTTACCTTGAGATTTTGGAGGAGTCTTTAGGGAGCGTTGGGTTTGAAGTTTAACTTTAGTACGACTTATCATCTTTAGACAGATGGCTAGTTGAAATGAGTAATTCAGATACTCAAGGAAATGTAGCGGAAGTACCGATCTGACTCGTCGCATATTGTTCCAATAGAAGAGACTGAGGTTCAGCCTGATCTTACTTTTGAGGAGGAACTGATCGAGATCCTAGCTCGTGAGGTTAAGGTGTTGCGTAATAAGAGCATACTGTAACAGCCCGGTTTAGACCCTATTCGGAACAGTGGTTTTGAGTGTAATATCCCGAATTAGGGCCTAATCAGAATAGTGGTTTCGTGACCACAAATCCGAGATAGAAATAATTATTTTATAATTATTTTGATGATTATGATATGATTGCATGATTGTGTGAAAATTTCGTGATGAAATTCTATGCCTAAAGTGCTTAAATTGAAAGTAGGGACTAAATCGAATAAGTTGCAAAACTTGCATTCTAGAATTTTTAGTATGAAATTGTTTTGGAATATTAATGAGGAGGTCTTAAATAGCAATTTGACCAATTTTAAGTTCATGGACAAAATTAGGACATGGAAGGAATTTTTGAAAAGTTTAGTAGTAAGGGTATTTTGGTCATTTAGTTATTAAAATGAATTAAAAACAAATTTAAAAGCCAATTTTTGTCCATCTTCTTCATTAGGCCGAAATTTCAAGGGTTCTCCATAGCTAGGGTTTGTTTCAAGCTTCCAAGCTCCATAGTAAGTGATTCCAAGCCTCGTTTTTAATGTTCTTTACGTTTTTGGAATCCCGGTAGCTCGATTAAGCTTATGTTAGCAATAATTCAACCTAGGGTTTATATTTGGAAAAATACCCATAGGTGAAATTTGTGTATTTTGATGTTTTATGATAGAATATGGGGTTTTAAATTATGTTAGACAACTTGTACTACTCGATTTCAAGCAAAAACGAGTAAAATGGTTTAATCGGTAAAAATACCTAATAGTCACAAGTACATGTTAGAGTGAGAATTTGATGTTGCCATAGAAGAGAAAAGTGATCAGCATGTTGTAAAACATAAGAATAAGGAATAAAGTTTAATCCCGAGCCTAGGGGCAAAAATGTAAATATGCAAAAGTTTAGGGGCAAAATTGTAATTTTGCCAAAATTTGAGTTAAGGATTAATTTGATAATGTGAGTATTAAATGAGCTAAATGTGTTATTTTAGATCAAGAAAGACGTGGAATCGACCTCAATCGAGGAAAAGAAAAGATTGTGGACTAAATTGCAAAATCTTTGTATTTTGGTACCAAGGTAAGTTCATGTGTAAATAATGTAGCATAATTGTTATTTTTAAGTTATTGATATTAATTATGTGTTATGCTGAATTTCATTATGAAATGTATGCTTTGTGGTTAATTTCAAATAATATGTAAATTATGTGAGCTACTTGTTAAATATAATTGTTACCGAGTATTGATTTCGGCATTCTACGGAAGACGGCAAAGATAAGTGTTCGAGAAAAATCCCGTTTGAACCTTAGGAATAGGTTAGGATACAAGTGACATGTCACTAGGATGGTTGAGCATCCGAACTCGTTGAGTTGAGTCCGAGTTCACTTATGGATGCGAATGTCCGAACTCGTTGAGTTGAGTCCGAGTTCGTGAGATGTAACTAGGCATCCGAACTCGTTGAGTTGAGTCCGAGTTCACTTATGGATGCGAATGCCCGAGCTCGTTGAGTTGAGTCTGAGTTCGCTTATCGGCGGGTTACATGATTGCTTGATTGAATATGTGGCACTTATATGCAAATTATCCATGTATCCAAATTATATTCCGATGTGTTCAACGGGTAAAGTTTTACTCAAATGGAGGAATACTCGAAATGAAAAGAGACGTATTGGTAAGTGATGAGAAATGGATATTTTGGACAGGTATGTATTTAACCCTCGGGTTGAGTGTTGATTACAACCACGATAAGGTAATAAGATGATGAAAAATGATTAAAAATGTGATAAGTGTGTTGATGATATATGCTAATGTTGATTAGTTTGATTGTTTGTTATGTTATTTATTATTTACATATGAACTTACTAAGAATTTATGCTTACTCCCTCCTTCTTACTCATTGTAGTTTTGGACAAGCCAGTTCAGGAGTCGGGATAGGTCGAAGGCTCAGTCACACTATCCGGAAGATTTTTGGTAAATGGCTTGTAAATTTAAGTATGGCATGTATAGCAATATACTTATTTTGTGTAAATGATTTTATGATATGGTGACAGAATGGTTGAGAAAATATTTGATAATGATAAATTATGAAAATGGTAAGTTTAGATTATGTTTGATGTTAAGGAAAATTATTAAGACACTTAGTGCATAAAAACTCATAAGAGGGATGAAATTTGCCATAAACAGAATACTGCAGCAACACTGACGCGAGTTTGAAAATTTACTAAAAATCATAGCAATTGAATTTGGTGATGGACTACATATCAAATTTAAGCTTATTATGTCTAGTTTCACATGAAACAAATGAAACAGGTAAAGGAATTATATGTTAGAATATATTTGAATTTTACTGAAACAGGGTCATAGCAGTTTCTGAATCCCCTGTTCCTACTTTAGAAATTCACCATAAATTGTAAATATATAGTTAGGTGGTTTATTTTAGATCCTCAGAATCCTTATTGAGTCTAGTTTTATGAGAAACAAACCTCATAGTCATATGAATTTTTTTTCAGAGAGAAAAGTGGTTCGTAGTAAACAGAGGTCAGACCAGTCAAGTCCTGAAACAGGGGTAACTTTAACTAATAAACTGTACTAATTGGCCCAACCAAAAATTTTATAAAAAAATTAGTAGATAGGTATATGAGTCTAGATTCAGGGAAAATTTACGGATCTTGATTTCGAGTTTCGTAACTCGAGATATGATTTTTCTTGCGACTGTGACACAAGTAGCTTAAAAGCTGTGAATGTATAAACAAATAATCCAAAGTTCTAAAAATGTTAAATTAAGCTTAGTAACACCTCATACTCGACTCCGGCGATGGTCTCGGGCGTGAGGGCGTTACATTGAGACCACAAATTAAAGTAAAAAAATATTTTAATATTATTTTTGACGTCTATAGCATGTGAATTGATTTGTGTGAAAGTTTCGTGTGAAAATTTTATCGTTTGTGTGCTCGATTTAATAAAAGGACTTAATCGCGTAAAATGTAAAAATGACTTTCTATTTGTTAAAGTAATTGTTTGTTATGGTTTATTAATTGTAAAGTCCTTAAAATGAAATTTGGTCACTATTAAGTTTAGTGGACGGTAATGGACTTAATATATGTGATTTTATAATATTTTAACCAAGGTTAATTTTGTAAATTATAAATATAAGTTAATAAAATCAAAACAAAAGAAATGAAAGCCATTATTCATCATCTTCTCACTGAAAATTAGAAAAGAGAATAGGGTTCTTGAGCTTTGAATATTCGGCACACTTGAAACTTGATTTGGGTATGTTCTTTGCTCGATTTTTTTTATTATAATTTTTACATTTTTTAGATCGTTGCTTTGAATACTAGCTAGCCCATGCTTGAATTTTTGAATCTGATGATGATTTTGTGTTTTTCCATTGTTGAAAGCTTGATTATTTTTTTGTTTGATGATGAAAAATAGATATGTGTTAATAGATTTTCATGTTTAATTAAGTGATTTTTAGTAAAAATGCCTATTTGGGATTAAATTGTGAATTTTGTAAATTGAGTGGTCAAAATGTGAAATAAATGAAAGAAATGGGCTGCTAGGGACCTTAGTGAAATTCGGCCAAGCATGGGTGTGGTGAAATTTTGAATATTTTGTGTTTTGTGAAATAGGGAATAAATTGTGAAAAATGTGAAATGTCAGGGGCAAAAAGTCTAAATTGCCTGTTTATGTGTTTTTGGAATAAATTGAATGAATATGTTAATAAACAAGTTAAATTTGTATTAATTTTGATCAAGAAAAGAGGAAATCAGAACTGGATCGGGGGAAATCTAAAGTTGTCGAATAATTGTCTCGGTTCTTTCGTAGTTGTCCGAGATAAGTTCATAAGTAAATAAATGACGTTAAATTCGATTGTATATATTTTATTTGTGCCGAATTGAATTATTACTTGTATATATATGTTCAAGCTGAATTTGTATAAGTGTGGGAGAAGTATTTACGAGCCTAAATAGATCGAGTTATGATGTCTGAAAGTCTCGTACGAACCTCAGGAATAGTTAGGATACATATGTCATGACATAGGATTCTGATATGTGTTTTTGTGTAAGACAACATCTGGGACGTTGCCATAAATTTGTGATTTACGTGTAAGACCATGTCTGGGACATCGGCATCATATTTGATATCATGTAAGACCATGTCTGGGACATTGGCATTGTACGAGCTTTTTGACTATCTGAGTATCCTTATTAATTCCAAATGGTTCCACGGGCAATATTGAGTAAGGATAGAATGTGTAATCGAGCTAAGAGGTTAGGTATGTGTTAAGTTAAATGATTGGGAAAATAAGGTAAGTGTGTACTTGTGATTTATATATGAAATATGCATTGTAAAAGTGAGAATTATTTGTGTTTATGAGTATATGTACATTCGGCTATTAATAATATAATGTCAATGTTTATGAGATAATGATTGAGTTTGTAAGCATAAAACATGTACATTTGGTTAAAATTTTTTTGGTTCAATCTAGTTTAATTGAATTATGTATGTCACTAAAATAAATTATTTGCTTATGACTTGCTAAGCTATTTAAGCTTACCGTGTGAGTGTTTGCTCATTGTTTTTATAGATTTTTGAAAGCTAGTTACGAGCAAGAAGATTGTCAGAGAAATCCGTCACACTATCGATTAGCACTATTTTGGTATTTTATAAGTTTGAACTTTGAACCTATGGCATGTATAGACAAGATGACATATTTAATCTTGGAGTATGTATATATATTTAGCCATGCAAAAATGGCTTGATCATAATGTTAATGTCTATGGGTCTTCATTTGTGACTTAAACTTATTTTGGAGGTAAGTTTCATGGTTAATATGCTTGGAGTGGCTGGTTTATGTTTCGGCAAAGGTGATTAAATCATATAGCTAATTGCTTAGTTATATGTAAATGTTGAATTTGGTGGTATTCACTATGTGTGGACTATGTTATGCTATGGGTATTTGACTATTAAATATGGTTTTTTTTTTTGAGTTGGTTTGAAATGGTAAAATTTCATTGATGAATTGATTTGGAAATAATGGATAATTTGCACATGAGTATTCAGCTCTGTCTTTAGGTTCATGTTGATGAGTATGTAATATTGATATTTGGTATGTATATATATATGTGTGATGTTGCCGTATGCATTGGTCATTTTTGTATTGAGTTGAAAATGGAAATTTTAGCTTAATTTGAAGAGTAAGAACTTGTATCTTTTTTGTGGTTATATTTGATTGCCGAATAAATGAAATGAGATCTAATCTTGTGTATGTATTCTAGGCATAATAAGTAGCACGTGGTTTAGGTGAAATTCAAATTATTATACGTACTCAAAATGTTTTGAAATGATATGGTAAATTTTGCTATGGAAATTAAGCATGTAAATTGAATGGTTCGGTTACAAGTGAGCATGAATAAAAGTTTGGAGTAATATGTATGATTTTAGTTTTAAATAAAGGTAATATTATATGCTTAGATGTATTAATGTATGATCATATAATTTATAATGTGTAAGTTATAAAGTTAGACATGTTAGGTTTGGCAATCGAGTTTGGATTTGGTTATTGATACCATGGTGAAATGTGCATATGGCTAATATGTTTAAAAAAATCAAACTTGACCATCTTATGAAGTTGTATGTGTCGATTATAATATGATCAAACGCTTTAAGTTATGATTCATTTGGTATAAAATGTGCATGAATGATTTATGAAGTAAAATAATTGTTTTTATTAGGCATTCGAATATTATTAACATGATAAGCTCATGATTTGAATGATGTATTATTAAAGCAATTATGATATGACTTTGGGACATGTTTTTGACTTGTAATTATGATATATGTTTGTTATGGGTTCATTGAACTTTGTGATATGATTTGAATATGCAGTATGATTTATGTTAACTATTTAATTAGTATTAATATCTATATACGAATATGACTTATGTTCTATATGGTCGTGAAATGTTCTAATTTGTCCGGTCATGCCTTTTAACCCTAGTCTGGCGACGGATATGGGTTAGGGGTTTTACATTTGATTGGTATCAGAGCTACGTTTAGTCGGTTCTAGGACTAACATAGCGCGTGTGAGTCTAGCTATACATGCCATATTGATATACTATGATAGTGTGATGATTCTTGACAATTAAAATGTGTTTTTGTATAGTAAATTGATCCTGATCGAGTCGTACCAGATGACGTGGAAAGTAATGCACCCGCTCCCGCACAAGGGGTAGGGCAATCTGATTCTAGACCTATTACGAGTAGCCAAGAGGGAGAGGTTAAACAAGCCTTCTTCCAAATGATGAATGATTGTTTTGCACAATATATCCGTACAAATTCGGCTGCTCAACAACCCCCACCCTTGCCTAATCCACCTCCGATACTTGTAATACCTCAAGTAATTGATCCGATGAGATTACATAAGCCCCTTGTTGATAAAATCAGAAAACATGGGGGTCAAAAATTCAGAGCCACTGTTGATGATGATGCTGAGCGAGCTGAATTCTGGCTGGATAATACTATTCGTGTGTTTGATGAGCTATCCTGTACCCCTGACGAGTATATTAAATGTGTTGTATCCCTTCTTCGAGATTTTACATATCACTGATAGAGTACACTGGTTTCGGTGTTTCCAAAAGAAAGGGTTACCAGAGAGTTCTTTTAGACTGAATTCCATAAGAAATACATCAGTCAGAGATTCATTGATAAAAATGCAAAGAATCCCTCGAGTTGAAATAGGGTCGTATGACTGTAACAGAATATGAACGAGAATTTGTGAGACTCAGCAGATATGCCCAAGAATGTGTCTCGACTGAAGCAATAATGCGTAAAAGATTTGAAGGCGGGTTGAATGAAGATATTAAGCTGTTAGTCAGGATTATTGAAATAAAAGAGTTCGGGGTACTAGTTGAGCGAGCATTCAAAGCTGAAAAACTCAAGAAAGAGAAAAGAAAGGCTGACTTTGAAGCTAGAGATTCACAAAAAAGACCATTGAGTAAGTCATTTCAGTCGGCATCAAAGAAATTTTTAGATGACTTTAGCTGTTCAAAGGCTACTATGGGCTATTTTAGATGTGATCGAGACAAACCACCCGTGAGTTCGAGAGCTACCTCAGTAGCTAGTGTTGGTAACATTCGACTGAACCAACCTGAGTGCAAACATTGTGGTAAAAAACATCTCGATAGTTGTAGATTGAATGATCGGGCTTGTTTTAAATGTGGATCGATAGACCACTTCATTTGTGAATGCCCTGAGTTGGTTGAGCAAGACATGAGTAGAATACGAGGCTGAGTAACACGGCAGCTCGAGGTAAACCACCCAGAAATACGGGTAATGTGAGTGGCAACCAGAGGGGAATTAAAAACACAACTGTTACATCTGATGCTCGCACACCTACCAGAGCTTATGCTATTTGCACTCGCGAAGAAGCTTCATCTCCAGATGTGATTACCGGTACTTTCAATCTCTAAGATACTAGTGTTGTTACATTGATTAATCCTGGATCAACTCATTCTTATGTATGTGAGACTTCAGTATCCAGTAAGGCTCTGCCTGTAGAGTCTACTGAGTTTGTGATTAGAGTATCGAGCCTCTTAGGCCGGTGTGTCTTGGTTGACAAAGTATGTAAGAATTGTTCATTGATGATTCGAGATTTATGTTTTCCAGTCAATTTGATGTTGTTTCCATTCGATGAATTTGATATAATTCAGGGTATGGATTGACTAATGTTGCATGATGCTATTGTGAACTACAAACGAAAGACTATTGATTTGCGATGCCAGAATGATGTGATTATTCAGATTGGGTCTAATGATCTGAATAGTTTACCGGTATTGATATCTTCGATGTTAGCTCAGAAATATGTGAGAAAAGGTTGTGAAGCTTACTTTGCCTATGTGCTTGATTCTCAAGTGACCAAAAAGAAGATTGAATCAGTACCAGTTGTGTGTGAGTATCCAGATCTATTTCCTGAAGAATTACCGGGTTTGCCACCGATCCGAGAGGTAGAGTTTGGCATTGAGTTAGTGCCAGGGACAACTCTGATTTTGATAGCTCCGTACAGAATGGCATCGACCAGATTAAAAGAGTTGAAATCTTAATTTCAAGAATTGATTGATAGAGGCTTTATGCGACCAGGTTTTTCTCCTTGGGGTGCATTGGTTTTGTTTGTGAAAAAGAAAGACGGAACTATGAGAACTTGTATCGACTACCGACAGCTCAATAAGGTGACTATAAAGAATAAATATCCTTTGCCACGAATTGATGACTTATTCGATCAGTTGAAAGGGGCTATAGTGTTTTTAAAGATAGATTTGAGATCAGGTTACTATCAACTGCGAGTTAAAGATTCTGATGTGTCGAAAACTGCTTTTGGAACAAGGTACAGACACTATGAGTTTCTGGTTATGCTTTTCGATCTTACTAATGCACCTGTTGCTTTTATAGATTTAATGAATCGGATCTTTAGACCGTATTTGGATCGACTTATTTTTGTGTTTATTGATGACATCCTAATTTATTCCGGTGATGAATCCGAGCATGCCGAGCATTTGAAAATAGTGTTATAGACTTTGCGTGATAAGCAGTTGTATACAAAATTTAATAAATGAGAGTTTTGGTTACGAGAAATTAGTTTTTTGGGACATGTTGTGTCAGCATCGGGTATTCGAGTGGATCCGAGTAAGATTTAGGCAATTCTAGATTGGAAGCCTCTGAGAAATGCATCTAAAGTTTGAAGTTTTCTAGGACTCGCTGGTTATTACAGATGATTTGTAAAAGGTTTCTCTATGATTGCAACCCAATGACAAGACTACTTCAGAAAAATGTTAAGTTCAAATGGTCAGAAAAGTGCCAAAAAAGTTTTGACTAGTTGACAGTTTTGTTAATCGAAGCTCTGGTGGTAGTTCAACCAGAGTCGGGTAAATAATTTTTCATTTATAGTGATGCATCTTTAAATGGTCTGGGCTGTGTTTTGATGCAGGAAGGCAACGTAATAGCTTATGCCTCGAGACAGTTAAAGCCACACGAAAAGAACTATCAGACACACGATCTGGAATTGGCAGCTATTGTGTTTGCGTTGAAGATTTGGCACCACTATCTGTCGGTGAGAAATGTCACGTTTATTTTGATCACAAAAGCTTAAAATACTTGATGACTCAGAAAGATCTGAATATACGACAGCGAAGATGGTTAGAGTTGTTAAAAGATTACGAGTTTGTAATTGACTACCATCCGAGAAAGACAAATGTTGTTGCTAATGCTCTAAGTCGAAAATCTCTATTTGCTCTGCGTATGATGAATGCGCATATGACTCTATCCGATGACGGTTCGATTGTAGCTGGGTTGAAAGCGAGACCATTATTTATGTAGCAAATTTGGGAAGCTCAGAAAGTCGATAATGAATTGTTAGCAAAACGGGCTCAATGTGATTTGAATACTGATTCAGAATTTCAGGTTGATGCTGAGGGTTGTTTGAGATTCAAAGGCTGAATATGTGTTCCGAGAAATTCAGAGTTGATTCAGATGATTTTAAATGAAGCTCATAGTAGTTGGTTATTCATCTGGGTAGTACTAAAATGTATAATGTTCTGAAACAGCTTTATTGGTGGCATGGTATAAAATGAGGTATCTCAGAATTTGTTTTGAAATGCTTAATTTGTCAGCAAGTTAAAGCTGAGCATCTGGTTCTGTCTAGATTACTTCAGTCAATTATGATTCCCGAGTGGAAATGGGATAGAATCACAATGGATTTTGTTTTGGGTTTGCCTCTGTCACCGAATAAGAAAGATGCTGTCTGGGCAGTGGTTGATAGACTGACTAAATTGGCTCATTTTATTCCAATATGCACGGATTATTCACTTGATAAGCTTGATGAGTTGTATATTTTCGAGGTTGTAGGATTGCACAGAGTACCTATTTCTATTGTTTCTGATAGAGATCTGAGGTTTACATCGCGGTTTTGGAAGAAACTGTAAAGTGAATTAGGTACGAAGCTACACTTCAGTACTGCCTTCCATCCACAGACAGATGGTAGATCCGAGTGGATTATTCAAATACTCGAGGATATGTTGAGATGTTGCATTCTTGAGTTCAAAGGTACGTGGGAACGGTACTTGCCATTGATTGAATTTGCATATAATAATAGCTTTCAATCGGGTATAAAAATGACACCTTATGAAGCTTTGTATGGTCACAAATGCCGAACACCTTTTTATTGGACCGAGCTCAGTGAGAATAAGATACACAGGGTTGATTTGATCAAAGAGACTGAATAGAAAGTGAAAGTGATTCATGATAGTCTAAAAGCAGCGTCAAATCATCAGAAATTGTATGCAAACTTGAAATGAAAAGATATTGAGTTTCAGATCGAGGATAAAATGTTTTTGAAAGTCTCACTGTGGAAGAAAATACTCTGATTCGGTTGTAAAGGCAAATTAAGTCCAAGTTTATTGGGCCATATGAGATTATTGAGCGTATCGGGCTGGTTGCTTACAGACTGTTGTTGCCCCTTGAGTTAGAAAAGATCCATAATGTGTTTCACGTATCGATGCTTCGTTGATATCGATTCGACCCATCGCATGTGATTTCCCCGTCTAAGATTGAGATTCGATCTGATACGACTTACGAGGAAGAACATATTTTGATTTTAGATCGCGAGGTTAAAGAATTAAGAAATAAGAAAATCTCTTTAGTGAAAGTCTTATGGCATCAACACGGGGTTGAAGAAGCTGCGTGGGAGCCCAAGGATGCTACGAGAGAACTTTACCCAAACATATTCGCCAGTAAGATTTTCGGGGACAAAAATCCCTAAGGGGGGAAAAGTTGTAACAACCCGGTTTAGACCCTATTTGGAATAGTAGTTTTGGGACCACAAATCTGAGTCAAAAAAATATTTTAATATTATTTTTGGTGTCTATAGTATGTGAATTGATATGTGTGAAAGTTTCGTGTGAAAATTTTATCGTTTGTGTGCTCGATTTAATAAAAGGACTTAATCGCGTAAAATGTAAAAGTGGCTTTCTATTTGTTAAAGTACTTATTTGCTATGGTTTATTAATTGTAAAGTCCTTAAAATGAAATTAGGCCACTATTAAGGTTAGTGGACGGTAATGGACTTAATATATGTGATTTTATAATGTTTTAACCAAGGTTAATTTTGTAAATTAGAAATATAAGTTAATAAAATTAAAACAAAAGAAATGAAAGCCATTATTCATCATTTTCTCACCAAAAATTAGAAAAGAGAATAGGGTTCTTGAGCTTTGAATATTCGGCACTCTTGAAACTTGATTTGGGTATGTTCTTTGCTCGATTGTTTTTATAATTTTTACGTTTTTGAGATCGTTGCTTTAAATACTAGCTAGCCCATGCTTGAATTTTTGAATTTGATGATGATTTTGTGTCTTGCCATTGTTGAAAGCTTGATGATTTTTGTGTTTGATGATGAAAAATAAATATGTGTTAATAGATTTTTATGTTTAATTAAGTGATTTTTAGTAAAAATGCCTATTTGGGATTAAATTGTGAATTTTGTAAACTGAGTGGTCAAAATGTGAAATAAATCAAAGAAATGGGCTGCTAGGGACTTCAGTGAAATTTGGCCAAGCATGGGTGTAGTGAAATTTTGAATAATTTTGTGTTTTGTGAAATAGGGAATAAATTGTGAAAAATGTGAAATGTCAGGGGCAAAAAGTCTAAATTGCCTGTTTATGTGTTTTTGGAATAAATTGAATGAATATGTTAATAAACAAGTTAAATTTGTATTAATTTTGATCAAGAAAAGAGGAAATCAGAACTGGATCGGGGGAAATCTAAAGTTGTCGAATAATTGTCTCGGTTCTTTCGTAGTTGTCCGAGATAAGTTCATAAGTAAATAAATGACGTTAAATTCGATTGTATATATTTTATTTGTGCCGAATTGAATTATTACTTGTATATATATGTTCAAGCTGAATTTGTATAAGTGTGGGAGAAGTATTTACGAGCCTAAATAGATCGAGTTATGATGTCTGAAAGTCTCGTACGAACCTCAGGAATAGTTAGGATACATATGTCATGACATAGGATTCTGATATGTGTTTTTGTGTAAGACAACATCTGGGACGTTGCCATAAATTTGTGATTTACGTGTAAGACCATGTCTGGGACATCGGCATCATATTTGATATCATGTAAGACCATGTCTGGGACATTGGCATTGTACGAGCTTTTTGACTATCTGAGTATCCTTATTAATTCCAAATGGTTCCACGGGCAATATTGAGTAAGGATAGAATGTGTAATCGAGCTAAGAGGTTAGGTATGTGTTAAGTTAAATGATTGGGAAAATAAGGTAAGTGTGTACTTGTGATTTATATATGAAATATGCATTGTAAAAGTGAGAATTATTTGTGTTTATGAGTATATGTACATTCGGCTATTAATAATATAATGTCAATGTTTATGAGATAATGATTGAGTTTGTAAGCATAAAACATGTACATTTGGTTAAAATTTTTTTGGTTCAATCTAGTTTAATTGAATTATGTATGTCACTAAAATAAATTATTTGCTTATGACTTGCTAAGCTATTTAAGCTTACCGTGTGAGTGTTTGCTCATTGTTTTTATAGATTTTTGAAAGCTAGTTACGAGCAAGGGGATTGTCAGAGAAATCCGTCACACTATCGATTAGCACTATTTTGGTATTTTATAAGTTTGAACTTTGAACCTATGGCATGTATAGACAAGATGACATATTTAATCTTGGAGTATGTATATATATTTAGCCATGCAAAAATGGCTTGATCATAATGTTAATGTCTATGTGTCTTCATTTGTGACTTAAACTTATTTTGGAGGTAAGTTTCATGGTTAATATGCTTGGAGTGGCTGGTTTATGTTTCGGCAAAGGTGATTAAATCATATAGCTAATTGTTTAATTATATGTAAATGTTGAATTTGGTGGTATTCACTATGTGTGGACTATGTTATGCTATGGGTATTTGACTATTAAATATGGTTATTATTATTTTTTGAGTTGGTTTGAAATGGTAAAATTTCATTGATGAATTGATTTGGAAATAGTGGATAATTTGCACATGAGAATTAAGCTATGTCTTTAGGTTCATGTTGATGAGTATGTAATATTGATATTTGGTATGTATATATATATTTATGTGATGTTGTCGTATGCATTGGTCATTTTTGTATTGAGTTGAAAGTGGAAATTTTAGCTTAATTTGAAGAGTAAGAACTTGTATCATTTTTGTGGTTATATTTGATTGCCTAATAGATGAAAGGAGATTTGATTTTGTGTATGTATTCTAGGCATAATAAGTCGCATGTGGTTTAGGTGAAATTCAAATTGTTATACGTGCACAAAATGTTTTGAAATGACATGGTAAATTTTGCTATGAAAATTAAGCCATGTAAATTGAATGGTTCGGTTACAGGTGAGCATGAATAAAAGTATGGAGTAATATGTATGACTTTAGTTTTAAAATAAATGTAATATTATATATGCGCATATAATTTGTAATGTCTAAGTTATTAAGTTAGACATGTTAGGTTCGACAATCAAGTTTGGATTTGGTTATTGATACCGTGGTTAAATGTGCATATAGCTAAGATGTTTTAAAAAATCAAACTTGACCATCTTATGAAGCCGTTTGTGCCGATTATAATATGATCAAAAGCTTTGAGTTATGATTCATTTGGTATAAAATGTGCATGAATGATTTATGAAGTAAAAATAATTATTTTTATTAGGTGTTCAAATATTATTAACATGATGAGATCATGATTTGAATGATGTATTATTAAAGCAATTATGATATGACTTTGGGACTTGTTTATTGACTTGTAATTATGATATATGTTTGTTATGGGTTCAGTTGAACTTTGTGATATGATTTGTATATGCAGTATGATTTATGTTAAATATTTAATTAGTAATAATATATATATACGAATATGACTTATGTTTTATATGGTCGTGAAATGTTCTGATTTTTCCAATAATGCCTATTAACCCTGGTCTGGCAACGGATATGGGTTAGGCGTGTTACACATACCTTTAGTAAAGGTTTTCTGGTGTAATCACAAGACTAAAGAGGCTACTAGGGAAACTGAGGATGCAATGAGACGTCAGTATCCTTATCTATTCAATTAGGTTAATTGTGAGGACGAAATTCTTTTTAGAGAGGGGAGTTGTCACATCTTGAAAATCGACTTAGTAGAATTGGACATTAAATTATGGGTTTAAGAGAAAAATAGATTTTTTGTCATAGGAATTAAAATAGGACAAAATAAATAATTAGTTAACAATAGTAAATTTAATAATTAAATTAAATAATTATGGTATTAATAATCGGGGCATTACTAGAAATAATAATAGAGGCTAATTTTGGAATAGTGGTTTAAGTAGAGGTTGAATGTGTAAATTAAAAACTAGTGGTTAAAAGGGGAGCTATTATAACAAGGGAGAATAGGTGGGGACTAGTGGAGGAAATAGCCCATTCTTTTTAAAAACGGCTAGTTGGCTATAAAAAGCCACTGCTGTCCCATTTTTCTCTATCTTTTATTTTTCATTTTAAAATTTTTTTTAGATCTAAGATTCAACATTTTCTCTCAAATTTTTTGCATCTATTATATTTTCTTTGCATCCAAACACTCCTTATTCCTTCAATTTTGTAAAAAAATCACTCTTTTTTTCTCCAATTTCTCACTTAAATTTAGCTTGTTTTTGCTCAATTGGTACAAATTCGTGGAGGTTTTTGAGTTAAAGGTAAATATATTATTTCCTTATGTATTAAATTTTTATTAGGTGTTTCTAATTTGAATTTTCATAGATCTAAGCAAGAAAATTAAAGATCCATGGTTTTAAAGCTATGTTTTGCATAAAAATGTTGAATCTCATAATAAAGAGCTAAGAGATGTTTTTAAAATGATTTGTAGTATATTTTGACAAGATTAAGAGGTTTACAAATTCAATTTCTCAAAATATTTAAGTAATTTCTTGAATTAAATGGTTCTCTTTTGAGATGAAAAACGAACAATGTTTACCAAAAAAATATTAATTAAAGAAATTGAGAAAAGTTAGAGATCTAGATCTACAATTAGGCACAAGTTAGGGGGTTAGGAGGTAGAAATTAAGGATTTAATTAACTTAAAAAGAAGAAATTGAGTGAAATAGATTGTACGAAATAAGTCGAATAAGTATGTGTGAGTGGAGAGCTGTTTTATGAGTACAAAGAGAGTAAGCTAGATTGGTTTTGAATACTTAGTAATATGTACATTTTAGTCTGAAGCTAAAAACGTTGGTGGAGCCTCAACAAACAGGGATAAAGGCAAGCGAAAAGTTGTCTAGTTCGACGAGTCGTACTGAACTACAAGAGAGTGCATTTGTATTGTCGAAACCAGTTTTTTATTTGAAAAAAAATGGGGATCGACTTTTAAAACCAAATGTGGAGTCGCCACCAATCTTTTTGTTTAGGTGTGATTGGATCACCTAACAAAACATTTTGTTTCATTTAAATCAATTTTGGTCCACGTAAATTTAAAAATGGGTTCGGGAGCCGATTACGTATGAGGGAGGGTTAGCACCATCACTGTAACGCCCCAATTTTCGGGAATTCTGTGAATGTTGGCAAAATTTCATGCTTTAATTTTGTCATTTGTGAGTGAAATTTTGAAATAGGACCTATGTGAAAATGTTTGAAAATGCTATAGCCTAAATTGAAGTGGCCAAATAAATAGGAGTGCAAAATAGGAGGATTTGCATGACAAACCTCCTATTTTACATGAAGTGGCCAGCCATCATGTTGTTGTAGACAAAATGTGCACTTGATATCCATAATTTATGGTACAAATTGATACAAATTGATAATGGGTTAGGTAAATGTTCCATGATAATGGGTTAGGTAAATATTCCATGATAATGGGTTAGGTAAATGTTCCATGATTGGAATTTTATGTCTTTTGTATTAAAGAATTAAATGGATGAAATATGAAATTTATTAAAAGAAAAAGGGGTGAAAAGAACAAAGTTTTGTCCATCTTTGTTCATCATAGCCTAAAGTTAGAGAAGAGAAAGGAGAGGAGAAAGCTCTTGAATGTTCGGTCACTTGGGGAAGAAAATTGAAGGTAAGTTCATGGTAGTTTGCTTCTATCTTGATGTTCATGAGTTCTTCTTGATTCTACCTTAACTCTTGCAGCATATTTTGGTTTTTGGTTGTGTTATGAGCATTTGGTAATGAATTAAAATGAAGGAAATGGTTTTTGTTTCATGTTATTTTGATGAAAAATGGAAGATATGTGAAGTTGAGCCAAACAAATATGCATGCAAGTTATGTGTGAAAGAGTGATTTGGTAATAAATCTGCTTGGGACAGCAGCAGTAACGTGACTTTAGAAAATCACCATAAATTGTGGGAGATGAGTTAGAAGCTGCATAAATTATGTAATTAAAGCTTAATTAGTCTAGTTTCAAATGGAATAAACGAGAACATATTTTGAATTCTTTACAATGAGAAATTTGATTTGTAATGAAGAGTGGTCAGATTAGTCAAATAGTGAAACATGCGAAACTTTGAGAAAAATCTGGTATTGATTGGCAAAACCAAAAATTCTGAAAATTTTATGGATATAAGATATATGAGTCTATTTTCAGGGAAAATTAACGGCACTTGATTTGGAGTTCCGTAGCTCCAGTTATAAATGATTTAGTGACTGTTGCTCAGGAAGACAGCTTGCAGTGAAATTATGATTATGTGGTAAACATTGACAAAAATTTGTTAATGAGTTGCTTATTGATTTCTTATAAGTTTACTATGATCTGTAGGTGTGGTTGGCCGAATATTGTAAGGGGTTAATACGTAGTTTGTATTTGAATAGTTAGATTAACGTGTTAGTAATCCAATTGTAGGCGGTTCGTGTGTGGATCTCGTCAGCATATCGTCGCAAACAGGTGTGTAACTAACACCCTCTTTCTTAGTCTAGATCGGCAAAAGTCGAAAATCCGAAATGCCAAAAACCGGTATTTTGTAGATTTGCGAGTGTGCGAGTGCTCGTGAGGTAAATCGATTAATGTTTTTGGTAAGCTGCAATGTTTGGACTGCAAAGTGCATGATTTCTGTGCCCTCGATATTTTTGGGCTTAATGCGCCAAACTTGGAATGATGGGCCAACGGGCCCAATTCGGTAAGAACGCTCGGTACGTGATTCTGTAGTACGTGAAAGGTAGGAATATGCATGAAAAACTCTAAAATAGATAAATTACTAAAATACCTTTAAAAGTGGAAAATTTAGAGTTTTACCCCTAGGAGATAAATTACCGAAATACCCCTAGGGTTAAATTGACTTAAATGCATGTTGGACTGTTGTTATGTACTGTATGCCATGTTGTTATTATCTGATGCATGGGATTGGGATATTGACGGAGGAAGTACTGAAAGTGGCTTGTCCACGTACTAGAGGCTTTGCCTCAATTTACTGTTAACTGAGCAGCAATGCTGCAACTGTGGAGTGTTGGGCTGGGTGGGTTGAGCTATCCCCACATGGAGTGTATGGCTAGTACGGGTGGAGTGTAGTGGTTGGTGGGTTGAGTAGTCTCCCCAAATGGGCTTGCATATGTTATTGATGTTGCATGTATTTTGAAATGGGCCTGTGGGCCATACTGTTATCTGAATAAGGGGCTAAGGCCCAGTTTATTGTAATCTGAAAAGGGCTCTGGTCCAGTACCACTGTTACCTGAATGGGCTTAGGCCCAATAGGCTTGAGCTGACTTGGGCTTTGAATGGGTTTTCCTTACACACTAAGTTTCCCCAAACTCACCCCTTTTATTTTCATCCATGGAGGAAATCCCCAACCATAGTGGGCTTGGAGCTGTGAGGGAATTCAGAGTGGCCACCCGTTATGAAAGTTTGATTTTCTTCTGGTGAACTGGACATCCTTTTATTTACGTTTGAAGTTTTGGGTTTTTAAATGTAATAAGGCTGCTTAATTATTTTTGATGGTTTTAATATGTATTACTAAGATAGGTATTACTTATTTTAACTGTTGAAATTGGATAGCTTTAGGGCGGTTTTCAAAAACAACAATTGATTTCAAAATAACACGACAACAAGCAAAGCTTCTGCAATGAAAGTATTTTCCAAAATTAATCACTTTTCCTAAAAATAACTTAATCAAATCGGTTTCCTAGAAATATCCATGACGTTAAGGTGTGGCAATGGCGATATGCATGTCTAGGATTGGATCCGAAGGGAGCTTGGTACTTAAGCAGTCCGATGGACTCACCACCTCTTTTCCGGTTTCTTACCTGGTGCACATCTTCCATTCACTTTAACCTATAATGAAATTATCTTTTAAAACACTAAGTAAGTTTTTCTGGATCAACAATATAAAATATTTTGAACGCTTCGATGTGGCATGTCGGACCCAGTCATAACGTCTGGGCCGGGTTTGGGGTGTTACAATCACTACGCCCAAAAACTGGTACCAGATTGATTAATTACTGTCCTTATGTCTAGGGTTTTTCAAAAAATTTGAAATATGGTTCCTTTTAAAACATTTGAGTGGTTTAATCGGGTCGTCAAAACTTTCTCGTTTCAAAGGTATAAAGCATCACATCCAGCACGATAAGACATGATCCTGTATACTTTTGAGAACACGATTGAGTTTTGACTTCCAAAAGCTCTTAGGTCAAAAATTACAAAAGGGTGTTCAAATATTTAGTCCAACGAAAAATCGAAACCCAGCACGGTAGGGCACGATTTCTCGAATTTCTAAATACTGAACATTGCCTTATTTTAGGATTTTTAAAAAGATTTGTAAACTCAAAACATATTAATTTTATTTGAAATACAATGGAATAGTTGATTTTAAAGTGTTGGAAATTATACAGCGACATTTGTAAACCAAAAGAAAAATAATAAATATGGGATAGTATGCACACATAAAATACAATACTTATGAATGAAGATAATATAACCTTATTTAACCTACTAATAAAACAAACAATTAAATATAACTAATAACCAAATTCACAAGCATGGGTGACCAATAATTGATTTAATAATACATAAAAAACGAACAAGTGTGGTGTAACTAATATACATGAAATAATAAAAAACATTAAACACATGAGGTTCCAAATAACATAAAACTAATACGATACAAAACAATTTCAAAAAAAATGATGCATTGATGAGAACATAACACATGTTAAAACTTGAATTTTTTTTAAAAAAACTAAGAATATATATATAATTTTTTTTAAAAATAGATGTTGCAAAAAGAAGATATTTAAATCAAATAATATGCCAAACGTTAAAAAATATATTTATAAAAAATTGACAATATACACACAATTAATGAGAATTTAAATAATACATAAAATATGAGAGGATAGTAAAAATACATAATAAAATATGATCTTAGGAAACAAATTATGTACACAATAGATTTAAAAGACATATACATATATATAAATGAATTTAGAAGCAATTATATGTAAAAATAACATGGAAATAATAATGCATATAAGAGTAAATTAATTTTGCTATAAATTATATATGTGCAAATATATATCAAAGCATTTAAATGTGATACTATATAAAATTTTAAAATAAAATAATATAAAGAAAAATTCCGAAATAATAATTTTATAAACACATAAATGAAGTTTTTAAAATAGATTCATATATATATAAAAATATGAAGTAAATTTTAAAACAATAGGTATTTTAAATAGAAAACTCCATTAAAATAATATATATACAAATATACACAAAAATATTTAAATAAAATTTTATATAAATGGTTAAAATAATATGATATAAAATAAACTTCAAAATAATGATTATATAAAATAAAGTAAAGTTATCAAAATGATTTAACACACATATATATATATATAATAAATGGATTTTCAAAATCATAATGAATAGAAGACTCGATTAAAATAATATAGGTACAAGTATATAAAAAGATTTGAATTAAATACTATGCAAAATGTTAAAATTATATGATATAAAAAAGAACTTCAACCTAATTACAAATAAAAACACAGAAAAAAAATATTAAAATAGATCAACACATATATAAAAATATTAAATGAATTTTAAAATAATAAGCATTATAAACTAAAACCTCAATCAAAATAATACATGTACAAATATATATAGAATATTTAAAGAAATATTGTACAAATATTAAAATGGATCAACACATATACAAATATTAAATGTATTTTAAAATAGTAAGTTATACAAATAGAAAACTAAATTAAAATTGAACTAAAATAAAAGGGATAATTTATAAATAAAATAAGCCATTAAAAAAAATAAAAAAAGGACCAGCGCGCCTCACAGGCAAATGCTCAGGGACCAAATCTGGAAATATTCTAGGTCCTAAAATGCTGCGTTGAGGCACGGGTTAAATTGAAATATTAAGCAAATTCTAGGGATAATTAAAAACAAAGAGATCTGGAATAAGCTTAATCAAACAGCAGCGCAAAAGGAAGGGACTAAATGCACAAATTGCCCTTTACCGCAGCAAACGCGCCGATCCTGAGGGCACTGGAACGGGTCATCGGGCATGGCTTCCAGACGATGTCATTTTTAAACCATTGAAGTTGGTTTAAACGGCGCCGTTTTTGCTTCTTTATAAAGGCTAACTAAGGCCTTCATTCAGCCGAACTAACAATGCCCTAGCCTTTTCACTTTATCACCTTCAGCCGAACCTAATCCCCTCTTTCAAACATCGATTCACTGCTATGATAGGTGCTCTCAGGCTTGGAAGAATGACCTTTTAGCCTTGAGGTCTTCCTTCGACTTCGATTTCAACGAAGCAAAGAGAAGATCCACGGCATATTCGTATGGTAAGGTTTTCTTTTCCTTTGTTTCCTTTTTTTTTGAAGAAAAAAACAAATGCACCAATGAAGTATTCAAGAAAGTAAATCAAAAGAAAAGAAGAACAAAACTAGAAAAATTTAAATCAGAAATCACCTAAAAATTTTGACTGATCCCTCTCTATTCGATTTGTATGCGTATTTAGTGTGCGTAAGTCTTTACAATGTACACCCGACGGCTTTTTATAGTCGAATTTACGTGAGTAAATAAATAAAAAAATAAAATTACATTTTTCTACTGTCATTTGCTGTATTCTGTTAGCCTGCTTTCTTTTCGTGTCTTCTTTTGCAGGTTCTATGGATGCAAAGCTGTACGGAGGAAGAGGCCGTAGAGGCCGTGCATGGGAACCACTCGTGGGCAGCTGCGCAAGGCCCTTGCTGGGGTTCCAATTTCTGAATCAACATTTGGGTCATTTGGGCCTGTATTGTAATTGGGTCGGGTTTCAACTGGGAGTTAGTTTATTTGGGCTAGGATTTAGACTCAATTGTTTGGGTCGGATATTATTTGGGTCAATTGAGTCATGGGCTATTTTAGGCCGATGGACTTTTATTGTATTGGTTTTTTTATTTATTTGTTTTATTTTGGTTTTTGGTTCTTTTAGGGGTCCAGAGTTTTATAAATGGACATTGGTTTATTTTGATTTTATTATTTTATTATTTTTAATTTATTTCTCTGGTTTTATTGCGGGCCGGGCAAATTGGGCCTGCTACAGCTGCCCCTCTTTGCTCATTGTCGTGTAACAAGGATGAAGCAAAGACCTTAAAAGGACCAATTTTGCCCGGGTCTTACTGCATCTTTGACTTTTTGGCCCTTCTTTTCTTCACGTTGCCTCGTTCCAATTCACCGTTGGAACTTTTTGGTAATTTCAACCTTTTCCACTACAACTTCAGGTATACAAGGCTGGTAACTTAAATCTATTCCATTGTCGATACATAGAGATAAGATTTGTTGTCTTTGACCTGCTCCACAGCTGCTTAAGGGAAACAAGATCCTCAATCTTTAGTCTGCTTCCTTGCTACATCAGGAAGATAAGACCAATATCCTCAACATGTTCTCTTGCTACCTTAGAGAGATAAGGCTAGTGGCGAAAATCTGCTCCATTGCCGATACATGGAGATAAGATTCACCATATTTGATCTACTCCACTACTGCTTAGGGGGATAAGATCTTCAATCCTCAGTCTGTTTCCTTGCTACCTCAGGAGGATAAGACTTGTATATAAAGCCTGCTCCACTGCACCTTTAGGGAGGTTAGGTTAGTGGCTAAAATCTGCTCTAGTGCCGATACATGGAGATAAGATTCGCCATCCTTCGATCTGCTCCACTACTACTTAGGGAGATAAGATCTTCAATCTTCAGTCTGCTTCCTTGCTACCTCAGGAAGATAAGACTCATATCTCGAACTCGCTCCTCTACAACTTCAGGGAGATAAGGCTCGAGGCATAAATCTGCTTCATTACCGATACATGGAGATAAGATCGCCTCTTTCGATCTGCTCCACTACTGCTTAGGGAGATAAGATCTTCAATCTTCAGTCTACTTTCTTGCTGTCTTAGAAAGATAAGACTCATTCTTCAACCCGCTCTCTTGCAACCTTAGAGAGATAAGGCTGGTGGCTCAAATCTGCTTCATTGCTGATAGATGGAGATAAGATTAGCCATCTTCGATCTACTCCACTGCAACTTCAAGGAGATAAGATCTTCCATCTTCACCAATGTCGCTACACTGTCATCTAAGGAACATGTCTTGTAGACTCCATTTTATATGCGCATGTTTATGCCAAATAATTAAGATGTTATGATTGAAATGAATCCAATGCTCCTAACTAAATATGGTATGAATGATATATGCAGAAATGAGAATGATTCCATTTAAATTTTAAGGTATCATCACTCGTTGTTCATCAGTATGTTGTCCCTACCGTATTACACATTCATCTCTCTCAATCAGCATTTTGATAGAGTATCCCAAAGAAACAACCATATTCTGCTCAACAAGCTTGCCTCGCTATAATTCCAATGTCCCTTCTACTTTTCTTTTTGAGACAAAACATTACAACTCATAATTGAATTTTCATATGTTCGATCTGCTACCTCACTCCTCCGGTGTCATAGCCAGATGTGCGTGTTTGATATTTACAAGGATACAAAATATCATTTCCCTTTTCTTAAGAACAATTCCTTTTTATATTGATAATTTTTCCAAATTGTATCATCAATGCCATATCTTGTCCTTTTTGTTCAATCATTTGGATAGAAACCCAAAGAGGCGATTTATTCAATTATATCCTTGAACTTTGGTGCATTCTAAACAATTGTCCATTTCAGATTCTTGCATTATCTAGAAACTCCTAGAGTAATATGCAAAACTTCTATTGTGAAACATTACTAGGTCATTCATCATTATTTCAATGTAACATGCTTGAAATCAAATCGTAAAAATGGATAAGAATGACATTGAATTTAAGCTCAAAGTGAATAAATCATCAAAGGAAAAAAATGGCCATTGATTCGAGAATGTACATCCTGAAAAAGAAAGACTAATTCAAAAATAGCCAATTTACTATAAATAAAATGAAGACTAGGTACTCTTGATATCGGAAACTGAGCTTCTCCGTATGAACTTTTTGAAGACAAATTCAAGCTTGACATGTGTTTAGGAGATCAGAAGTACTTTGTCAATGCCCCAAGATGCAACATACCCCCTTCCTGGTTAATTCAAGTATAGCAAGATCATCGCCTTCCCACTTTAGATCGTCATTTGAGCCGCCCTTTTTGGGTTTTCAACTTAAATCCCCTTTGGTCTCAAGGCGCCCTTTGCGGGTTTTCACCTTGGCCTCTCCTTTTTCTTTTTCATTTCTATTGAGTCTCAAAGCGCCCTTTGCGGGTTTTCACTTTGGCCCCCCCCTTTTTTTTAAGAAAGTCACAAAGTGCCCTTTGCGGGTTTTCACTTTGGCTTCTTTCCCTCACTAGGTGTAGTACTTTTTGACTAAATCCGAGTTTACTAGATTAGACAAGTCTTTTCCATCCATTTCATCTAGGATTAATGCTCCTCTGGAGAAAGCTTTCTTTACCACATAAGGCCCCTCCCAATTTGGTATCCATTTTCCTCTGAAATCTTTTTGTATAGGAAGAATCTTTTTCAAAACCAAATCTCCCTCATGAAATTCTCTTGGGTGAACCTTTTTGTCTTAAGCCCACATCATTCTTTTTTGATACATCTGACCATGCTAGATAGCCCTTAGCCTCTTTTCCTCAATTAAATTCAACTGATCATATCGAGACTGTATCCATTCTGCTTCATCTAACTTCAATTCTGACAAAACCCGGAGAGAAGGTATCTCCACCTCAATGGGTAGAACTGCTTCTATTCCATAAACCAATGAGAAAGGCGTTGCCCCAGTAGAAGTTCTAACAGATGTTCAATAAGCGTAGAGAGCGAATGACAACTTCTCATGCCAATCTCTATAAGTTTTGGTCATTTTTCCCACAATCTTCTTGATATTTTTATTGGTTGCTTCCACTGCCCCATTCATTTTTGGGCGATATGGTGATGAATTATGGTGTCTAATTTTAAACTGACTGTAGACCTCTGCTATTGTGTTATTGTTCAAATTTAATGCATTATTAGATATGATCTTTTGAGGCATCCCATATCGACATATGATTTCCTTCTTTAAAAATCTGCTGACTGCCGATTTAGTTACATGAGCATATGAAGTAGCCTCCACCCACTTGGTAAAATAGTCAATAACCACAAAGATGAAACGATGCCCATTTGAAGCCTTCAGTGAGATTAGACCTATGACATCCATGCCCCACATAGAAAACGGCCATAGGGAAGTCGTAACATGCAAAGGTGAGGGAGGTACATGAATCTTATCACCATAAATTTGACATTTGTGACATCACTTGGCATAATTGATGTAGTCTCCTTCCATGGTTGATCAATAATATCTGAACCTTATAATTTGTCTAGCCATTGTGAACCCATTGGCGTGCATTCCACAAACCCCTTCGTGAACTTCTTCCAAGATTTTCTTGGACTCCACAGTATCCACACATCTCAAAAGTACCTGATCCTTTCTTCTTTTGTATAGGATCTCCCCATCTAAAACATAATCACAGGCAAGTCTTCTCAACGCCCTTTTTTCATTCTCCGTGGCTTGATCTGAATATTCACGATTTCTCACATATCGCAATATATCCTGATACCAAGGATGATCATCTCTCACTTCTTCCTCTATATTATAACAATAAGACGGGGCCTTACAAATACTCATCTGAATGGGCTTCACATCTTCTTGTCTGCTTATTTTGATCATGGAAGTGAAAGTAACCAAAGCATCTGCCATCTGGTTTTCATCGCGCGAGAGATAATTGAAGGTAATATCATCAAATTCTTCGACTAACCCCAACACCAACCTTCTGTAATTGATTAATTTGGAATCTCTTATCTCCCATTCACCTTGAAGTTGGTAAATTACCAGCGCAGAATCTCCATATACTTCCAGTGACTTAATCTTGCGCTCTATAGCTGCTTGGAGCCCCATGATACATGCTTCATACTCTGCCATACTATTCATGCAATCAAAATCCAATTTACATGTGAATGGATAACGATCTCCATCCGGAGACACCAAGACCGCTCCAATCTCATTACCTATAGCGCTCGAGGCTTCATCAAAATTCAATTTCCAAGATTAATCTTTTGCAGTGTCCTCTTCAGTAGCTGTCACATACACTATCTCTTCATTAGGAAAATCAAAATTAAAGGGCTCATAATCTTTTAAAGCTCGACTGGCTAGAAAATCTGCTATTACACTCCCTTTTACGGCTTTTTGACTCACGTAGATTATGTCAAATTCAGAAAGCAGAATTTGCCACCTAACCATTCTTCCATTCAAGGCATTTGACTCCATCATATACTTTAGAGGATCCAACTTTGAAATTAACCAAGTCGTATGGTACAACATATATTACCTCAACCTCCGAGCTGTCCAAACCAAAGCACAACACAATTTTTAAATTGGCAAATATCTCAATTCATACTCAGTGAATTTTTTACTGAGGTAATATATCGCCCTTTCTTTTCCTCTTGATTCATCATGTTGACCAAGCACACATCCCATAGAATTACCAAACACGGTTAAATACAGTATTAACGGCCTGTCTGAGCTTGGAGATGATAACACTGGAGGACTCGACAAATATTTTTTAGCTTTATCAAAAGCTCTCTGGATTCATCATCCCATTCTCCTGGGTTATGCTTTTTAAGAAGACGAAATATAGGGTCACATTTCTCCGTTAATTGAGAAATAAACCGAGTAATGTATTTTAGTCTTCCCAGGAAACCTTGAACCCCTTTTTAAGTACGTGGTGGAGACAACTCTTGTATAACTCAGACTTTGTTTGAATCAATCTCAATTCCACTCTCACTGACTATAAAGCCCAATAGCTTTCCGGATCTAGCCCCAAAGGTACACTTGGTTGGATTAAGCTTTAACTGAAATTTTCTCAATCTCATGAACAACTTTCTCAACACTTGGATGTGTTCCTTTTTGGTTCGGGATTTGGCTATCATATCATCAACATAGACTTTAATCTCATTGTGCATCATATCATGAAATAAGGTCACCATGGCCCTTTGATATGTTGCTCCAACATTATTTAATCCAAATGGCATCACCTTGTAACAAAATGTGCCCTACAAGGTTATGAAGGTAGTCTTTCCCATGTCCTCAGGATGCATCTTGATCTGATTATACCCCTAGAAACCATCCATGAAGGACAACAACGAGTAACCAGCTGTATTGTCCAGCGTATCAATGTGAGGCAAGGGAAAATTTTCCTTTGGTTTTGCCTTATGTAGATCTCTATAATCCACACACATTCCCACCTTGCCGTCCTTTTTGGGAACAGACACAACGTTGGCTACCCATTCTAAATACTTGATCACCTGAAGGAATCCTGCATGAAATTACTTCTTAACTTCCTCATTTATTTTTAAAACAATATCTGGCCTCATTCTTCGGAGTTTCTGCTGTACTGGCTTGCAATCTTCTCTTATGGGAAGGCGATGTACCACAATATCAGTGCTTAAGCCAGGCATATCTCGGTATGACCATGCAAAAACACCTTTGAATTCCTGAAGCAACCCAACAAGGTCTCGCTTTGTTTCTTCAGTTATACATGTTCCAATTTTTACAACTTTCCCCTCTTCTAGAGTCACCATGTCCACTACTTCTTTATGAGGTGAAATTTACTTTTCCTCCTATTCTTCTATCCTTAACAAGTCTGGAGATAAATCACAGTCTCTGTCATCTTCAAAGTCCTAAGATCCCTCTAAACACATGTCTTGCTCAAATAGTGATTCTGAGTCAGTAACAACGTCACTCGTGATATTAATATCCAGGGACCTATTATAGGTACAAAAAATATACAATGAATGAATGAATTTGATAATTATTGTCTGTATGGTATGTTTATGAATGAAATAAAAGAATGATTGAAGAAAGTCCAAAAAAGAATCAGGATAATTATTTAAATGGAAAGAATAACACAATTACTTGTGGAAAGAATAAAAAATGTTTACTCAAAATGATAGCAAAAATGTATTTCATTGAAATAATGATGTTTGAACATGAGCCTATTTCACAAAGAAATCCTTGTTGCCTCTAGGCTTAAAACAACAAGTTTGTTTTAAACATTACTCTGAGTGAGCTTTAAAAACTACAGGAATGTCTTCTACAGTCCAATTGTCTAGAACACTCCCAGGCTCATATGGACGAATATCTGACGAAATCCCATATTCAATTGTCTCTTCAAATATGGCATTGATGTGCACATTTCCCAATACTCCTTCCATGTTTTCTTTCTCCGGCATCCCTCATTTAGGATAAATAATCCCTCCTGATACAAAATTCCTAGAGATGTGAGGGATTATCATGGGCTCCCACTGAATTTCTCCACCATTCACATGTGCTCTTCTTCTTTCTCGCCTTTTTTCCAATTCCCTTTTCCTTTGTCTTGCATTTGGCCTGAACCCCAAATCAAAACGATCATGCTTTTCTTTTAGCATCAGAACTTCAAATCTTCCCTGGAGACATCTCTCAAGTCCCTTTTCTGGTGAAGCTCCATGTCCTACCATCAGCTGTAGACCCATCATCATAGTTTTAGACATTTTCGATTCCAGAATTCTACTTCCCTTAGCAACGAATGTTGCATTCACAAACTCCAAAGATCGAAAAGAACACTAAATATCTTCATCATATGTCTCTAAATATGGTGCATCACTGCTTACAGCTACAATAATGTCCTCTTCAGCATTTATCGTCACCAACCGTCCTTCTGATACTAGCTTTAACTTCTGATCTAATGATGAAGGCACTGCCCCTGCCGAATGTATCCAAGGTCTCCCTAACAGGCAGTTGTAAGAGGGCTTAATATCCATCACTAAGAAATCTACCTCATATGTAGTTGGGCCAATCAACAAAGGTATTTCTATTCTCCTCATAACTCTCATTTCTGTGCCATCAAATGCTCGCACAATATTCTAACATCCCTTCATATGTGAGCTATCCACAAGTAACCTGTTTAATGTGGACAAGGGCAACACATCCAATGCCAACCCATTTCAACCAGAACCCCTAACAATGTGTATCCTTTACATCTGGTGGTTATAAGCAAAGCTTTGGTAGATCCCATACCTCCTAGTGGTATCTCATCATCATTGAAAAAGATGAAACTATCTGCACTTATGTTATTAACCAACCGATCCAACTTATTGACAGAAATATCATTGGTCACGTACGTCTCGTTCAGCACTTTCATTAATGCATTTTGGTGTACCACTGAGCTTAGGAGCAAAGCTAATATAGATATGCGGGCTGGTTGTTTATGCAACTATTCCACCACACTGTACTCACTATGTTTCAAAAATTTTAGGAACTCTCTAGCTTCTTCTTCTTTCACTGGTTCATTAACAGGTACCCCATGTTCGATCGCTTTTCCCTTCTTTTGTTCGACCATCACATCTCTTCCTTTTGCAGGTTCTGTTCGGGCATTTGTCAAATCATATCGTCTTTCACTGCGTGTGTGAGAACCTATATTTTAATCCTCTTTTAATGGGCTGACTGAACTCTCTTTTCTCTGGATTGTCACAGTACAATATATTTCCAGAAGACCCTTTTACTATCCTTGTAAGAGAAAACCGCTGGCTTCTGAATTATAATCTTTGGTGTTATCTGAACTCCTGTTTCATTCGTAGGACGTGAAATAATAACCAAAGGATAACTGACTTTCGGGACACTCGACGTGGATTCTGACGCGCACATATACTCCTCCTCCTTAACCCCTTCATAAAATTTTATTTCCTTGTTGTCCATCAGGCCATAAATAATAGCTCTGAACTCTTCACATTCTTGAATTTTGTGTTCCTCTTCATGATGGAACTCACAATAATTCTTTATCTCATTATCACTTCTTTCTGAATTCGACATAACTAACCCCCTTCTTGCCATCTCCTTTCAGACCCATTTCAAAGGAGTTTTTACTTCTGTAACATCCGCCTTGATTCTTTTTCCTATACCTCCATCTATTGCATTTATCCCACTATCAGTATGATTAGGTAGCAGATTTTCTGTACTGGGCGCATTATCGAATTTCACAATGCCCATCTGAATAAACCTCTCAACCAACTTCTTGAAAGTAGTGCAATTTTCTATCGAATGCCCTACGATCCCTGCATGATACTCACATTGACTATTGGCATTGTACCATTTAGGGAACGAAGGCTGTAATGGCTTTAGATAAAAAGGTGCCACCACATGGCTTTAGAGTAAATTGAAGCTTCTCATTATTTTTCTTTGCTCCAAATTCCTACCTTGATGAGCCCTGACCAGCAGTCATCGCCTTTAGCTGACTTACAATAACAGGCTTTGAATACCCCATGTTTCCATTGTTCACCTCATTTTCCTTTTTTCGTAGAGCAGACCTTTTAGCACTTTCTCCTGCCTCTATCCTTCCATTTCTTATGGCATTCTCAATCATTTCTCCTGTTATGGCCACCTCTGTAAAACTCCTTGTGGCACTTTCTAAATGAGTTATGAACGGAGCTTTTAAGGTATTAATAAAGAGCATTGTAGTTTTCTTCTCCAAGAGTGGTGGCTGAACCTAAATGGCCACTTCCCTTCATCTCTATGCATACTACTTAAAACTTTTGTTTGGTTTCTTTTCCATTTTCTAAAGAGTAATTCTGTCAAGAGTCATATCTGTCACATGGCTATACTGCTTCATGAATGCTTGTGCCAGATCTCTCCATGAACTAATTCTGTTTCGATTCAACTGATTGTACCATTTAGCTGCTACCCCCACCAAACTATCTTGGAAGCAATGAATCAACAGTTGATTGTTATTAACATACACAGTCATTCTTCTGCAAAACATAGTGATATGAGCTTTAGGACAACTCGTTCCATTGTATTTCTCAAATTCTGACATCTTGAACTTGTATGGAAGTACTAAGTCTGGGACCAAACTCAGATCTTTTGCATCAATTCCGGGATGTCTATCAACACTTTCCATTGCTCTGACCTTTTCCTCCAGCCATTTACACCGCACCTCTAACTGTTTCTGTGATTTTATCCTTGCCCTTTCCTCTTTCGTAACTTCATCCAAATCAGGCACTATTGGATTATTCGAGTTATTACCAGGATTAAAACCTGAGCCAGCTTGAAAATTCATTGGTACTGAAACTCCAGCCTGAAACTGCTGAGGCCTAATCGTAACAGATGGTTTCTACAAATTAATCTCAGGTTGTGTCTGCACATGTGTAGGAGTGAAGCCAAGAGGAAGCTGAGGGTCTTCATTATTTTCCCCAACATTATCCGTAAGACTTTTTCCCCTATCCATCCTTCCCACTAGCAATTGGGACAATTAGTTCATCATATCTCTTTAGGACTCCATCTTTTGTTCCTTCATCTCTTGCTAAATCTTAGCTAACTGCTCTTGCATCTGTGACTGCATTTATTCTTGCATATCTCTTTGCATTTGTTCTAACTTTTCAAGCCTTTTGTCTATTGACTTGGTCTTTTTCCTTTTACCGTAAAGATGTGTATTTGGTGTGTTTTTGTTGGTTTCCAGATTACTAAAATAATTTTTAATTAATTAGAATCTTTTTATGGCCTTTAATGCATATGATGTAATGTAATACAAATGCATGAATGCAATGGAGGCATCAATTCTGATTCAATTTCATTTATAAAACTTTACTAGAAAATAAAATTCTTTACATAAAACTAAGTTACAAATAAGACTTCGCCCTAATGCTCAGAGCCTTAATTTTCCTAAGCAACGAGGCTAGCTCCTACCCCTTATTTGATTCCAATTCATACTTCACACTTAATATGTCTGCCTATACTGCTAAAGTCTGCAAGTAATCAGCTACCTCCCGAATTTGCGTCATGGCTTCTCCCATAATGTAATCCCTGCTTCTAACTTGGTTTTGAGAGTGATGAAGTTGTCCCTTCCATTGTTCTTCGTTTGCTTCCAAGAACTCGATCCTCATTTCACAACTCTGCAATGCCGTCTCTAATTCTTCTATTTTCCCTTTCATCTCCTCGATCTTGCTTAAGCTTGCTCTCAACTCCATCATAGAATTGCGATTCCGGTATAGACATAGAGATCTCTCAAGTTCTGCTACTCTAGCCTTTAATTTGTCTTGTTCACTTTTACTCTCTGACAGACTTTTCTCCAATGCCTCATTCTTCCTTTTTCGTAACTTTTCTGCCTCTAACTTCTGAACCTCTACATCTAATTTCAGGTGTATTTTTTCTTCCTCCAACTACTCGATCCTTTTCCCAAGCTCAGAACTCTTCTTCTCAAAGTCCTTTTTTATAATTTCCAACTCTAACGGGGCGACTTGTAATTGTTCCTCCATTGGTCGGGTACCTTCTACACTTGGTCTAGGAATATTATCATTGACCCTTTTTCTAAACCATCCATTGTATTCAGTTTTCACCATGGAACTGACAGCCAACCTCTTTATCCAGCAAGTTTGCTTCCAAGCATCAGATAGTTCCTGAACTTTCTTCTTATAGTGGTCACCTTTATATGGGAATTCACACTGAGCCAGCCCGTAAATTATGGGAACAAGCTGCCTCGATTTATACTTCCTAAATGCAAGCAATGGAGCATACCCAGTGGCTCCCCAAATTCCTGACAATGGTACCCAATCAAAGTTCCCACATCGATACAGGATCTCATCAAGAACCATCCAAAAATTTCTCCACTCTATATCTTCCTCCTTGAGATTTTGAAGAATTTCCATCCATTTCTCCTCAAAAATATCATCTTTCCTTTGCATAACTGCCTCCTCCTTTAATGGGGAATAGCTTTCAGAGAAGACCTAGTAAGAAACCCTATTTACTTTCCAAAAATGCCCATGAAACCATACCATCAATAGCTGTGCACATCCAATAAATCTCTCCTCGCCTGCCTTCTGACACATGCTCAAGGATCTGAATGTCTCAGCCAGTATTGCAGGTACAGGTGTGATTCCCTTCTCCAGACGATCGAATAAGTCAGTGACTGCCTCATCCACATGCCTTAAAGTCTTAGGAAAAATCACCAATCCATAGATGCTTAAGGCGAAGATATCTAATCTTTTCCTTTCATCCGGATGTGTTAAAACCAAATCTCTCAAATTCTTCCAAAGAATACATTTACTATCCTCTTTTTGTTGAATTCGAGCAGTGACCCAAGGCTCGTTCATCCTTGAAATATTCATCAATTTCTTTGCAAAAGTTGGGCCATTAAAAACCTTAGCATAAGCTTTTTTGACTTGAAATTTCGGGCATCTCAACAAAGTAGTATATTCCTCCATGGTAGACACCAAATCTACCTCTCCAAAAGTGAAACAATTGTAGAAAGAATTCCCAAATTGAGCCATAACTTGGAACAGATGCTTATCTACCTTAATGTCGAGCAAGTAAGGTATATCACCATAGTTCTGATAGAACAACTATTTTGTTCCCTCATCCCAACGAGCCCATATATCTCTCAACTCTTGCAACTTATTTTGTGTCACATTGATACGAGTAAAGTTCTGCAACTCTGAAGTATATCATTCTGCCAGGCTATCCCCTTTCTCTGATTGTAACTTCTCTGACCATGCACGGACGACCGCGTTATCCTCAACTTTATCAAGAAATTCATTCTCCATGTTAAATCTTCTAACTTAGTAATTGAACACGAACCGACACCTCCTTTAATATGTAATGTTATGCAAAACACAATCAAAACAAAACACCACAAGTCAGTATCAAATATAAGTAATAAAATACAAGCAAAACAAAGATAATCAAAGCACATATATGGGCAACTACTAAATTTTAACCTAGCTCCACCTAAAGAAGGCTCTTAGGGTTTACTATATGTGGTTTGGTTCTAAAGTAAAGGTACCTGAACCAGCAGATTCCTCAATCCTCACCCATTATAGGCTCATATGGATCAAGTTCAGTTCAGGGGAATACATTTCCCTATGACCATGCAGAGATTAAAATCTCACGAAATCATAGGTACGGATGTATCCAGGAAGCAATTCGCTAGCCCATACGGAGGTGAAAACCTCACAAAGGCATAGCTTCTGACTCCCACTTAAAGGTATAACCACAACGGTTATGCAATGCAATGCAATATTATTCTACAAGACTTGGACCACAACAATCATGCAAACAAATGCAACAAAGAATCATGATTTTCAAATTAAATTTCAAATTTAAACAAAAGGACAAAAAATAATCAATTTTATGGCCTGACTCTCTTGTTCAATCCCCAGTGGAGTCGCCAAGCTGTCGAAACCAGTTTTTTATTTGAAAAAAAATAGGGATCGACTTTTAAAACCTAATGTGGAGTCGCCACCAATCTTTTTGTTTAGGTGTGATTGGATCACCTAATAAAATATTTTATTTTGTTTAAATCAATTTTGGTCCACGTAAATTTTAAAATGGGTTCGGGAGCCAGTTACGTATGAGGAAGGGTTAGCACCTTCACTACGCCCAAAAACTGGTACCAGATTGATTAATTGTTGTCCTTATGTCTAGGGTTTTTTCAAAAAAATTGAAATATGGTTCCTTTTAAAATGTTTGAGTGGTTTAAGCTGGTCGTCAAAACTTTCTCTTTTCAAAGGTATAAAGCATCACATCCAGCATGATAGGACATGATCCTTTATACTTTTGAGAACACGATTGAGTTTTGACTTCCAAAAGCTCTTAGGTCGAAAATTACAAAAGGGTGTCCAAATATTTAGTCCAACGAAAAATCGAAACTCAGCACGGTAGGGCACAATTTCTCGAATTTCTAAATACTGAACATTGCCTTATTTTAAAAAGATTTACAAACTCAAAACATATTAATTTTATTTGAAATACAATGGAATAGTTGTTTTTAAAGTGTTGGAAATTATAAAGCGACATTTGTAAACCAAAAGAAAAATAATAAATATGGGATAGTATGCACACATAAAATACAATACTTATGAATGAAGATAACATAACATTATTTAACCTACTAATAAAACAAACAATTAAATATAACTAATAACCAAATTCACAAGCATGGGTGAACAACAATTGATTTAATAATACATAAAAAACGAACAAGTGTGGTGTAACTAATATACGTGAAATAATATAAAAACAATTAACACATGAGGTTCCAAATAACATAAAACTAATACGATACAAAACAATTTCAAAAAAATGATGCATTGATGAGAACATATCACATGTTAAAACTTGAATTTTTAAAAAAAAACTAAGAATATATATATATAATTTTTTTTTAAATATGTTGCAAAAAGAAGATATTTAAATCAAATAATATGCCAAACGTTAAAAAAATATATTTATAAAAAATTGAGAATATACACACAATTAAAAAGAATTTAAATAATACATAAAATATGAAAGGATAGTAAAAATACATAATAAAATATGATATTAGGAAGCAAATTATGTACACAATAGATTTAAAAGACATATATATATAAATGAATTTAGAAGCAATTATATGTCAAAATAACATGGAAATAATAATGCATATAAGATTAAATTAATTTTGCTATAAATTATATATGTGCAAATATATATCAAAGCATTTAAATGTGATACTATATAAAATTTTAAAATAATATAATATAAAGAAAAATTCCGAAATAATAATTTTATAAACACAGAAATGAAGTTTTTAAAATAGCTTCATATATACATAAAAATATTAAGTAAATTTTAAAACAATAGGTATTTTAAATAGAAAACTCCATTAAAATAATATATGTACAAATATACACAAAAATATTTAAATTTTTTTTATATAAATGGTTAAAATAATACGATATAAAATAAACTTCAAAATAATGATTATATAAAATAAAGTAAAGTTATCAAAATGATTTAACACATATATATAAAAAAAGCTAAATGGATTTTCATAATAATGAATAGAGGACTCGATTAAAATAATATAGGTACAAGTATATAAAAAGATTTGAATTAAATACTCTGCAAAATGTTAAAATTATATGATATAAAAAAGAACTTCAACCTAATTACAAATAAAAAACACAGAAAAAAATTAAAATAGATCAACACATATATAAAAATATTAAATGAATTTTAAAATAATAAGCATTATAAATTAAAACTTCAATCAAAATAATACATGTACAAATATATATAGAATATTTAAAGAAATATTGTACAAATATTAAAATGGATCAATACATATACAAATATTAAATGTATTTTAAAATAGTAAGTTATACAAATAGAAAACTAAATTAAAATTGAACTAAAATAAAAGAGATAATTTATAAATAAAATAAGCCATTAAAAAAATAAAAAAAAAGGACCAGCGCGCCACACAGGCAAATGCTCAGGGACCAAATCTAGAAATATTCCAGATCCTAAAACGTTGTGTTGAGGCGCGGGTTAAATTGAAATATTACGCAAATTCTAGGGATAATTAAAAACAAAGAGATCTGGAATAAGCTTAATCAAACACCAGCGCGAAAGGAAGGGACTAAATGCACAAATTTCCCTTTACCGCAGCAAACGCGCGGATCCTGTGGGCACTGGAGCGGGTCATCGGGCATGGCTTCCAGACGACGTCGTTTTTAAACCATTGAAGTTGGTTTAAACGATGTCGTTTTTGCTTCTTTATAAAGGCTAACTAAGGCCTTCATTCAGCCGAACTAATAATGCCCTACCCTATTCACTTTATCCCTTTCAGCCGAACCCTAATCCCCCCTTTCAAACATCGATTCACCGTTGCGATAGGTGCTCTCAGGCTTGGAAGAACGACCTGTCAGCCTCGAGGTCTTCCTTCGAGTTCGATTTCAATGAAGTAAAGAGAAGATCCACGGCATATTCGTATGGTAAGGTTTTCCTTTCCTTTGTTCCCTTTAAAAAAAAAAACAAATGCAACAATGAAGTATTCAAGAAAGTAAATCGAAAGAAAAGAAGAAAAAAACTAGAAAAATTTAAATCAGAAATCACCTTAAAATTTTGGCTGATCCCTCTCTATCTGATTTGTATGCGTATTTAATGTGCGTAAGTCTTTACAGTGTACACCCGACGACTTTTTATAGCTGGATTTACATGAGTAAATAAATAAAAAAATAAAATTACATTTTTCTACTATCATTTGCTGTATTCTGTTAGCCTGCTTTCTTCTCATGTGTTCTTTTACAGGTTCTATGGATGCAAACCAGTACGGAGGAAGAGGCCGTGCGTGGGAACCACTCGTGGTCAGCTGCGCAAGGCCCTTGCTAGGGTTCCAATTTCTGAATCAACATTTGGGTCATTTGGGCCTGTATTGTAATTGGGTCGGGTTTCAAGTGGGAGTTTAGTTTATTTGGGCTAGGATTTGGACTCAGTTGTTTGGGTCGGATATTATTTAGGTTAATTGGGTCATGGGCTATTTTAGACCGATGGAATTTTATTGTATTGGTATTTTGTATTTTTATTTATTTTGGTTTTGGGTTCTTTTAGGGGCCCAGAGTTTTGTAAATGGACATTGGTTTAATTTGATTTTATTATTTATTATTTTTAATTTATTTCTCTGGTTTTATTGCGGGCCGGACGAATTAGGCCTGCTTCATGTTTGTTGTGTTTTAGTATGAATTGTGAGATGTAAAGAGTCAAAGTGAGGCTTGCGAACCCCACTTATGGTATGTATGCATGGTCATCTTATAAACATTATAAATATACGCGTGGATTTTGTGTTATACATAAATATGTGTGAATTTTATTATATAATATATATATTTATGCGTTTATAGGGTTTTGTTAAATAATATATGTATATATAAGCAAAGTTGTGGTGATAGGGGAGTTTCTAAATAGGTATGTATATATGAAATAATTAAATGTCTTTTATATATATATGCGTTTATGATTATATATAAGTTTTGAGGGGTTTTGTTTCATATGATATATATACGTATAGGGGTTGTGTTGTATGTGATATATATAGGCATGGGTGGTTAATATTATGTGCGTGGGCTTTATTGTATGTAAAATATATTTACATGCATGGGCTTTATTATTATTATATAATATATATATGGTTTTTAGTATTATATATATAATATAATATATATGCATGGTTCTATTGTATACAATATATATAACTATGAGTATTGTTTTATATAATATAAATTTATGGGACTTTTAATATATGTTTAAAATTTGAAGTGATAAAAGGTCACTAAATAAATATGTACATATAATATATATTCGTATATAATTTTTTAATATTCACGAACGAATATAAGAATAAATAATATAATGTGGATTCTTATAACATGTAAAATTTATCATTAATGCATATCTATGCATGAACGAACCTGTAAGTGAATTATGAGATTTATGATATTGTGAGTTTTGATTAGTGCAAAATTATATTATTGTGAAATGCTAAGTGCGAGCTCAATAGTAATACAAACCAATTATATTGTGAAATAAAATGTGATTAAATAGATATTTTGGCAATGTGAACACTTGAAACCGTTAGATATCATTGGTATGCCATAAGAATGTGAGCACTCACCATTTTTATTATGTGTTGGGCTTTGTGGCCCGGAGATAACATTGGAGAGATAAGGGAATGTCAAGCATAGCTCCATTCACTATAGATAGCATGGTGTGTTTGGATAGTGTGAGCATATATGCTACACTTACATAGAGATAGCGTATGACTTTATGAGTCATGTGGTGTGTTTTGGAGATTCGTTTAAACAATGAATATATAATTTGACTATGTTTCATATTCATGAATTTCCAATATATCACTATGTTGAGTATGAAAATTGTGTTATATGGGAATTGTTCAAATATGTTTAAATCTTAACATGTCAGATATGTATATATTTGTCTTGCATTCATGTGTACTTATTGAGCTTTCCCAAGCTCACCCCTTTACTTTACCTTGTAGATAAATAGTTCCCGGGTTAACGAGAAGGGTGGAAGCGATGGTCCATTGCAAGGAATTTTCTTTGAGTATGTGTGTTGAGCTTTTAAGCTCCCAAGTGAAGACAATATGGGTCGTTCCAAGGGTTTAGTACTATAATTAGACTTGAACTTTTAAATAAAATTTTCAACGTGTTGTTAATGGACATTATAGACTGTTTTTTTTTTGGGATTTTTGAACGGTATATTAGCTTGCTTGATTGCTAGTTAAGGTGGTTTTAATTACTTTCTTAATGTGATGATAATTAAATAAACTAACAAAATTTTGTAGCTAAGGGAGATTGTCGAGTATTAAGGTATGCCTTATATCTTCTGATTGCGTGAATAAAATGATTAATTTAGAAAATCATGCACTTAGGTCTAGTTTCCTATATGAAATATTTTGCAATTGTGTGGTGTATATGGTTGGTTGGTGTGGTTTGTAAAGCTTTAAAAGGAGAGTCATCTCGGTGGCTAATGTGATGTTTAAAATTCGGGTCAGACCGTCCCGGTCAAACTTGGGGCTTTACAAGTATGGTATTGATACTTGCCTCCTAAGTACCACTACTTGAGACTCATGTAATGATATTGTTGGCTCATGTATTTGTAACAGCCCATTTTTAGTCAAATCAGAAAAGTGTTTCGGAACCACAAATCTGAGATTGTAAAGTTATTTTAATATTATTGTAAGTGCTTACAGCATGATAGTATGTATGTGTGAAAGTTTCGTGAATAATTTTTATTGTTTTAGTAGTTAATTTGATAAAAAGGACTAAATCACATAAAACGTAAAACTTGAGTTCTAATAGCTAAAGGCGTCTAATAGCTATGGTTTATTAAAGTGAAGGTCCTTATGTTGTAATTATACCATTATAATGGTGGGTGGACAAATATGGGCTTATAATAAGTGTTTTAATTGATTAATATTAAAGGTTAATATGGTAATTGATAATCAAAATGATAATTTAAATAAAACAAAACAATTTCTTCTTCATTGATCTCTTCTAGTCGATTTTGACAAGAAGAAAAACATTCATAGATGCTATTTAGGGTTCGTCAATTGCATGATTAAATTGGTAAGTGATTTTGATTCGATTTTTAATGATTTCCATGTTTTTATGATCGTTGCATCTAGTACTAGCTAGCCCAGGGACTATTTTGCAAAAATGTTAAAGATTTTGAATGATGCCATTGATGAATATGTATGATTTATGAAGTTTGATGATAGATTTTGAATAGTTGTTGATAGTTAAACAAGTTTTGTTAAGTTATTTTTAGTGAAAATGAAAAATAGAGATCAAATTGAGAAATGTGTAAAATTAGTGGTTAAAATGTGAAATAAATGAAAAATATGGGCTACTAGGGGCATTATGGTAATTTGGATAGCATGGGTTTATTGTGAATTTTATTAATTTGTGATTTTATGAAATAAAGACTAAATTGTAAAAAATGTGAAATATGTGGGGCAAAAGTGTAAATGTTTTTTAAAGTGTGTTTTGGACTAAATGGAATGAATAGATGATTAAATAAGTTAATTTTAAATATATTTAGATCAAGAAAGGAGATATACGAATTTAGATCGGGGAAAAGATAAAGTTATCGACTAATCGACTCTATTTGCCATTTTAACATCCAAGGTAAGTTCGTATGTTTTAATTTCGTTTCAAATGTATTTGATATGCTTTGATATAGCTTGAATTGTGATTATGTGATTATGGACAAGTTCGAAAATGATTCGAAGATGATTCAACAGTTCGAATCCCGGTTGAACCTTAAGAATAGTTTAGGATGCTAGTGACATGTCATTAGGTATACTTTGAGTTGGCTTCGGGCCATGATATAGCACTTCGGGTGCGAAATAAGCTGATTTGGCTTCGGGCCATGGTATAGGTACTTATCGTGTGAGACCCTTGAGTATCCGATTTCTATTCCGAATGGTTCAATGGGTAAATGAAAAACGAGAATGTATATGAAATTAGTATAAGATGGTACAGGTATGTGTATAAATCATTTTAGCTTTGAATAGAAGAAATGATGATGAAAGTATAAAGTTTTGTGAATGAGTACTTGAAAGATTTGATAGTTAATGAATGTTACCCATTGATTTATTCAAATTATGGATTTATGTTCATGTGATTGCCATAACATTATCTCATACGAGCTTACTAAACTTTATAGCTTACTTTTTTGTTTTCTCTGTTTTATAGTGATTTTAAAGCTGGCTCGGATATGAGGATTGTCAGAGACTTCATCACACTATCCGCTGACACTTTAGTACCTTTGAAATTATGTTTTGCGTTGTATGGCATGTATAGGGACTTTGAGTCATTTTGGTTATGTTTTGGTTATGATATTGGCCATAAGATTTGGCATTGTAAATGTTTGTGTTTTGGCATGTATATATATAGCCATGTGTGATGGCTTATTTTGGTTATTTGGTTTGGTTGGTGATGTATGTTTATAGGTGTGCTAATGTCATTTTGGAAAGTGATTAATGTTTGATGGAAATGGTTGATGAATTGACGATGTTTGTGATTGTGGTTTAGGCTAAGAAATGCTTAGATGAAATGGTATATAATATGTTTGATTTGGTTGTTTTGGGTTGCATATTATGTTTTTTTCTGGTGCCATATGTGTAGGCAAAGGTGTGTTCAAATTGGGGTGGCTAAATGGCTTGGTAAATAGCCTATTTTTGTCCACACGGGTAGAGAGACGGGCATGTGCCTCAGCTGTGTGTGACACACGGTCATGTTACAAGGCCGTGTGTCCCCTGGTGTGGCTTTAGAAATCAAGTCAATATGCTCCACACGGCCTCACACACGGACGTGTAACTTGGCCGTGTAGCATAAGTCAGTATCCTATAGGTTTGGCACGACATAGCACACGGGCTTGTGTGGCCATTTTTAGGGCAAATGGGCGTGTGTGTTGGCCATGTGACCCATTTCAAAGAGTTACATGGGTTCGGACACTGGCTGGGACAAGGCCATGTGCTTCCATTTCGAATATAAAAAAAGCTTGTGACACGGGCGTGTCTAGTGGCCGTGTAAGACACACGGCCTGGCTACATAGGCGTGTGTCCCTTGTTTTAAAGAAAAATTTCTAAGTTTAGTAAAAGTTTCATAAGTCATCGGTTTAGTCCCGAACCATTCCCAAAGTATGTTTAGGGCCTTGTAGGCTCGTATAAGGGACAAATTAATTGAGTTTGAGTGATAAATGTATGAAATGCTGGTTTGTATGCTAAATGGTTGTTTAATTGTTTCGTAACTCTGGTAATGCTCCATAACCCTATTCTGGCATTAAATACGGGTGAGGGGTGTTACAGTATTGGTAGATACAAACACAAAAGTGAAAATAGAAAAATAGGAGATCTTGGTAGTGATATCCAACAATTGAGTATCAATACCGAATAGCAATCTAGTATCAGTAGCTCGTATAGAGGTATCAATACTTCATAGTTTACCTTTAAAGCATACTTAAACCAAATAGATAGGCCTAGAGTTACAAATTATCCACTTAGATCAACCGTATAGAGACACTAGAGTCATTTGACCTTTAGAAAGACAAAGCCCACCAACTGTTTCATCGGAGATGTCTTCGAGCCTTGAACATAGCATCGTGTATATATATATTAGAATGGAATTTCTATGTTATACCTTATTGTTTCTACTTTTTATATATCAAAGTGGAATTATGCTTTAAGGTTTTTGATATAATATTTAATATGTTTATTCATTAAATTTCATGCTTTAGATTAAAAAAATTATTAATATGTTAAGTTATAATTAATTTCAAGTTATGTATAACATATTATTATTATAACCAAGTAATAACATAATACATAAAATAATTAATAATGTATAACATAATTTATAATTAAAATCGTAAAATTTAAATTTAAATTTAAATTTATAATTAAAAAAATTAAATTAACAATTATATTTTTTAAAATAATTACACCAAGATATTGATTAATTTGGTGTAAATGAGCTTTTAAGGATTGGTGGAATTGGAGGTTTATTGTGCGACTTAAGTAGCAAAATTCTTATTCTTTTTTCTAAGAACATTGGTGAAACTAAGCTTGCGATTGTAGAGTTACTCGTTGTCAATGAGGCTTTATGCATTTTTAAAGCTTGATTGTGGTTTCAGTCCCATAAGTTGATGGAGGAATCGAACTACTCAAATGTTGTTAAGTGGGTGCAGCTACCTAATACAACCCCAACCTTGATGTTGGAAATCATTAGTTCTTTCTCGACTTTGATTCCTCCTGGTAAATCTCCCAGATCTCTCGATAGGCAAATGTGAAGGCAAAAAAAATCAGAAAAAACTAGAATCGACAGAACTCAACCATTTTTATTAGTTTTTTTAATTATTGTATCCTTTTAAACTGTCATCGATGTATGGTGGTTGATTGTTTTTGTGGTGTGTTACTGGTTCTATGTTCGATTTTTGTTTCCATGTGTTCTACCTATTTTGCTGGGGTTGATATAACACAAGATATGGATTGAAAGTTGCCTTTGCTGCTATAGGCTTGATTGGGGTTAAGTTTTTTCAAAATTGTAACACCGCTCACCTGGAATGAACTAATAGATCATGAGCAAGGGATGTCACATTTTGACTGTAAGACTATTTAACTCGAACATCAATTACATGACCTTTCTTTAACATAAATAGACTCATTTGAAGCTATTCAAGTCACTTCTAAGTTTCCTTTAAAATTTGGTTACAAATGAGGACCATTCGGGGCTTATTTGGGCAAAACAGGATAAAAAGGGTCAATGTCATGACATTGAGAAATGGGTGACATGACACTAGCTTGTGGTGTAACACACTTAACCTGTATCCGTCGCTAAAACAGGGTTATGGAGCATTACCAGAGTTTACAGTTCAATTACAGTTAATTGATGTTATTTACTATTTATTTCTAAAAAATCAATCGCAACCAATTATAATGTACCTCATATGGGTACTCGAGGACCAAAATACATATTAGAATCGATTTGGGACTAAACTAAGATCATAGAAAAAAATTTTAGGTGTAGGGAACACATGCCTGTGTGGTAAGGTCATGTGAACCCGTGGCCCAGACTGTGTGGGCATTCGATGTGAGGTACACGGCCATGTCTTAACCCATGTCCTTACCTGTGTAACTCTCTAAATTAGGTCACACGGCCAGCCACATGCCCTGTGCTAGACCGTGTGGATAATTTAATTTTTTTCAAAAATTAGATGCAAAGGTTACACGGCTAGGACACACGACCATGTGCTGGGCCGTGTGTCTCACATGGCTGAGGCACATGCTCATGTCTCCGCCTGTGTGCTCGATTATGAGCATTCTGTTTCTCAATTTTTAAGATGTAGGGGACACACGTCTAAACCACACGCTCGTGTGCATGTTTGTGTGTCACACACGATTGAGATATATGCCCGTGTAGACAGAATAAGGCCATTTCCTAGCCTTATTTCTCGCCCAAATTTGCCTTCAACCTACACCAATACATACATATATTTATCAACTAATTCAAGACATTAAAACCAGACCAATATTAACCTTATATAAGATATATCATCACATGTATTCAAACTTACCTTTGTAATACATATATGCTTTCCATAATTCAATAAAATCATACCAAGCATACATGTATTAACCATAGTATAACCTCATATATATATATTCACTAAACATAATATCATTAGCCATTCCAATGGCTAGATTACAAACAACTATTATATGCCATCATTGGCCAAATTAGACTATACATGCCATTATACCAAAATAAGTTTTCTATTTATACCAAAATGAGCTGGAGGATAGTGTGATGATTCTCCAATCGATCTCCAACCTTTACGAGCTTTCGAGCACTATAAAAAAAGGAAAATAAAACAGAGTAAGCATTTCGAATGCTTAGTAAGTTCGTATAAAAGGAATTTAACTTACCATATATTTGCATTTAAAATAAACATACAAATATGCATCCAAGCAGGTTGGCTAATAGCCCTAAACATAACTTCACCAATCATGTTAGTCAAGTAATTTACAAAGAACATGAATGAGCTTATCATTTAATGACCTTCATATACATATACTTTCCATATCATTATTCCATATTACATGTACATTTCCATGACAAATCATTTCAAGTTCAGTTTAGCCATGTCAGAAATTTACCCTTTGAATTTATTTGAAATATCGTTGGATACACTCATGTAGTACACTTTAGTGTACAAAACTGAAATGCGTCAATTCATATCCAGGAGTACCCAATTAGCACACATAATTAGGAAGCACTCTCTTGAGCCACATAACAGGATGTTCATGTGAGCCATGTAATAGGAAGCTTATCTGGTCTAAATTAGGAAATTCATAAGAGTCTATAACAGGAAGCTCATTGAGCTTAACATGTAACTCGAAATAGTTATTATCAGGGAGATCCAGATATCCATATAACAGGATGTTCAAGCAAGCAATGTCAGGAAGCTCATAACAGCCCATATCAGGACGCTAACAAAGAGATGTGTTTGTGTTCGCAATAAATGCTGGATCTCAACTGATCGAATCATGTCACAGGACGCTCACAAAGAGCTGCGATAGTGTGCAACACATGTAGGATCACTACCGATCAGGATGCTCATATATAATAGGAATGCTCGAGAAGAATTTTAATAGGATGCTCATCCGAACTATAATGTCAGCAACATATGCAGGATTATAATCAATACGGGAGAATACTGTGTCCATCACATTTCATTATTCAAACAGGACTTACCATTTATCGAACCATATAAAACATGTAATTAATTTCACACATTAAACACTTATGCAATTCACACAAATACAACATTTGATTCAAACATATTAATATACTTAAATAGGTTACACGAACTTACCTCGTCACTTATTCGTATACAGAAATCTACTAATCCGACACTTTTTCTTTTCCTCGATCTAACTTCGTATTTTTGTTTCTAGATATATATATAAATGAATTTAACATCAATTTAATCCATTTCATATTCAATTGTACTTATTTCACTTCCTAGGAAAAATTACCATTTTGCCCCTATATTTTTCATAAATGAAAATTTTATCCCTAGACTCAGTAATTGAAATTCATGCAATTTAATCCTTATTTCAAGCCTAACCAAAATTTATATATCACAATAACAACCCATGAATTTCAAAAAAATTAGAATTTTTCCATGGGTTTTACAACTTTTCAGTTTAGTCCATAAATCATAATTTCATGACAATTCTCTTTGTAAAAGTTGTTTATCTAACAACAACCTTTCATTTTCTACCATAAATTTCAAAATTTCAGCATTTACATCCATGGAAAAATTTCTATACTTTGATATCTTTACAAATTAATCCAAAAAATAGATAGATTAAACTATTCTGATCTCAGAAACTAAAAATTACTAAAAACGGGACAAGAATGCTTACCCAATTAAGTCAAGAAAGCTTGCTTTATCTTTCCTAGGGTTTCCATAAAATCTGGGGATGAAGATGCTATAAAATGATGATATTTCTATTTAATTTATTTATCAATCATTAATTTTCCACTTTCTAATTTAGTCCTTTTCTTTTTCTAATTTTCCATGGATGATTCATCATAAAATTCCTTAATGGTCTAATTACCATATAAGGACCCCAAGTTTTGAAATCCATAGCTATTTGAAACTTATAGCTACTAGAATTCATCTTTTGCATTTTATGCAATTTGGTCCTTTCCATAATTAAACATGAAATCGATAAAATTTTCTTATCAAAATTTTCATATGCCTTTCTTATCATAATGAAAATCATGTGAATATTAAAATAAATTTTCTTTCTAACTCGGATTTTTGGTCTCGAAACCACTATTCTGATTTCATTGAAAATGGGCTATTACAACTCTCCCCCTTAAAAATTTTCGTCATCGAAAATCTTAGCAGTAAAAAGGTTTGGATATTACTTTCTCATGGTATACTCTAGTTCCCGGTAGCTTCTTCAATCTCATGTCGTTGCCAAAGAACTTTTACTAAAGCTACCTTTTTATTTCTTAACTCTTTTGTTTCACGTGCCAGGATTTTGATTAGTTCCTCACTGTAAGTCATATCATGCTGAATTTCAACTTCTGTTGGAGAAATTATATGTGAACGATCTGATTGATACCGTCGTAACATGGACACATGAAAAACATTATGAATTCTGTCAAGGTCCTGTGGTAATGCCAACCGATAAGTAACATATCCGATTCTTTCAATAATCTCATATGTTCCGATGAACTATGGACTCAGTTTTCCTTTACACCAAACTGGAGACTTTTTTCCAAGGTGATACTTTTAAGAATACCTTGTTATCGACCTGAAATTCTATATCTTTTCATTTAAGATCCGCATAAGAGTTTTGACGATCAGAGGCTGCTTTTAAACTATCCTGAATCACCTTTGCCTTTTCTTCTATTTCACGGACTAAGTCAACTCCGTGTATCTTTTTCTTCTAAGTTCTATCCAATACAATGGAGTTCTACATTTACGACCATATAGAGCCTCGTACGGTACCATTTTAATGCTCGACTGATAACTATTATTATATGCAAATTCAACCAAAGGTAGGTATTTTTCCCAGTTACCTTCGAATTCCAAAACACAACACTGGAGCATATCCTCTAAAATCTATATTACACGTTCAGATTGACCATCAGTCTAAGGATGAAATGCAGTACTGAAATGTAACTGCGTACCTAGAGCTTCTTGCAATTTGGTCCAGAATTGAGATGTAAACCGGTGATCTCTATCTGAAATAATGGAAATTGGCACTCATTGTAGTCTAACAATATCAGAAACATATAATTCAGCCAATCTATCCAAGGAGAAATCCATAAGTACCAGAATAAAATGTGCAAACTTTGTTAGATGGTCAACGATTACCCAAATAGCATATTTCTTTTTTAGATATAAGGGTAATCCAGATACAAAATCCATGGTAACTCTTTCCCATTTCCATTCTGGTATTGTAACTAGCTGTAATAATCCCGAAGGCACCTGATGTTTAGCTTTTACTTGCTGACATATCAAACATTTGGGTACAAATTTAGAAATATCTTGTTTCACTCTCGGCCACCAATACGCCTTTTTCAAATCATTATACATCTTGTTACTACTAGAATTAATAGACATTGTACCATTGTGAGCTTCATACAAAATCCTTTGTATAAGTTATGAATTCTTTGGTATACATATTCTGCCTCTGAATAATAAGCAGTCATCAGACCCAATCTAAAATTATGAATCACAATTTGACTTACATTGTACCTATTTAGCTTGTAATTTATCATCACTCTTCTGAGCTTCACAAATCTGTTGCGGGAATATTGGTTTAGTTTTTAACTCAAGTATAAATGAACCATCATCAAACAAAGATAACTGGGTATTCATTGCTCGCAAAGTAAACAAGGATTTTTTACTCATAGCATCTACAACCACATTGACCTTTCCCAGATGATAATTAATAACCAAATCATAATCTTTTAACAGTTCAAGCCACCTGCACTGCCTCAGATTCAAATCTTTCTACGTCATCAGATACTTCAAACTCCTGTGATCCATAAATATATGACATTTTTCACCAAACAAGTAATGCCGCGAAATTTTCAATGCAAATACAATAGCTTCTAACTCTAAATCATGTATTGGGTAATTTCTTTCATATGGTTTAGCTGTTTAGAGGCATAAGCTATTACTTTGCTTTCTTACATCAAAACACAGCCTAAACCATTCAACGATGTATCATTATAAATTTCAAATTCTTTACCCAATTCAGGTTGAACTAACACTGGTGCTTTAATCAACAAAATTTTCAATCTATCAAAACTATGCTAACATTTATCAGACCACTCAAATTTCAAATCTTTTTGCAACAATCGAGTCATCGATGAAGCTATCATTGAAAACCCTTTAACAAACCTTCAATAATAATCGGCTAATCCCAGAAAACTTCTGACTTCAGACACATGTTTCGGTGGCTTCCAATTAACAATTGCTGATATTTTATTCGGGTAAACTCTAATGCCTTCTGCAGATACTATATGTCCAAGAAAGCCAACTTCCCGAAGCCAAAATTCACATTTACTAAATTTGGCATACAGTTGTTTCTCACGCAGAGTTTGCAACACAATTCTCAAATGATCAGCATGTTCATTTTCATCTCGAAAGTATACTAGAATATCATCAATAAACACCACCACAAATCTGTCTAAATATCGTCTAAAATTTCTATTCATCAAATCCATAAATACCGCAGGTGCATTTGTCAAACCAAACAACATCACAAGGAACTCATAATGTCCATACCTGGTACTGAAAGTTGTTTTTGGTACATCTGAGTCATTTACTCGCAACTGATAATATCTAGAATGGGTATCTATTTTGGAGAACATAGTGGCACCTTTCAACTGATCAAATAGGTCATCAATTCGAGGCAATGGATACTTGTTCTTGATTGTAACCTAGTTGAGCTACTTGTAATCAATGCACATCCTCAATGATCCATATTTCTTCTTTACAAGTAGAACCGCTGCACCCCAAGGTGAATGACTAGGTCAAGCAAAACCCCTATCTGTCAATTCTTGCAATTGTGCTTTCAACTCTTTTAATTCCATTGGGGCCATTCGATAAGGTGTTATAAATATTGGAGTTGTTCCTGGAATAAGATCTATAGAAAATTCCACCTCTCTGACTGGAGGTAATCCTGGTAATTCTTCCAGAAACACATCAGAAAACTCATAAACAACTGGCACTAACTTAATGTTTGATTCGAATACTTTAGTGTCTAACACATATGCAATATAAGCATCATACCATTTTCTGACATATTTCTGTGCTAATATAGCTGAGTTTACATTAGATAATCCATCTAGTTTATCAGATGCAACACGAAGTAATTCACCATTCTGACATTTTAACACAATTTATTTCTGTTTACAATTTACCATTGCATCATGCTTAGTTAGCCAATTTATTCCCAAAATTACATCAAATTCATCAAAAGGCAGTAACATCAAACAACCGAGAAACAATAACCCTTTACCATCAACGGTCAGTTTTTTACAAACTTTATCCACCGTAACATACTTGCCTAGGGGGGTTTGAAACTTTAACCACAAATTCAGGGAACTCAACAGGTAAATTTTTAACAAACACTAAATTTGTGCATATGTATGAATATGTTGAACCAGGATCAATCAAAGCAGTAATATCAGTGTCAAGAAGAGAAAATATACCAGTAATGATGTCTGGTGTAGAGGTATCCTTTCATGCACGAAAAGCATATGTTCTTGTTGGTGCTCATGCTTCAAACTTAACTGTTGAATCTGTTGTTGCACCTCGGCTACCACTAACATTGCCGGGGTGACGAGGTGGTCAACCTCTTGAGGCAGGGTTACTTGGCTTCGAAGTTTGATCAGTATCTTTTTCATTCATTTTCGAAAAATATTTGAGAAAATGATCAAGAGAACCACATCTAGAGAAAGCTCCACTTCTCATACGGCACTCCCCAAAATGGAATTTATTACATTGTTTACACCTCCACTTCTCAACACTTTCAACACTTGTTACAGATGGAAGCGAAGATCTCGAGTTAGAGCGTTGAGAACCTCGTTCTTTTACAGAATAACCCACAGGTGCGGTAAAACAATCATGGTATTTCTTTGATTTCTTTAAAGTAGATAATTGTGACTTGCCCAAAAATCTTTTACCAAAAATCTGAGCTTCTTTCTCTGCTTGTTTCTTTTCTTTACTTAATTCCTCAGCTTTGTGTGCTCGATCGGTTAGTACCATAAATTCTCTTAATTCAAGAATTCCAAACAATAGCTTGATGTCTTCATTTAATCCTTCTTCAAAACATTTACACATATCGGCCTTAGTCAGAACTCATTCTCTAGCATACTTACTTAACCGAATGAATTCCCACTCGTATTCAGATACTGTCATATTTCCTTGTTTAAGCTCTAGAAATTTTTTCTTTTTCTGATCTAGAAATATCTGGCTAATATGCTTCTTTCTGAATTATATTTGGACAAACTCCTATGTAACATTTTTCTTTGGCACAATAGAAATCAAAGTATTCCACCACTGATAAGCTGAATCTTTTAACAGTGATACAAGACATTTCAAACACTCAGTTGGTGTGCATGATAAATCATCTAACACCCTGATAGTATTTTCAACCAAAATTCAACCCTTTTCGGATCATCTTCGACAGTAGCTCTAAATTCTTCAGCCCCATACTTATGGATTTTATCTACCGGAGGCTTACCAGTTCTAATAGGTTCAACACTTGATGGCATATCAGGAACCAGTTGAGGAACAGATGGGGGAGGTTGTTGTATAGCAGGATTTGTTCTTATAAATTCTGTGAACCACTCATTCATCATTTGGAAGAAGGCTTCTTTTGCCTCCTCACCTCGGCCCTCAAATACAGGCCATCTACTACTACTAAATATAGCTCTTTGTACAGAAGCTTGAGCAGTGCTGAGATCCTCAAATTCAGCTCTAGCTTGGTTGGATGACATTATTATATGAAAAACATATTTAAAATGGCCAGGAGATATCAAACTATTATATAATGGCATGTATAGCTAAACTTGTAATTGCTACATTAGTTCGAGAATTAAATAAATCGTAGCTTTGATACCAATAAATGTAACACCCCTAACCTGTACCCGTCACCTAAACAAGGTTAGGGAGCATTACTAGAGTTGACAGTTCAATTATAGTTAATTGATGTCATTTACTATTTATTTCTAGAAATCCAATCACAGTCAATCATAATGTTCCTCATATGGGTGCTCGAGGACCAAAATATATATTAGAATCAAGATGAGTTTAAACTGAGATCACAAAAATTTTTTCTTAGGTGCAGGGGACATATGGCCGTGTGGCCAGGCCGTGTGGGCATTCGATGTAGGGCACATAGCCGTGTCTCAACCCGTGTAACTCTCTGACTTGGGTCACACGGCTAGCCACACGCCCATGTGCTGACCATGTGGACAATTTTTTTTCGAAAATTAGGTGCAGGGGTTACATGGCCTGGATACACACCCATGTGCTGGGCCATGTGTCTCACACGGCTGAGACACATGCCCGTGTCTCTGCCCGTGTGCTCGATTCTGAGCATTTTGTTTCTCAATTTTTAAGATGCAGGAAACATACGACTAAACCATACGCCTGTTTACATGGCAGTGTGTCACACACAGTTGAGATACACGCCCGTGTGTCACACATAGTTGAGACACACACCCATGTGTCTGCTCGTGTGGACAGAATAAGGTCATTTCCTAGCCTTATTTCTCACCCAAATTTGTCTTCAACCTACACCAATACATACATATATATATCAAAAAATTCAAGACATTAAAACCAAAGCAATATTAACCTTACATAAGATATACCATCACATGTATTCAAACTTACCTTTGTAATACATATATGCTTTCCATTATTCAATCAAATTATACCAAGCATGTATTAACCATATTATAACCTCATATATATATTCACTAAACATAATATCATTAGCCATTTCAATGGCTAAATTACAAACAACTATTATATGCCATCATTGGCTAAATTAGACTATACATGCCATTATACCAAAATAAGTTTTCTATTTATACCAAAATGAGTTGGAGGATGGTGTGATAATGCTCCGACCGATCTCCAACCTTTACGAGCTTTCGAGCACTACAAAATAGAGAAAAATAAAACACAATAAGCATTTCAAATGCTTAGTAAGTTCGTATAACAGGAATTTAACTTACCATATATTTGCATTTAAAATAAACATACAAATATGCATCCAAACAAATTTGCTAATAGCCCTAAACACAACTACACCAATCATGTTAGTCAAGTAATTCACATAATACCAAGAACATGAATGAGCTCATCATTTAATAACTTTCATATACATATACTTTCCTTATCATTATTCCATATTACATGTACATTTCCATGACAAATCATTTCAAGTTCAGTTTAGCCATGTCAAAACTTTACCCGTTGAATTTATTTGAAATATTGATGGATACACTCATATAGTACACTTTAGTGTACAAAATTGAAATCCGTCAATTCATATCTAGGAGTACCCAATTAGGGCACATAATTAGGAGTACCAAAATTTTATATATCACAATAGCAACCCATGAATTTCACAAAAATTAAAATTTTTCCATGGGTTTTACAACTTTTCAATTTAGTCCCTAAATCATAATTTCATCAAAATTCTCTTTGTAAAAGTTGTTTATCTAACAATAACCTTTTATTTTCTACCATAAATTTCAAAATTTCAGCATTTACATCCATGGAAAAATTTCTATACTTTGATATCTTTACAAATTAATCCCCAAAATAGATATATTAAATTATTCCGATATCAGAAACATAAAGATTACTAAAAACGAGACAAGGATGCTTACCCAATTAAGCCAAGAAAGCTTGATTTCTCTTTTCCTAGGGTTTCTATAGAATCTGGGGATGAATATGATATAAAATGATGATATTTCTATTTAATTTATTTATCATTAATTAATTTTTTGACTTTCCAATTTAGTCCTTTTTTTTCTAATTTTCCATGGATGATTCATCATAAATATCTACTAACCTTTCCTTAATGGTCTAATTACCATATAAGGACCTAAAGTTTTGGGTTCCATAACTATTTGATACTTATAGCTACTAGAATTCAACTTTTGAAATTTTATGCAATTTGGTCCTTTCCATAATTAACATGAAACAGAAAAAAATTTATTATCAATATTTTCATACGCCTTTCCTATCATAATGCAGATCATGCGATAAAATTAAAATAAATTTTCTTTCTAAGTTAGATTTGTGGTCCCGAAACCATTGTTTCGATTTCATTGAAAATGGGTTGTTACATGTGGTGTCGTGAAATTGAAGGCAGATTACCCTAATGGCATCCGATGTCGCAACACTGATTTATGTTGTCACAACATTGAGGGTAGATTACCCAAAACATGTCTAAAACTTCTAAAACCAAGTCTAAACTATCATCAATCATTCTATAACACTCATAAACATTATAAAATATAAATCTCCATCAAAATATCATGTAATTCAACGTATAACTCAATCAAAGCTTAACTAAGTTCATAAAGCTAACAAAATTATTAAGATTCATTAGGTATTTTCACTAGAAATATTGTATACATACTTTGTTTTAACCTATGTACAAGTCATAATCTATTATCCAAAAGATCAAAACTCTACTCTCTTTCAAGCTTTGGGATGTGATGTGATGAGTTGATATCGTATCTTTACTTCAGAGCTTCAATTCGAGTCTCTACCTACACATTAAGCTTATAAAAGCTTAGTAAGTACATCAAGAATTAAAGTTACCTTTGAAAATAATCAATGTTAATTAGAGCATAATTATAGCGACCCAATTTTCAGTGGTGTCAAAAATTATAGTTTCAAGACCTCTTTTTCATAAATCGAGTTCATAAATATTAAATAGGGATGTTTACAAATTTAATTTATAAATTAATTTAAATTTTGTTATGTAATTTAGCCGAAATTTTTGTTAATTAATGTAACGCCCAAATTTATTAAAATTTTGTTTTTATGAATTTTATTATAATTAAGTTTTTGTTTTAGTGGTTAAGTGCTTTATTTTTGTGCCTGAGGTCTTGGTTTCAAGTTGAAATTATTTAGAAATTCAATTATTTTTGGCTCTAAGCCTCACCCTTCATTGTTTGCCTTATATTATATTTTCGGTCAACTCATGTCAGAATGAGCCTGTTGGTTCAAGTGGTAAGTGTTAGCTTGCCCTAGGGTCCTGTGTTTGAATCATTGTGTGAGCAAATAACAATAATTTTTGCTTCTGTGTGTGCATGTTGGTTGTGTAGTAGAGGTTTGGTAGAGTTGAAATTCTAAGGTAGTTGGATGAGGATAAGCAAAGATATGGGCTCGTGTAAGTATGAAACAGAAAAAATATCTATTCTAGTTCTATCATCAGCTATGGGTTTGATTCTAAGAGAAATTCTAAACCAATGTTTGCTACCTTTTGATTTTCTTGTCTTTCCTGACCGATAAGAAAAAAACAAATTGGGTCAAAAGAAAATGCCATTTTGGAGTTTTATCAACAATTTTCTTGTCTATGTAGGGATTCGGTATTTTCTAAATCCTTGTGTAAGGAATTACAAAAGAAATTCTTTCAGCAAATATGTAAATTAGGAATGTGTCGGTTTTGGTGGGATTTGGTTGTTAGTGGGGAGTTTTGATTTTATTTTTTGAATTTTTTTGTTTTAATTTTATTTTTGTTTAGTTCCCAAGATTTCCACATTCATTTTTTCCTTCTTTGGTTGAATACTCATTTTTGTTGTTCTTTCTTCTTTTCCCCTATACTTCTGTTCTAAATAAAATCTAAGTGTTACCACTTGTTTCAATGGTATTGTTGTTTCGGTCATCATCTGTTGTTGTGCCAATTTCTAGTTGTGGTTCGATTCGGTAAGTTATTTGGGTTGGTGTAGTTCTATAATTTTTTAGTTATTTGGGTTGATATGAGCAATGTGTGTATTGAACAAGTTAAATTTGGCATTATAGATCAAGAAAAACGTGATTCGGGTCTTATCGGGGGAAAAACATGGTTTACAAATATTAGGCTCATTTCTATCATTTTGTACCGAGGTAAGTTCATTTGCAAATAATGCAACATATACCATACTTTAAATGTTTTAATATTTCATGTATGGTAAGTACATACATATTTAATGTAATGTTGTATCATGTGTTTATTGCCTAAATTGTATTATAAATTATGCTTTGATTATTCTATGAGTATTTGACTAGTGCTATGAGTATTGAAATCGACATTACGAGCAAGTTCAACAAAAATGTGGTATCGAAGAATCCCGTTTGAACCTTAGGGATAGTTTAGGATACAAGTGACATGTCACTAGGAACTATGTGATCTGAACTCTTGAGTTGTGGTCTGAGTTCGTGATATATGTGACATCTGAACTCATGAGTTGTGGTCTGAGTTCATGATATATGTGACACATGTTTTGGCGTTCCAGGTACTGGTTTCGTATATATTACAGATGGCGGGGTAGTCCGGCATGTGTTGCGGATACCTGACAGCCTGTGTGAGCAAACCTGTGAGTAGCTCGAAAGTGAGCAACAAGTGATATAAGATATGAGGTAGTGGTGGCTACATATGAGGCACTTAGGTGCGAGATTCCGATGTATCCGATGGTATTCCAAGTGTTCAGCTGGTAGTTCTAAGAAAAGTTAACGGGTAATCTTGATGAATATGTCAAAGACAAGAAAGTACATTATTATGTGCAAGTGGGCACAGATATGTATATCGAACTCATGAGAATGACATGAGATATGATGAACTTATGGTAAGAATATGTATATATATATGAAGAATAAGCTTAAGAGATTTGATAAAATGCAAGATTATGTTCATAATGTTAAATGTATGATTAATGCTTGTTTATGTTGCATCTTGTTTTCATGTGAACTTACTAAGTTTTAATGCTTACCCCCTTCCTTCCTCTTTCTTACAGTGACGCCAAGCTATCTCGGGGATCGAAGGATGTAAGAGACTCCATCACACTATCAATTGAACATTTGGGTATAACTAGTCTCATCATTTTGAGTATGGCATGTATAGGGACTTGGTCTTTTTTTTTATGTGTCATATTGATTAGCCAAATGAGTTAACTCATGAAAGTATTGTGATTATTTTTTATATGGTCATGAGAGGTGGCTCATATTGATTATTTGGGTTGTAGCCCTAATTATTGGTGCATGCATGCAAATGTGCTTATACTTTAATGTGGTTATGGTTGCTTATGCTTAATGAGTGTGATAGATGGCATGTATGTTTGATGTATGAATTATGATTAATGAGTATGACAATAAAGTTGATGCAAGTGTGTAACTTGAAAGCATGTTAGTAAAGATGATAGACAAATATGAAATTAGTTTGGAATGCCATATGAAAGCATGATAGTTTGAATATGTGATACGTTGACATTACCAAGTCATAATTTAACCATGAATGTGAATGCTTGAGTAATCAAATGTGCCATGTTGCATGCCATGAAGTGAGTGTAAGTATGTGAGTGTTTAAGGGTGGCAAATAGCTTGGAAAATAGCATAAAAATTGTCCACAAGGTTAGACATATGGGCATGTCTCTAGGTTGTGTGTGACATACGGTCCGCCCCATGGGCATGTGATCTGGTCGTGTGTCCCCTGCACCCTAATTATGCAAAACAGAATGCTCAGTAGTAAACACACGGGCAGAGACACTACCGTGTGAACGACACGGCCTTACGACATAGGCGTGTGCACAGGCCATATGAAGTCTGCACTTAATTTTTGGCATTTAATTCACTATGCAGCCTAACACACAGGCGTATGATTTGCCCGTGTGACCTTATTTTGTTGATGACGTAATAAACAGAGAGTTACAAGGGCTGAGGACACAGGCGTGTCCCAATCCACATGGGTGTGTGTGAGTACACGGCCTACGCACACGGGCGTGTGACTCTCCAAATCAAGAAAATTTTCTAAGTCTGCCTATTATTTCATAAAGTCTTTGGTTCAGTCTTGAACCACCTTCAATGTATGTTTTGGGTCTCGTAGGTCCATATAAGGGATAGTTTGCATGTGTATGAATGAATTTGATTGAACAAGAATTTTATGGCCCAATTTTGTATGATTGGTTATGTTTAAGTCTGGTAACGCCTTGAACCCTGTCTCGACTTTGGATACAAGTAAGGGGTGTTACAAATCAATTGGGGTTCCAGAATTTTACCACTTCGGAAAGCCACTACCTTGATATGTTATTTACCCAAATTTCTTGGATTCTTAGTATCACTCGGCATGGTTCCTTATGGTCTATTACGGAGCTCCATAGCTAACTGACCCATATGGTTTTCCAAAATTTTCAATGTTGCTGTTTAGCTTTGGATCAAAGCATCATTTTTTGCCATACATGCTTTCAACAAGTTCTGCAAACTATTTGATGTTTCATCTTGAGGTGGTTTTGGAGCTTGCTGATTAAGCCCTTGAGATTGGTTGGGTCTATGCTGCAAGAAGTTGTTATTTGGTCCATTTCCTTGGTTGCTCCAAGAAAATTTAGGATGATTACGCCATGAAGGATTGTAGAAGTTGGACTGGGGTCCTTGTCCACTCCTATTTTGATGTTGGTTCCCCACATAGTATACTGACTCAGGATTTGATGGACAATTCTCAAAAGAATGATCTTCCCCACAGTACACATAGGAAACTACTTCAAACAAACTTGGTGGCTGAGCTGTAAAATTATTAGCACTATTAGTGGTAAACTGTTTTAACATAGAGGAAATAGACGATACCTGAGCTAATAACGAAGTGAGGGAGTCAACTTCATGAACCCCGGCTACACGTCTTTCTGAAGCTATTCGATTTGTTGGCCATTGATAGTTTTTACTCGCGATCCTCTCGATGATCTCATCAGCCTCATTATAAGACTTAGACAAAATTGCTCCATTCACAAAAGCATCTACCATCAATCTTGTATGTGCATTGAGACCATTATAGAATGTCTCCAAATGGATAAATCAGGAATCCCATGATGAGGACACTTACGAAGTAACTCCTTGAAGCCTCATACAAAGACTCGTCATCTAATTGTTGGAAAGTTGTGATCTCGTTCCTGAACTCAGTGTTTTTGCTAGGCGGGAAATACTTAACCAAAAATCTTTCTGTTAATTCTTTCCATGTAGATATAGAACTTGGTGGCAATGAATTGAGCCATGCTCGTGCTCGATCTCGCAACGACTACAGAAATAACTTCAACCTCAGTGCCTCTTCAGTCACACCAGCTATCTTGAATGAATCACTCACTTCCATAAACAATCGAAGGTGGAGATGTGGATCTTCTGTGGGCATACCACTGAATTGGCCCACCGTTTGGAGCATTTGAAACATCATTGGTTTCAATTCAAATTGGGTTGCCTCAATGTCTGGCCTTTTAATTTTCGGATTTAACTCACTGAAAAATAGCACAGCATATTGTCTGATGCATTGATCCCTATCATCGGCAATGAGAATGGGATTTCGCACATGATTGGCTTCATTACCTTGGTCTTGATTCTGATTTCCAAGGTCCATCGTGACTTGTCTTTGAGCTGTTCTTTCACATCTTCTTTGTCTGAAAGTTCTCTCAATTTTAGGGTCTATAGGGAGTAAATCAATCATCCGATCTATGCTCATAAACACCTGAGAAGAAAATCACAAAATTAAAAAGAATAAGTTAGTAGTGTTAGAAATTAACCAAATTAGAAGTAAATATTTTCAAAAAAAAAAGGAATATGGCAACAATTAACAATCCCCGGCAACGGCACCAAAAAGTTATAATGCGTAGGTTTGTGCAAGTGTACACAGTCATTATCAAGTAATAAGTAAGTATCGAGTTATCGTCTCCACAGGGATTGTATTTGTGCTAAATCACTTAATTGTAAAATTATACTAACAACTTGGTAAATAAAAACACAATTTTTTTGCGAAGTGATGATTAAAATTAATTATATTAAACTAAATAAAATGATCTCTAATGCAAATTATCCTAAGTATGCAATCTATATGAATGAAATAGATTTTAGCAAAATTAAACACAATTTGTAACAATTATAACATAAATAAACTAGGAAAATTACTTTAATTAAACTCAATTTATTATCAACATGCTTAATAACATTCGGAAAAACATTCCATGACAACTCGATCTTTCATGAGTTTGGAAACCACATTAGGTCCTTTCGGAATCCTTTACATAGTGAATACACATTTTATTGATCCTTATTTAATAATGGTTTCTTAGCATACGTGTGAGGTAACAGGGATGTGTTAGGTTTGAAACAGTTTAATAACACAAATCCAAAAACTATACAGATAACAGAGCTTGGTTAGAATTGTTATGCAACCTGCAATTTAATCAGGTTAGGATCTAAATTGAGCATGCACATTTTAATTATGTGTCCACTATCCGTCATCTGGTTAGGATTTCTTAGCTAATTTAGGTGCATTTCAATCACGTCTAAACGAAATATAGACTTGATTTTAATTGAAAACATGATCGATTGAGGCAAAACATCATAAGCATGAATCAAATAAATATTATATTATCAAAGCAATCATCCTAGCTTAAATAAAATTAAGCTAACATTGTTGTAAACAAGAACCAAGAACAGATAGCAAAAAATTTTAGATTAAATTAAAGAAAAGAAAGATTAAACCTAAATCAAAATGGCTGTCACCCAAGACTCTAACTGATGAGGCTCTTTCGCTTCTTTACTTTGTTCTTTTGCTGATGGCTCTCCAAGGTGGCCGACCAAGGGCTTTTTAAGAGGCTTAATTGCTAAAATCTCTATGAAGAGATGATACTAGGCGTGGGGAATGGAAAATACTAAGAGAATCGAGAGAAGAGAGAATGATGAAAGGGGAGGGATGATGAATGAGGGAATGAAAGAGTCATATTTATAGGTGAAGAGAGTTGGGTAGTTTGCTAAAAATAGCTAGGTTTAGTCTCTTCAAATCTCTTCCTTGGATGGCTTGCCACAATTAGTGGAATTTGAGCTAATTTTTGCTTGATTTTTAAGCAAATTAAATGCCATAATAACTTAGGACTAAGACTTAGTTAATCGTAAATCTTCGGGCAAATCTTTAATTTCTTCAACAATGTAGGGGCCTTGTGTAATTAAACCAAAAAGTGGCTTAAAAGAACAGTCATGTACAGCTGAATTTGGGTTGACTTGGTCTTCAATTTGGACGGTTTTGTATTCCAACAAAGATATCAGACCTGTCCAAAATAAATTAATAAGTTAAAGGACCAAAGAATAAAATTTAACCAATTTAAATAATTAATTAAAACCCAAATTATTAATGAAATATTTTAAAATGAATTATTAAATATAATCTTATATTTTATTATTTAATTTAACCATGCATGACCCATTTTATGTCTTAAAAATATAATATTCTCAAATCAATATAAAATAAGCCATTTTATGCATGAAAACTATATAATAAAGCATAATATCACATTTTAATAATTTCTATGTCCTAATTTCATATTTTCACATATTTCATTAATTTATTAAACAATTTCTTAGTTTCAACAATGAATTTAAGTAAAAAGGTAATAAATTACATAGAAAAAATCCTATATATTTTTCAGTTTACAATAACAAGAGAGAGGAGCTTCAGCTCCAAAATCCAAATTTACCATGTGTGTGAAAGGAAAAATCGAGCTTAGACTCTAAATTAGCACTTATTGATAGGCAACCCAAATGTTGTTTTTTTATTTAATTTCATTTAATTTTGTTGCATGTTTAGTTTCTTATTTACCTAACTTTTATTTTTATTCACTCAAAAACAAGTGGTCCATAGGGTCTAAGATAGACCACACGGTCTGGCGACAGACCTTCTTGTACACATGGTCTAGTCACACATACGTGTTATGGACCATGTGAATACTAGAGCAATTTTTAAATTTTCTTATGATACACACGGTCTTGGTGAAGTCACACAATTATGTGACCCATACGTCCTTATACACGGCCGTGGAAGAAGCGGACGACAACAACACATGGTCTAGGTAATGACACATGGGCGTGTCCCAGACCATGTGAACTCTAGAACAAGTTTTAAAAAGTTTTAAATAGGCCACACAACCTCAGAAAGAGACACAGTCTGGGCACATAGTTGTGTGACCTACATGGCTGTGTACCATCTTTTAAGGCTGGCGTTTTTAGTTTTTGTCTTTTGTTTCTTCTTGACTATTTTCACCAACCTCACAAATGCCAACCGAGCACGCCGCTGTCACAGACTTAAAAACCCCTTCTCCCCACCGCCGGTTACACTTCTTCGTCATTCTATCACACTGCCACCTGCTTCAAACGCACCCTCATCCTACATAGCACCATTCAGCCCTCTCACAACTGTCTCCTTTTCCCAATTACCACTGTATCTCTCCTTTCTCCCTCCTCAGCACAAGTCCCCACTCTATCCATTTCCCTGTTGACTTTTGCTCACACCACCCTCAGTCATCTCCTCTTCTCCCTTCCCCACTAACAACCACCGAACAACCAAACCGTGAACATTCCCTCATTCTCTTTTATTTCTTTCCTCATGCTATTTTCGGCTGTAGCCTCGTCGTTTCGCTCTAATTGTCCCCATTTCCCCTCATGCCACCATCGACCGTTCCCCCTACATCGCCGTTGGTACCCACCCAACTAACCACCCTCTCTATTTTTACTTTCAAGAATTGGCTAAACCATGCCCTGATACCAAAACTTGTAATGGCCTCAACCCAATCTAATTCATTGGATTTGGATCTTACGTGTTACCGCTTTGATATAGACTCACACTCAATTTATTCACACAAATTTTCATCTCTATTAAGTACTACCTTTCACACTAATCTTCATATGGAAACAAGCTATGAAATTACATTGTTTACAATAGAATTTACAAGTGTGAGGATTTACAAATGAACAACTATGACTTAATTACATTATTCTATTCATTTACTTCTAAGTGTTATTACTAACTAAACAGTAATACTGACGTAGTCTGTATCATTATTGAGACTTATAAATGAATTTCACAGCTTGTTTACATTATTCTCATCAATACTTAATCACGCTAATCCAACCTCGCTCTGTATGCATACTAGCCCATCTTGCCATTCATTGGCGTAGTCCTGACATTGTTTTTTCTAGCATAGTCTCAATCAGCTTACCTGTGACATAAAATCAAAGAAGTAAGTTTAATAGAACTTAGTGAATAATCCCTCAAATAGCTGAGCCATATTTGAGGACTCCAAATCTATCTCCTTGTTCTTATCCTTAACTTTAGCAAGTACATCATTAAGGTTCCATTTCTCATGTCATAGAAGTTATACCTTACCCTAGGATTGTGACAGCCCTAATGTGACCCTAGTCGGAAAGTGGTTTCGGGACAACAAAACCGAGTCATAAAAATAATTAATTGTTATATTCTATGCTTATTATGTGTGTACATGCATATGTGGAAGTTTCATTCCCTAATTTTGCCAATTGCATGAGGAATTATTAAATAGGGATCAACATGAGACATGGTGAAATATGATAGGCTAATTTTAAAGGGCTTATTAGTGCATGTCAACACAAGGGTGGACTTGCATGTCAAATTGCCCAATTCTCTTATAGTGGCCGGCCAAGATAGATTGATGATGGGCAATATATTTGTTTGAATTAGATATTATAATAAGAAATTGGATTATTGGAGATAAAATAAATTAAAGAAAGGAATTAAAAAGGAAAAAGATGAATAAAATAAGGGAGGAAGAAGGAGTGTTCATCTTTTTCCTTGTTACAATTGCCGTGAGTGAGGGAAATAAAGGTGAAGAAGTTCGGCCATGCTTGTACCTAGGTTGAGGTATGTTTGATGTTATTTTTTTTGAAATTCATGCATGTTTTTAGTTGTTAGTTTAAGTTCTACCTAGCCCATGGTTTAAATTTTTGCTATTGATGGAGATGATATTCGGCCATGGGTGTTGTCTTTCTTGGTTGGTGTTTTGATGTTGTAGTGATGAGGCATGAAGATGATTGAGCTTGAGTGTTTAATAAAAAGGATTGGATGTGAGAGTGTGTGAGGAGTAGAAATGATGGGTCTTAGCAACTTCATGAAGGTTCGGCCATGGTGCTTAAATATTGTACTTGTGTTTAACCCTAGGATTAATTAGTTATATGGTTAGTATAGGTATGGGTGACCGAATATGAGAGCATGAATAGATGAAGAGTTTGGTGAATCGATATGTGGTAAATGTTAAGTGTTAAATGAAATGGAAATGATAGATTAATGTCGCACATTCGGCTATAGTTAGGCATGTTGATGATTTTATCTTGACTTAGATAATTAGGCATAAAAGGGTGGTAATGAGGTTGAATTTGTTGAATGGTTAGTTGGGTAACAAATGAAGCATTCGGCCATATGGGGTAAAAAAATGGGTCAAGTGTTCATGAGATGAAATTTTGTGATTAGATGAATTATAGGTGATAGTATAGATATACATATTCGGCCATCACTTGGGAGCTTATGTGATGTTGAGTTTAAAATTAGCAAAGGTGATTACCGAATGTCCAAGTATGCATATGCATGTGTGATTAGATTATTGATAGTATGGTAATTGCATAAGGTTATTAGCCGAATAGCTAAGAACATAAGGTAGCAAGATGAAAATTTTACCATGTCGTTTCGTATGTCATAAAATCATTAAAATGTGGATACCAATATATGTAGCAAAGCGGTTAAATGAGTTAATTTATTTGTTTAAGCTCAAGATCCTAAAGGAGAGGCGTCCAACAAGGGAAAATCGAAGGTCATCGAGTAGCCGACTTGGAACTATTTTACCTAACACAAGGTAAGTCATTAAGCATATCTTTGGTATTGATTTAAATGATCGTAATACCTATGCAATTGTGTTTAATGAGATGAAATGTATACAAATGTATATGTATGTAGAGATGAAATTGTCGAATGTAAAAAGGAAGTGAAGCATATAGAGTGGCTAGTTTTCGGTACTAAGTGTGCGGGTAATAAATGTTCACGGTTGTGAGATTGGCACTAGGTGTGCGAACTTGAAATGCATGGCACTAAGTGTGCGAGTTTAAAGTACATGGCACTAAGTGTGCGCGGTTGATTATGAAGCACTATGTGTGCGAACCCACTATATATTTTCTATAAATTATTTACATTAAGGGTGCGACTTTACCGAGTCGATTTTGGACAGCGGAAAAGGTAAGTACCTTGAGTTCATGGCTAATAGGTGCTATGTTTATATTTGGAGTTGAGCTTGGTAAGTTTTGAACCTATGTGATGATTATAGTTGAAGTCACATACATAAGGTTCATCGTGGAATAGGTGAAAGGTCGTTTAATCGTATGATTGTAACGAAAATAAAATGATGTATGAAAGGTCAATGTAGGACTTGGTATGAGATTGAACCGTAAGGTTTAAGGAACTATGGTATAGTTCGGTATGGATGGAGTACTTAGCCTCATTTCATTGTTTCCTGTTGTGATAATTTTATTAATGGATGGTTGTGGAATGCTTATGGCTTACTGAGTCGTGTTTGCTTGTCACCTATTTTAGGTTTCTTGGACTCGTCTTTTTGCCGTGCTCGGGACCGTCATCGAAGTCATCACACCGGCTAGCAACTTTTGGTACTTTCTTCTTAGTTGGTCTAGGAGAACATTTCGGCATGTATAGGCTATTATGTTTTGTTTGAAATTTGGTATGTAAACTTTTAGCCATGCGAAAATGGCATAAATGTTCGTTTGGATTTGGTTCTATGATGCTTGGTCACAAGTCTTGGTAATTCGGTTGTGGTTGAGTATTGGTTGAGGCCTACTCGATTATTACGCCATATGTCATGGCTAATTTATTTTCAGTGTTAAATTCATGATTTGGTAATTGTGTAGTGGGGAGATGCTCGGTGATGATTAGTCTTTGGCATGGCTAGTCATGGTCATAAATTGTGACATGTATGATGAATTATTAGTTAGATCAAGGAAAAATCATGAAATAGGCATAGTCTGCTTTAGTAACAGATGCTGACAGCAGCAGTGTTGTGAGATTGAAAAATCACTAAAAATAGTAGAAATGGAATTAAATAATGAATAAATTAGGTAATCAAAGCTTGATGAGTCTATTTTCATATGGAAGAAACGAAACGACCATATGAACTTTATGTTAGGAGATAATTAAATTCTTGTGAAACAGTGCCAGAGCGATTTCTGGATCCCCTGTTATGACTTAGAAAATTCGCCGTAAATTTTATCGAGATAATTAGAGGTTGTGCTTATATGTACAGATTTGTTATCGAGTCTAGTTTCATTAGAGACAAACGACATAGGCATTGAAGCCGTTTACAGAGATATATTTAAACCGTAAGGTACAGAAGTCAGTGTAGTCGAACTTTGAAACAGGGGAGACTTTAACTAATAAACTGTACTAATTGGCCCAACCAAAAATTCTACAAAAATTCCACCATATATATATATGAGTCTAGTTTCGGGGAAAATTTACCGAATTGGATTTCAAGTTTCAGAACTCAAAATATGATTTTTAAAGCGACCACGATACAGTAGCCAGCTTGCCTGGAACAAAAAAAAATATAGGGGGAAATAAATGAAGTAAGCCGGTAACACCTCGTGTTCGATTTCCGGTAACGGCCATGAGTTCAGGGTGTTACATTTTGATTGGTATCAGAGCTATGGTTTAGTCGGTTCTAGGACTACCATAGCGCGTATGAGTCTAGCTATACATGCCTTAATGTTAGTGCTTAATAATGTGATGACTTCTGACGGTTAAAATTTTTGTTTTGATTAGTAAATGGAACCCGGGGTAGAGAGACCCTTAGCGGATGACGTTGAAAGTGTAGCGGCTGCTCCTGCGCAAGGGACACCGCCTGTTGAACCTCAGTCATCTGCAAATAATCAAGATGAGGGGGCAAAACAAGCCTTCTTCACCATGATGAATGAGTGGGTTGCGCAATATGCCCGAACCAATCCGGCTGTCCAACCATTCCCGAATTTGAATAATCCACCCCAAGAGCCCGTAGTGCCATAAGTTACTGATCCTGTGAGGCTGAGTAAACCACCTGTAGACTTGATTAGGAAGCGCGGGGCTGAGGAGTTCAAGGCCATAGTTACTGATGATGCCGAAAGGGCCGAATTCTGGCTTGATAACACCATTCGGTTGTTTGATGAACTGTCATGCACACCCAATGAATGTCTAAAGTGTGCTATATCCTTGTTGCGAGACTCAGCTTACTATTGGTGGAGGACTTTGATTTCCATAGTCCCAAACGAACGAGTTACTTGGGATTTCTTTCAAACGGAATTTCGAAAGAAATATATTAGTCAACGGTTCATCGATCAAAAGCGTAAGGAATTCTTGGAACTCAAGCAAGGCCGTATGACAGTATCTGAATACGAACATGAGTTCGTAAGACCCAGTCGGTATGCTCGGGAGTGTGTGGCTGATGAGGTTGCTATGTGCAAGAGATTTGAAGAAGGATTGAATGAAGATTTAAAGCTACTAGTGGGTATTTTGGAGATAAAAGAGTTCGTAACACTAGTTGAACGAGCCTGCAAGGCGGAAGAACTTGGAAAGGAGAAGAAGAAGGCTGAACTTGAAGCTAGAGACTATCATAAAAGATCGACGGGTAAAGCTCCGTTCTCGACTGTAAAGAAGTTCAGGAAGGACACTAATAAATCGAGGACAACTGCGGGAATTTCCATTAGAGCACGACCATCGACGGACTCCCGAGCTACTTCGGTAGCTAGTGTGGGCAATAATCGTCAAGAGAAACCTGAATGCCCCCAATTTGGAAGACGACACATAGGTGAATGTTGGGGTAAGTCTACTAATAGGGCCTGTTACGGATGCGGTTCGAAGGACCACTTCATTAGAGATTGCACGGAGCTTGATGAGAAGAATAAGATGCAAGGTGCAAGACCTAGTGGAATGACAGCTAGAGGTAGACCACCGAGAATTTCAGGAGGTAGAGGTGGTAGTCAGAGAGGGGCCTCTGATACGGCTGTTCGAACCGAGACCCGTACTCCTGCTAGAGCATATGCCATTCGCGCACGAGAGGAGGCATCCTCCCCTGATGTTATCACTGGTACTTTCACTCTCTTTGATACTAGTGTGATTGCATTGATTGACCCTGGCTCTACTCATTCATACGTATGTGAAACCTTAGCATCCAGTAAGACTCTACTTGTCGAGTCTACTGAGTTCGTAATTCGAGTGTCAAACCCTTTGGGTCAATACGTACTTGTTGATAAAGTGTGTAAGAGATGCCCTCTAATAATCCAAGAATCCTGTTTTCCAGCCGATTTGATGCTTTTACCGTTTGACGAATTCGATGTTATTCTAGGTATGGATTGGTTGACCGTACATGAAGCAGTGGTGAACTGTAAAAGGAAAACCATTGATTTGAGGAGTACAAATAATGAAGTAGTCCAAGTTGAGTCTACTGATTTAAAGGGAGTGCCAGCGATAATATCTTCAATGACCGCTCAGAGATATGTGAAAAAGGGGTGTGAAACATACCTTGCGTATGTATTTGATAGCAAAGAGACGGAAAGGAAACTTGAATCAGTACCAGTGGTCTGTGAGTATTCAGATGTTTTTCCTGAAGAGTTACCGGGGTTGCCACCGGTTCGAGAGGTGGAATTCGGCATCGAAATTGTACCTGGTACCACGCCAATCTCAATAGCCCGTATCGTATGACATTGACAGAATTAAAGGAACTGAAGGTTCAATTGCAAGAATTGACGGATAGAGGTTTCGCTCGACCGAGTTTTCTCCATGGGGCGCACCAGTACTGTTGTGAAAAGAAGGATGGAACCATGAGATTGTGCATCGACTATCGTCAGTTGAATAAAGTGACAATAAAGAATAAATATCCGTTGCCACGTATTGATGATTTGTTTGATCAATTGAAGGGAGCCTCAGTGTTTTCAAAGATAGATTTGAGATCTGGTTATTATCAGTTGAGGGTTCGAGACTCGGACATACCTAAAACTGCTTTTAGAACGAGGTACGGTCACTACGAATTCTTAGTGATGCCGTTTGGGCTCACTAATGCCCCCGCGGTATTTATGGATTTAATGAATCGATTTTTCAAGCCATACTTGGATCGGTTTGTGGTTGTGTTTATTGATGATATTTTAGTTTATTCACAAGGTGAAGCTGAACATGCCGAGCATTTGAGACTAGTATTACAGATTTTACGAGACAAGCAGTTATACGCAAAATTCAGTAAATGTGAATTTTGGTTGAGAGAGGTTAGCTTTTTGGGACACGTGGTGTCCGCATCGGGTGTCAGAGTGGACCCAAACAAAATTTCGGCCATACTCGATTGGAAACCTCCAAGGAATGTTACTGAAGTTAGGAGCTTTTTGGGACTTGCCGGATACTACCGACGTTTTATAAAGGGCTTTTCGATGATAGCTGCACCGTTGACAAAACTACTTCAAAAGATGTTGAGTTCAAATGGTTAGAACACTGTCAGGAAAGTTTCGATCGACTAAAAACCTGTTTAATCGAGGCCCCAGTGCTAGTACAGCCGGAGTCCGGCAAGGAGTTTGTTATTTACAGTGATGCATCCTTGCTTGGGCTAGGTTGTATGTTGATGCAAGAAGGTCGAGTTGTGGCTTACGCGTCGAGACAATTAAAGCCGCATGAGAGAAACTATCCGACCCATGACCTTGAATTAGCAGCCATAGTGTTTGCCTTGAAAATATGGCGACATTACTTGTTTGGAGAGAGGTGTCATATTTATTCGGACAACAAGAGTCTTAAATATTTGATGACTCAAAGAGATCTAAATCTGCGACAAAGACGTTGGCTTGAGTTGTTGAAAGACTATGAACTTGTCATTGATTATCACCCGGGGAAGGCTAACGTGGTGGCCGATGCTTTGAGTCGTAAAGCACTGTTTGCTTTGAGAGCGATGGATGCTCACCTATCCGTTTTGCCCGATGAGGTGCTAGTAGTTGAATTAGAGGCCAAACTATTATTAATTCATCAAATACTTGAATCCCAGAAAGTCGACGCTGAATTGGTCGCTAAACGAGCTGAATGTGCCTCGAATGAGGAATCGGAGTTTCGGATTGACAACAATGATTGCTTGACGTTCAAGGGTCGATTATGTGTTCCAAGAAATTCGTAACTTATTTCGATGATTTTGAATGAGGCCCATAGTGGCCGAATGTCTATCCACCCGGGTAGTACTAAAATGTACAACGATCTGAAACGTCAATTTTGGTGGCCGGGTATGAAACGAAACATTTCTGAATTTGTTTCAAGGTGTTTGATATGTCAACAAGTAAAAGCGGAACATCAAGTGCCATCGGGATTACTTCAGCCAATCATGATACCCGAATGGAAATGGGATCGAGTGACAATGGACTTTGTATCTGGTTACCTTTGACTCAGAGTAAGAAAGACTCGGTCTGGGTTATTGTTGATAGATTGACCAAGTCTGCTCATTTTATCCCTGTCTGTACAGATTTTTCGCTCGATAAATTGGCAGAATTATACATCTCCCAAATTGTTCGATTGCATGGGGTACCTATTTCTATCGTGTCGGATAGAGGCCCAAGATTTACATCGCGATTTTGGAAGAAGTTACAAGAAGCGTTGGGTACTAAGATGCATTTTAGCACCGCATTTCATCCCCAGACTGATGGCCAATCTGAACGAATAATTCAGATACTCGAGGATATGTTGAGATGTTGCGTCTTAGAGTTTTGTGGTTCATGGGAAAGATATTTGCCTTTGATTGAATTTGCTTATAACAATAGCTTTCAATCAAGCATTAAGATGGCACCTTATGAGGCTTTATACGGTCGCAAGTGCCGTACCCCATTATTTTGGACTGAACTTAGTGAAAGTAAAATCTTTGGGGTTGATTTGATTAAGGATGCTGAGCAGAAAGTTCGAGTAATTCGTGAAAGTTTGAAAGCCGCTTCGGATCGTCAAAAGTCGTATGCAGATTTAAGGAGAAAAGACATTGAATATCAGGTTGGGACAAGGTATTTCTCAAAGTTTCACCCTGGAAGAAGGTGCTTAGATTTGGCCGTAAGGGCAAATTGAGTCCGAGGTTCATCGGTCCGTATGAAGTATCCGAACGAGTTGGGCCAGTCGCATACCGGTTAATTTTACCCCCTGAGCTTGAAAAGATTCACAACGTTTTCCATGTCTCGATGCTTCGACGATATAGGTCTGACCCGTCGCACGTAATCACTCCATCTGAGATCGAGATTCAGCCTAACTTGAGTTATGAAGAAGAACCGATTCGTATTTTGATGCGTGAAGTAAAAGAGTTGCGAAATAAGAAAATCCCATTAGTGAAGGTGTTGTGCATAAACATGGAATTGAAGAAGCCACTTGGGAACTGAGGACTCTATGAAGGATCGATATCCAAAATTGTTCACCGGTAAGATTTTCGGGGACGAAAATTTCTTATGTGGGGAGAGTTGTGACAGCCCTAATGTGACCCTAGTCGGAAAGTGGTTTCGGGACAACAAAATCGAGTCATAAAAATAATTAATTGTTATATTCTATGCTTATTATGTGTGTACATGCATATGTGGAAGTTTCATTCCCTAATTTTGCCAATTGCATGAGGAATTATTAAATAGGGATCAACATGAGACATGGTGAAATATGATAGGCTAATTTTAAAGGCTTATTAGTGCATGTCAACACAAGGTGACTTGCATGTCAAATTGCCCAATTCCCTTATAGTGGCGGCCAAGATAGATTGATGATGGGCAATATATTGTTTGAATTAGATATATAATAAGAAATTAGGTTATTGGAGATAAAATAAATTAAAGAAAGAATTAAAAAGGAAAAGATGAATAAAATAAGGAGGAAGAAGGAGTGTTCATCCTTTCCTTGTTACAATTGCATGGTAAAAAGGTGAACAT